>NC_139530.1:1538037-2083037 GCF_947247035.1 Vipera ursinii | reverse complement strand
TCACAAGGAGTTGGAGAGCGGCAAGAAGACAGGCATCAAAGAAAGGCATCAAATAGATAGGAAGAACAGATAGGCATCCAAAAGGGTAGAGGGTCTGTTGAGCGACCTTCCGATCATTCCATGAAAGAGGACTAGAAACTCAGCGCCTGAAGAGTAGAAACCTGGAGACATCCTAACAAGCAGATGGAGAGCGAATGTGAGTTAAGACACCCACCAGGCTAGAAACGGGCCAACCCTGATTTCTAATCCTTAGAAATCCTTAGCCATGAAAGCTAGCTGGGTGACCTTCGGCCTACTCTCTCTCTACTACTCTCTCTCAGTCCAACTCACAGTGCGATTGTCGTTTTGAGGAAAACAGGAGGAGAAAGGAGTAATTAGGTACATCCACCGCCTTGAGTTGTTTATTAAAAAAATAATAAAGGTGGGAGATAAATAAACACATGAATAAAACTAGATTGCAAAGGCTATATTCTGCCTTCAGTTGTATGTGCCACCTTCCTTTTGACTTTCTCCAGCATGCCAAAACTTAAAAAGAAATCTGCGCACCTGGCATTACGTGGCTCGCAATGCCCGGCTGACACGGAGAAAAGGCACCTTTTCTGAAAATCCCAGCGTTCTCTGCACACGTGTTCGGCCTCTGAAAATCCTTGTGACCCACTGCTTACACAACCCGTGTGTGTTTGTGCGGTGTTTTTATGTTTGCTTGCTTGGCATAGAACTTGGCTCTGGGCTCAGAAATTCTGGCCGAATGCCAGTTCCGGCCATTCTGGCTGGAGAGCTTTGGCCTGCTTTTCCAGCTGTTTCCTAGAATAGATCTGCAAAGAAGCAGAGACCCTTCAAAGCCCCCCCCCCCTTTTTTCAGGCCCAGTTGGGCTTGATCGAAAACCTTGGCATGAAATGCAGAAAAGCTTACCAGCGGTAGCCTGAGCCGCCACATTCAACCCTCCTGCCTCGCAAAGCTTTCATTTTGGCATATGCAGGTTTCCAGTCCATAGGGTGCTGCTGCCAAATGTTCTCTGAAACTTCAGATCTGATTCAACCATTCGGTTTCCCTGCCAGATAAACAAAATTTGATCAGTTGTTTTTTTTTAAAAAACCAACCAACCAACCAAACTTTGTAAAACGCCCAACTCCCTTTTCAAGCTTACAAAACACCGTTGTTAAATATCCAGGTTTTGAAAGAGGTCTTGGTCTTGTCTTGGCTTAGCGGATGGAAAAAGAATAATAACGGACAAGGAAGCCGTCTCCATTTTTTTAAAACTCAAAGGCAAAAGCAACAACTTCTAGTGCCACGTGCAAACTTTAGCTGGCTGCGGACAGAGGCTTTTGTGTTAGGTCACCATCTAATTTCAGGCTGAATTGGGAGTCAAGTTGCCAAAGTCAACTTCCCATTTCGTTTTATGTGCCATCAAGTCATTGTCCACTCTTAGCAACCACACAGATAAGACAATCTGTCCCTAATCTGGTTTTTCAGGTCTTGCAAAGTTGCACCTATCGGAAGTCAACATCTTAAAAATTCCTAAACTTTTGGCTGTACGTTTGGTGGCAAAGATTCAGGGGGTTATATGAAACATAAAGGCTAAAAGACGTAAAGACACTAAACTAAAAATACAGTGCAGGTTTGATCAACTATTAGAGCAACCCTGAATGTGGTTTCTTAATCCAGTGGGTCAAATTTTATATTCTTCCTTTCGTATAATACAATTCCTTTGCTTTGAAGGAGCTGAATATGGGAGTGGTTCTGATGCAGTTATCTTTATCATCCTCATCATTAGATTAGCATTTTGCTTTTTTTATTATTTTCCAGCAAAATTCTGATCCTTAATCACTATGTGGCAGGCAGGAATAATAATTCTTCATTATTCATTAGGTGACTATATTTACTGAATTTGATGGATGGAAATTGCAGGCAATCCATTTTCTGAAGCGAACTGAAGGCAAATGGACTCGTATTTTTTTTTTAAAAAAAGAAATATAGCTGTGTGAACATGTGGGCTGTATTTTCGTTTGTCATTCCATGCACACTTCTCTTTTCAACTCGGTTGCAGTCGTTTACGAGCACAGATCCCGTCTCGAACGTTCCTTGCAGAAAGAACGCGGCGAACACAAGAAAACGAAAGAAGGTGGGTTTCCCATCTCGGATCATGATGGGTTCTTTTGAAAGGATAATTCCAGTGTGATTTAATTCTTGACATTTAACCAAACAGAGGCAGGTTCCCTGGGCCACAAGACGGAAATGAATAGTGAAATCTTGCAGGACGGAATGCCTCTTTAGCTCAACGATGGCTAAAGTTGTCTGGCCCTGAAGAATTCATACGATAATCTAGGACAGGGGTGTTCGACCTTGGCAACTTTGAGTCTTGTAGAGTTCTCCAGTTCCTTACTTGATATGCCCAGGAATGCAGTGCATTCCAGTAACCGCTATCATAAATAGGTATTATTAGCTTAGACTAAAATTTTACTTGCTTCTCCAGGAATTATTCTGTTTAAATAGTGGGGACATTCCATCCTATTAACTTCATAAACTTCTCTGCAAGGTCAACCAAATTTCAGTAGAGCTGCATCTCACTGACTTCCCCATTCTTCCCGTACGTTTATTTTCTTTTTCCTTCTGCTTTGCCTTGTAGATTTTTTAGTATACAAACTGGAGGCTCAAGAAGCACTCAACAAAGAAAAGGTAGGTAAAACTGGGTCCCTTTGGAGGGCATATGTGTGTTTAAGAAAGGGAAGGAGAAAGTTTTAGAGGACTGGTCTAGATCCGAGGCACGCTAGATTCCAATGAATATCTTCTCTTCTTTCGCTAGCCCATCCTTACTCAAGTTCTCGGGAAAAGAAGCTAGGAAATTCAGTGTGCAAAACAAAGTTAACCAGCCACTGTGATCTTTTCATCTGTGTGGCAGGATTTAAAGTTGTCCTTAATAAAGAGAGAGCGTTGACACAATACGTAGACCAGGGGTAGGCAACCTTGGCTCTTTTATGACTCGTGGACTTCAACCCCCAGAATTCCTGAGCCAGCATGGCTCCGCATGGAAACCTCTCCCTTTCCCCTCAGCGTAGCTGACTCAGGAATTCTGGGAGTTGAAGTCCACGAGTCATAAAAGAGCCAAGGTTGCCTACCCCTGACGTAGACCAAGAAGTTGCATTTTTAATGTGCTAAGTTTGATTTTCTTGAATCTGCAAGAGAGTCTTGGTAAGTTAGAAGATTCTAGCCTATTTGCTCAGAGGGTGATTTGAGGCACTGTGTGATCCTGGGAGGGGGTTAATTCAAGACTAGAATTCAGTGAAGGCCATTAAGCGATGCCAACCCAGCTGGAGAGTTGAGGAGGGCTTCATGCAAGTTTAAGAGAAAGAGATAATAGTGAATTATTTGCACAGTTAGTTGCACTCATTATTATTGTGATTTTTCTCACTGCAGCAAGATTCTATGAACAGATACGGTGCCTTAAGTTCACAGCACAAGATATTGAAGGTAAGGAGAGCCTTTTTCATCTTGTACTTATAAATTAGGTTAGTCTGGGTAGAATCTGGCTCTCTAGACATGCGCTGGGGAGCACTTGTCTCCATTCAGGGCAATGTAACCCAGGATCTTACTTTTCAACATCTCCCAGCATTCAGGTTACCCACAATTCAAACCTGAGATAAACCAAGTTTCTTCAAACTCTTTTTATTAGTCAGAGGTTTGCTGCCCTGCCTTGGATAAGAACAGGAGTCTGTCAAGCCAAGCCTCCTGTGGGAACAAGGGGATTTTAAAACCCTAGGATCTGAGTAATGTTGGCAACCCTACATTATCCTTTGCTAATTGCCGCAGACCACGGAGGGTGTGTGTGTGTGTGTTGCAGAAACAATGAGGAACACTGCAAGCAAGAAGAGCCAGAATGGCAAATATTCCTACCTCATTCAATTTAGCACACACACACACACACACACACACAATCCCTGCGCACCAACACACTGGAGGATGCCTGGATGGAAAACGGGCCAGGCCAGTTAAACCCCATAAATCTCTTCCCTCCTGCTGCTCAAGTAAAAGCTGCAATTATTTTGCTTGTAAACTTGGCCATGTTAAGTAGCACTGCGCCATTGCGTCACGCCATCGGGGCTATCGATTATGTGTCAGCTCTGCCTGATGGAGGAGCAGTGGCTGCAGCCCTGAGTGCATTTCCCCGAGACTCACTCAGGGAACAGAGACTTCAACTCTCCTGGATCGGCTTGTTCGGGGGCTTAAATGAGAAACCGCCCCTTGAGCCAGTTGCAAAATGGGCTCCGTTGGAGAAGGATACATTAAGATGTAAGGAAGACAAAAGCGTGCCCGGTTCCGTGAGAATCCGAGCTCAGAAAATCCTTTTGCAGGAAGAATTTCAATCCTGTTGTTGTTGGGGGTTTTTTCTTCCGCCAACTGGATTTTATTCCTTTTGGATACCGCGTTTAGAGAGGGAATCCTCTCCAGCTGCTACCGTACTTAAATACAGGTGGTCCTCAGCTTGCAACCACAAACTTAGCCCAAAGGTTCTGTGGCTAAGTGAGACATTTGTTAAGTGGCTTTCGCCCCATTTTACGACCTTTCTTGCCACAGTACTTAAGTGATTGACTGCAGTTGTTAAGTTAACAACGTGGTTGTTAAGTGGAACCTGGCTTCCTCCCCCCCCCCACTGCCCCCCTCGTCGACTTTGCTGGTCAAGAGGTCGCAAAAGATGATCACGTGACCCTGGGAGGCTGCGACCGTCATAAATAGGACTCAGTTGCCAAGTGTCCGAATTTTAATCACGTGGCCATGGGGAAGCTGCAACGGTCGTAAGTGTAGAAAACAGCCATAAGCTGCTTTTTTCCCCGTGCCGTTGTAACTTTGGTCAGTGTTGTAAATTGAGGATTGCCTGTAGCTTGGACTCTGCCTGTCATTTAAACCTGCCCGGCTGGGTTTAGGATGAACAGATGAAAATGTGCACTATAAATTGTGAAATTTGGGAAGGCGGAAATGAGACACGGCCTTCTTTCTGGGCGGTCTGCTCCCTCCCCAGAACCAGCACGAAGAAGTCAAGAAGCAGTTTTTGGACCTGCAACTGCAACACAACGGGCTGAAACTGGAGCACCGCAAAGCGCTGGAGACTCACAGCCAGAAATATTCCCAGTTGCAGCGGGAGAAGGAGAACGAGGCGGTGGGATTACAAGGTGGGGGGAGGCCAGAGGCGGCATCTGAACCCCTCTAGCAGGAGGAGAAAGGTGTGTGTGGGGGGGTGAAAGACGGGAGAAGGCCTTTTAACCAACTTGAATTGAATTTCTAGATACTATTTTTAAGCTAAGGGAAGAAAGCAGACTGCTTCGTAAGGCCCACCAGGATGTTCACTCGCAACTCCTCAATGCTCAGGTAACTCCACGCTCGGTTCTCCGTGAAAGCCCTCGGCCCTGTCCGGAGGTGCTGAACCTCAGCGCCCATGGTCCACAACTCGCATAGCCAAAGCTTGAAAGATGGGCCTCCCTTAACATAAGAGAACAACTCCCCCACCCCACCCCCCAAGATGGCAGATGGCCAACCTGGGACCCTCCAAAGGGAAGGCCGCTTTAAGGGAGTTCACCTGGGGAACTCACTGCCACTGGATAGGAAGACCATTCCGGTAGATGGCTTCCGAAAGCGATTAGAGAAATGTGGAGTGGAAAGGCAACTCTAGGACAACTTGGGGGGGCCCGGATAACTGCTGTGGGAAAGGAGTACGAAGAAAAACCGATCCGTCTTTATTTCCTAGAGGGACTTGGGGAATCCATGGCGTGATCTAATAGGCTTCTTCTTCTGCAAGGTCTAAAACTTTGGCAATTTTGCGGACATCTTCTTCTTTGCTCCCCCTCCAGGTCCAGATGGAAGAGTTCCGTAAACTCAAGGAAACCCTTCAGAAGATGCCAAGTTTTAAGGATGCAGGAACAGCCAAAGAGCAGCAGAGGCCACCTCGTTTCGGTCAGCCTCTGGGGTCGAGCGTGTTGCAGTTTGCTAGGCCCGAGGTACAATATTCCCGTTTTAAGTTCCCTTCCAAAGGTTTCACCATTTCCTTTGAAATGCCAGGGGGAAAGCCAGGCTGGTGCCAGGTTCCTTTCTTCGAGAACCAGCCAGCGCTTGTTCTCCTTTAAGCCTGGGATTTTTTGAATGAGCAAAGAATTAGGCTAAAACAACATGCGCTTCTGTTTCTCCACTGCTCGGGAGGCAGTTTGTAGCAAAGCGCTGCTGACCTGGTGATCAAACCAGCTTGGAAAACAAATCAATCATGTAAGACAACAATTCAGAACTCAAAGAGGTTAAAATTCCAGCAGTTTCAATAAATCCGGGGCCAGGATCCTCCAGATGTTTGCCGGAGTTGAAATCAGCTGGGAAACCATTTAAGGGTGGGGGTGGGGGGGCAGAAATGCCTTATCTCCAGTTTTGGCCTGCTTCGTTTCAGAAGGCGAAGAAGGTTCAGGACAAAGTCCATGTCTTCCAGATGTATTTTCTCTCCCCTCATTATCATCCCCTTTCCTGGCATATCTGTAGGATACGCCGTGGTGGCCTGCAATGTTCTCATTTCATTGCCATTTTTCCCCCCACTCTGTATATCTGGGGGAGGATCTGTAAGTTGCATTGGAAGGCAGGAGGCATGTCACTGTAATAAATAAACAGGAGATGATGGGCAGGTTCTTTAGCAAACCTGAGCTCGTCATAAATTTGGCAGAGATGTCACGGTGAGTTAGGAGGCTTAGAGTTCTGCTAGACAAGGGACCAGAAGCCAGAGCAATTCCTTAAGGGCTAATCTGGTGTGGTTCCAACATCTCGTCCCAGTTAGTAGCCCAGTCCATCAATGTCAGCCCGTATTTTAGAAGACATCTTTCTCCAAATCTGAATTCTTTATGGAGCCAAAACATGATCAGCAGGACTGGGTAAATCCAAAGGTTTAGAACAGTAGCGACAATGAAAAGAGGACACCGAAAAACAGCAGAAGAGCTCAAAACGAATTGGGTTTGGTTCACTGGCACCGAAAAAGGAGAATGGAATGGAGTTTTATGGAGGAGGAGGAGGAGGAGGTTTGCAGTCTTTGCTGGAACCTCCAGCCGAGACACTCTATCATGCCAACGCTTGTCTGCTCTTGTTTTTGTTTCTGGACAGTCTTTCTCAAGTCTACTTTATGCTCCCCTTTCTAGGCTTCCAAGGGCGATGGCATTAAAGCACCTTTGGGACCTCAGGACCAAGCTGTGATTCCAGGTGGGAACTCTTTTGCCATTCCACCCCCTGGGATCAAACGTCGAGAAGAGAACCTGCTGCATGAAAACCGTATTTCACATAACAATGGAGCCAGACCCCAAGGGGACATGCTGTTTGATCAACTGACCCCACCTAAGGAGGTTAATTTGCCTTTTGCAGCTCAGCCACCAGCCCAGCGTAAAGATGCCCCCATGATTCGTTACACCCGGATGATGAATAGTGTGCAGAACCAGGTGAGAATATTCATATGCTTTTGGTCCAAGCATAAACTAGATTAAATAGTTTTGGACAGACAGAAGCCTAGTTGAGTGGACTAACGAAGTCAAGTAAGAAGCCATCAGCACCACGGACAGCTTCCAGTAGGAAGTTATAATATAGTTATTGATTTCTTAAGCAAAGATAACATCTCTTTTGAGTTGAGCTCAATGGGTTGACTCTTTGGGGCCGCATATGGAAGTAGTTTGATGAGGTCTTCTTTGAGAGGGCCTCCAACTCTAGAAGTTTCCTCAGGGTCTCCTATCCAGATCTGGCGCGCTGCAGCTTTGAAATGAATTTAAATGAGTGGTTAAATCAAAGTAATAGGCTCAATAGGCGTGGCTTTGCACGTCGTAGAAATAATGCAGAGAAATCTTCAATCCCTGTTCAGTTCAATTTTCCCTTCCTCCTTTAAAGGGAGGTGAGGCTGGGAGGCAATCCCTGATCTGGAATCTTTCCGACAATTGAGATTTAGGTCTAAACACGGTACAGTTTTTCTTTTACGCTCTTTTTTATTTCAGGATCCGGAAGCAGGGCAGAACACGCAGGGGCAACATCAAGCCGCTTTGGAGGAAAGTTGGGTTTCAGAAGATAATCTCTCCAACAAGCAGAACCAACAGGTGCAGAGGTATTTGCTCTTTCCGAATTGAAAGGCCCAGTCTGGCTGTGAAACAACAGAGTGTTGTTTGCTGTGAAACAAACAGCAATGTCTCAGGGTCATGTGATCGCCACCTTTTGTGACCTTCTGACAACCAAAGTCAATAAGGAAGCCAGATGCATTTAGCAACCATGCTACTAACTTAACATCTGCAACCATTCACTTAACAACTGTGGCATGAAAGGTCGTCAAATGGGGCAAAAATCACTTGAGAAAGGTCTTTCTTAGCAACAGAAATTTTGGGGTCAATTGTGGTTGTAAATCAAGGACCACCTATGCACTAAGGTTGCAAACAAGCAATCTGCGTTAGGGCTTAGTATACCGTGTGACCTCAATGTTAACACTGGGCAAGGGCAGACAAACAGTTGGACTCGAGCATCAGATGTCTGAAGCGTTGCTATGTGAAAACTGTGGCAATAATCATTTTTCCCAGGCTACTCTCCTTCTTCAGATCAACGGCAGGCTTGTCTCTCTCTCCCCCTCTGCCTTCTTTTCACTTAAAAGAGTTCTTCCCTTGAGCCACTGCCAAGATGCAATGCAATGTTCATGAAAGCTGGAACTATACGTCATGTTAAAAAATAGGCCAGCGTAAAAGACAAGAGGGGCTGAGAGCGAAATGAGTTTTGTTTTGTCTTGTTTACAAAAATTAAAAAGACGTCTGCGTTTTGATCTGGGATTTGGGTTCACGGAGGGATTGGAACATCTTCTCTTAAGAAAAAAAATTTTCCTCCTTTCCCGAGAAATCTTTTATTTCCCCCTCCGGATGTTTTAGGGTATTCGGGGTGAATGTCGTCTCCTTGCTCTGTTAGGCATCAAGTGCAGACATTCAAGAATGTCCTTGATGAGAAAAGCATAGTGGAAGGAGAGGCAGGGAAAAATATTATGGGGTTGGCAGACAACCACTAGGCTGTGCAGGAATGCTGGTGTGTGCCTCTTGACTCCAGTTGAGAAAAGCAGCAATGCACCGCACGCTGCTGGCCTTATGTCACTTGACCCCAAGATTAGTTCAAATGTTCCTCATTAAGCAGCATTAAGCAGCACTTCCAAATTGCCGTGTCCTTCTGCTGGCCTCTAATTAAACAGCCACCCATCAGGCCTCGTGGAAGAAATACAAGGAGAGATGGGACCCCCCCCCCCGACTTCCATCCGTTATTCCGAGATTGCGATAATCGGGAAGCTATGCAGGAAAAAAAGCTAACAAGGCTAATAACACGCGTTTCAAACATTCCTGGACTAAATGCAGGTGACGGAAATAAAAATTTGGGCCTCAAGGTTTTCACCACAGGGGTTGTGATGATCTCCTAGCCAGGACCACCTTTTTGCCTTCTGTCCATTCGACTATTTTTGTTAAAAACAAAGACGTTTCTAGCTCTTGCGGCACATCCAAGAAGGAAACACGAAATTGTTTTGATTTTGATGCACAACAACAACAACAACAAAATCTGACAATTGGAGATTCCCTCCTGTAGTACAGTGCTCAGTTCTCCCTGGCTGCATTCACACAACTCCTTTAACCAAGTCATAGAGGAGGAGGGGAAAAAAACAATGCCTAACAATTGGTATATGCACAGTTATGCTAAAATTGGTTGTTTATCTTCGATTGTTTAGGAAGGGTTTGAATCGGCCCTTTTGGTCACTTGACGTTTACAAGGAATCGGAAACTCGGAGTGAGTCCAGAAAATTCAAAAACCCAACTCTTGTGTGAAAACAGTGTGTGTTTTTGTGCTCAGAGTTGACAAAGGTCTTTTGCCTGTACCCCAAGAGAGCGCTGAGGGGCCACTTTTGATATAAGAAGCATGGCATTATCCGAAATGCATGGGAAAACACTGCTTGTAACGGTCATTTTCCTCCGCAGCTGGCAAGAGAGAGTCAACAAAGGCAACTTGCAGATGAATGATGGGAGAGCTTTTCCTTACCCACAAAGCCATCCACTGGATACCGTATCTGAGCGAGGCAGGGCAGATGGCAGTCAAGCACAGACAAGGACAGGGGGGCCGCGACACCCCATCTGGGGAGCTGAAAAAGGAGGAACAGATGACAGAGACCCGCACACCGGTAAGACTGAAGAGGGTGGGTTGAAAATGGGGCGAGGTTGGTCCCGTCGTCAGAGACAGAGCAGGGGAGACTTGTGTAGAGTCACTTCAAGATACAACAGGGCCTGCGTTATGAGGATAAGGTCGGGGTCCTGTTTTGCATTGTCTCAGATGGACAGGTAGTGAGTGGGACAGCCAAGGTACATCTTATCCAGCTTCTAAAGGTCCTTCTCCACCTTTTCAAGGTGAGCCAAGGTGGACTTGATCACGTTTCCAAAGATACCAGAAGTTGGGCCGACTTTACGGCTTCTTTTGTTATATTTATATCTCACTTTTCCTCAAAGTGGGTGCTTGGTTCCATCTTCAGCTGAGCGTTCACTTCCTAGCGAGGGTCAACCCACTGGCAGCCAGGACAGGGGACTTAGATATCCTTGTTCTTATTCCAACAATTTAGCCAGACATCCCCAGCCTTGACGATCTCCAGAAGCATGGTCTCCAACTCCCAGAATTCTCAGCCATGGCCATGCTGGTTGGTTAATTCTGGGAGCAGAAGTCCTTGTATATGGTAACTTCTCGGCTTGTGGGGGGGGGGAAAAAACTGCTGTGAGGACACAATCTTTTAAAATACATCCTCCACTTTACAATCTGAAATGACTGGGATTTGAAGTTGTTGTCTTCCCCTGGTCCTAAAACGAACTCTTCAACTCTTGCTCCATTCTCCTGTATGGTAGCCATAGCAGCCTTCAAGGCAGAGGCACAGGGGACAGATGCACTGCTGGCCCAGAACATGGAAAGAGCCAAGAGAGAGTTATAAAAGCTGCTCAACGCCTATAGAGAATATTGACCTGGCAGAAAATGGAACAGTGAGAAAGCAAATCTCCTCAGGTGGCTCTAGTTTTGCAACGTAAGCTGCCTGCAAGTAATATAAACCCTTCCGTTCCCCACCATCCAGTCAAGAGTTGAAGAAGCTTCTTGGATGAGAAGCGAAACGTCTTCAAAGAAGACGTTGCCTCTTGGAAAAAGCACCTCTGGGACATTGTGGTCAGTAGCTCCAGCAACTGAAGCCTGGTTAATTCCAGGCACTTCTGTGCTTTTCTGGATAAGCTTGCGGTCACGAGAGAGCCAGCCACCCCAAATGTTAACACTAGACAGTATCTGCAGAATATCAACGCACCCTCAGATACGTCAGTTGGAAATTGGATGGTAGGAAGAACAGAAAAAAGACATTTAAGAAACTGGTAGGGTGGCGTGCCCAGGAAATCTGGAAGTAGGCAAAGTCTTATTAAGTTTTTTTCAATCTTTTAATTCCCCCCCCCAACAATGTTTATTGACTTTGCTTTGTTCAGATGCTGGCCTGTTGAAGAACGAAAACCGCACACACCTCCAGAAGGAAGCAATTATCCAGAAACAGATGGTAAGCAAGGATGCTTTTTTCCTCCCCGTATGCAAAGAAGTAACTTGGGATTTAAAGCAAGGTCTGAAAAGTTATTTTTTTTTCTTGAAATGCTCAAAGAGTTATTTAGATGGGAGCAAACCCAGGCTTCAAATGAATAAGAACTGCCAAGTGCAGCTGGCAGTTGCACTGGGCTACAGTTGGGGGCATGGGGGGGGGGAGAGAACAGGATTTAAGGCCCTCTGGAACAGCTAATAGCTTTCTCTCTCAATTTCTTTATCCTCTTTTCAAAAATCACCCATGCTAGCAACCACCATCACATTTTCCAGTAGGGAGTTCCAAAATGTAATGAGATGGAGGGGGATTTGGTGTTTGCCCAATTCAGTTTGCTAAAGAAAGCACTGTGTACTGAACATTATGCAAACACCGTTGTATTTTGCTAAAGGGGGAAGGTAAGGTGTTGTGGGAACCAATCATGGTTTGACTGGTTCAGTCTGTCTCTTCAGATAGATCTATGTTAGCGTGATTTTTTTTTTAAAAAAAAAGGGTAGGGAAATTTATTTCTACCCCACCACACATACCTACACAACTGTGCACATTTTATAAACTACTGACAAATTCTTTCCCCTTCACACAGAAATTAATCTGCGTTACGGACACAGTTTTATTTGGCCTTGCATTGGTAAAACAAACATTCCTTCGGCTCAGAAACATTTTTAACTAAAACCAATATCATATAGTGGGATTTTCCTCCAATGGGATTTCCCCATGTATTTTACCAGGAAACATAAGATAGGGCAGCCTAGAAAAGTCAGTGCCCTCCCAACCGTACCCAAGCACTCCGAGTTTGTTGGCGATGTCCATTTTGCTCTCCGAGTTCATGGTGACATAACCCTAACCCTATATATTAAAACAGCCTCCCCTGCTTCTCTAGGGCAACAGTTCTCAAACATTTGGGATCCCTTTAAAAGGTAAAGGTAAAGGTTCCCCCGCACATGCATGCTAGTCGTTTCCAACTCTAGGGGCCGGTGCTCATCTCCGTTTCATAGCCGAAGAGCCAGCGCTTGTCCGAGGACGTCTCCGTGGTCATGTGGCCGGCATGACTAGACGCCAAAGGCGCACGGAACGCTGTTACCTTCCCACCGTAGCGGTCCCTATTTTTCTACTTGCATTTTTACGTGCTTTCGAACTGCTAGGTGGGCAGAAGCTGGGACGAGTAACAGGCGCTCACTCTGCTACGCGGCACTCGGGATTCGACCCGCCAAACTGCCGACCTTCCGATCGACAAGCTCAGCGTCCTAACGACTACCACGCATGTGCAGGGGAACCTTTACCTTTACCTTACTGGAATCGTGGCAAAAGTCCCTTTCCTGACCTGGTTTACCTCGAAGGGCTGACCCCTTGTATAATAAATATAATAAATCAAATCAAATCAAATCAAGTGACTCCTCTCTTCCCTCAGGGACCTAAAGATGCTGCTGATCCAGCTCAGGATCCCAACAATCAAGGGGAAGATGAGTTTGAGGAGGCAGAACTGGAACGACCCAGCTTTGAAGAAAAAACGGATCCGGCTAAACAAACAAGCCACCAGACAAATCGGCCGGCTCATGCTGCGAGCAAGGAAAAGCTACCGGTTTGTTTTATCCCTCTTGGAAGGTGGGTGGAGGGACGCAGGAACCAACGTGAAAGGGAAGGTGTTTGTAGACAAACCAAAGAGCAGACTTCCGCACAGGCTGGGCCCTGGGATCCAGAGCGCTGGGATTTTTGGCGATCCCTCCGAAGAAAGCAGCTTCTAGTGTTTTCCGATTTAAAACAAATTCGTCACAGTTCGACAGTGGCCCGCTTGGGTTCCTTCAGTTGTAAATAGTTTTGAAGGGGATTTCTTGGTCCGTGAGGGGTTTCCCTCCCCTCAAAAAGGTCTAGTTTGGCTATGCTGAATTTTCAGCCACGTCGAAGCGCATGGGCATCCCGAGGCTGCTGGCCTTTAGCAATCCGGCCATTTTAAAATATGTCTTTTATTTCTCAGCATGTCACTTGACTAATTGTATTTTGGTCTGTGCTTTGTTTCCCAGGGAGCCGATCGGCCAAATAAAGCCACTGACAGTTTAATGGATGATTATCAGGAGGACCAAGAACAAGATCCTGTATGAAGCTTGGGGATGTTGTTGTTTTTTTCCTGTTTTTTTTTTCCTCATAGGCCATCTTTCTGTGAGCATCCTGGTTTATGGGTAGAGGTTTCCTAAGTGCTGGTCTGCCTTCAAGCGAGGCTGGTTGCTTAGGGCAAGTAAGGGCCCTTTCCAGGTGACCACGTCTGCAAATTTGGAATGGAACTGTTTTCCTCCTTGATTCGTTTCCATCCATTACTTCTTGTCCTGCCTTCAAGTGCTGTGCTATGTTTTTTGGCAGCCCCTCAGATATTGAAACACTTATCACGTCATCCCCAGTCCTTCTTTTCTTTAAACTAGACGTACCCAATTCCTGTAACTGTTCCTTTATATTTAGCCTCCCGTCCCCTTTGCTGCTCTTCTCTCCGCTCTTTCTACTTCCTGTTGTCTTTGCAGGAGGACCACGGAGGTGAGGTCGGTGACCCTGAAGATTTGGAACAGTTCCATCAACCCAAAGGCCATGTTGGAGATGTGGACAGGAAAGAGGACTACTTTTGACAGTGGGCTGGGAGGCAGCGCCAAGCCACCAAGTTTGATCCAAACCAAAGACGGACTGTTGCAATAAACATGGGCTACTTTAGTTGAAACTGCCAGGAGAGGTGCAGAGTTCATTCCATCTGTCTTCAGAAAGTCATTGGCTGCGTTGACCAATGGAGATGCTATATTTCCTCACCCTCCCGTTAGCGAGGGCAGGCTTGACACGCAGTGCCAACCTGTCAGAATGCTACCGCGAATACAAACTTCAGAATGTTTCTTCATGGGGATAAGGAGCTCAAAATATCAAAAATTCTCCCTTTGGAAGACTCCTACCCTCTTACTCTCGTTTGGACCATCGGCAAAGCCTGATGTAACACAGAAATTTTGGGCTACTTGTGTTTCCTTTTGCCCCATTTCAGATTTACCTGACTTCCATTCAGAGCAACCTCATCACCTTTCTATGTATGTATGTATATATATATATAAAGAGGATCCATTTGGTAACAAGTTGTCCCGTTATTTGTCCGGTTTTGTAAATGGATCAGTAGCGAGGGGGAACTATTGTTTCGATATAATGAGAACACAAAGAGAGCTCAACTGGAGGCTGCTGCTGATTGACAAATGCGTAACATGCAAAGGCAGGCATGTTTGTTCAAAACGGATTCATCCTTCTGCAACTGGCAGTGTGGGAACTTGTGCCAGCAAGCAACTTCAGATTCTTTCTTTTTTTTTAAGGGTTGAGAAATATTTGCATTTTTTTTAAAAAAAATCACATTGGGAAAACATTTGCATCTCTTTAACACCTTTGGGGGGGAGAGTGATTTTCAAAGGCCAAGGTTTGTATAATTGTTAGGTTGGGCAGCTGGGCGGGAGCTGTTCAGAAGTGGAGCCCTCACTAAATAGCAAAATTAGACCAGGCTGACCAGTTTATCAAAGGGGGGGGGGAAGAATAACAAATGCCTTTTCTCCCGTTTCCCACTTTTCAATCAAAGGGGAAGGGAGGAGAAGGGCAAAACTGGTCAACGTATTTATACCATTAAATGTAGCACTGCCGGAATGGAACTGGAAATTAGGAATCTGTTGATGGCTCATAGTCTCTATGGCAATTCCCCGTAATGGCTGGGGAATTCTGGGAGTTGAAGTCCATGTATCTTATAATTACCAAGGCTGAGAAGCATTGCACTATAGGTTGGGGGATACACTGTGGAAGATCCAAATAATTTATTATTTATTTATTTTATTGGATTTGTATACCACCCTATTCCCGTAGGACTCAGGGCGGTTTACGGCACATTAGAGAGAAGAAAAACAAGTACGACTATAATGGGCATGTAGAACTAGAAGACTAACCAATAATATGAGATTGCAAATATCACTGTGAAATTACCTACGTGGTTGAATCGCTATGGAAGGCCTACACAGAACATAGAATTATAGGGCTGGAAGGGACTTCAGACAAACCAGAAGTTAGATCAATATTTGTATTTCTCCGATTCGCCTCTTTGAGTTTCTGCCAAGAGACCTTTTTGTTGCTTTTGAGAGGAAGCCCGTGAGGCTGTACATAAGAGGCGGGACTAAGCTGGCCTGCCAGGAGGGGTCCAAGTTGGACATCAAAGGAGAAGTGTTTCAAACAGAAAGACTTGGGACGGCATCAAAGGTCAACTCTGCAGAGAAGCCAGGGCCCTTCAGAGAGCACCAAAGGACAACAGGAGCCGGTGTCTCCAACAAGAGAAGAACTCGGATTGTGGAAATGCTGCTAGGCTTCCATAAACGTATTGAGCAGAGAGATGAGGCCTCTTCCAAATTTTGATTTAATGCATCCCAGTCCCTGGCTGCCTGCTATAAATAGCGCTTTCCAAACAGATTAATCCGAAGCTGATTCATCTGCCTGGCCACGTCGCAGGAAAGCCACGTTTCCAATTCACTCAGGGGTTGCAGAGATGCGAGGCCTTTCACCAGCTGCCTGATCAAAGCTGACCCAGGCTGGATTCAGGGAGGTTGGCTTCCCCACAAAACCTCCACCGAGAAATGAAGAGCACAGGCAGATTTTCCACTTGCATTTGTGGTTAAATGGCCCAGCTTCCCTGCTCAGCATATACAGCCAATGCACTTTCATTTTAATTAGGCTTCTTTTATTAGGATTCCAAGCTTAGCTGGAAGTGCACATTCCCTAGGGCAAAAAAGGTAAAACATTTGGGGCTGGGGGCTAGAGTGAGCACAGAATATGTGGAATTTTTAAAGTCTGTGTTGAGTGCCCTCTGGTGGACACGTCACAAATCACATTTTTTTTTATCAACAAGGAAGCTGGGACCCACCAAATGGGCTAAGAAACTTTTTACCTTTCCCACAAAACTTTTTTTCCCCTGCCATTTTATTTTTATTACCAAAGGATGCTCGGTGAATTTTGGAAGCTTATTCAAGACACCAGTTAGGTAAACCAAGGGTGTTGTGATGTGAACTCAAGCCTTTTAAGCTCCTAATTGAATTCGGAGTAACGGCTTGCTTTTCAGAGCTGAAAGGGAAAGAAACGGCCTGGCTCTGAAAAACTGTTATTTTGATCTCACAAGTCTGCTGAGTCTCTTTAGACTGAGCAGATTCTAAATTTGGCTTCATTGACAGTCAGGACAGCTCGGTGTCCCTGACAAGGTTTTTATTAATGTCTGTTTGCAGAGAGCTGGCTGTTCCTAGCGCAGGCAGTTTCTGCAGAGGAGCCAAATTCTGCACGGCCAAATTCGTGCAAAGGCAGGCATTTTTCCAAAGGCCCCCAAAAAGTAAAGATTCCTCTGGATGACGCAAAAGAGAGGATCTCCTACAAGTGGAAATAGAATCTAAGTGAGTTCACTAGGCGCTTCCAAGCAGTTTTCTTCGCTGTCTTCTGCGATATTTTTTTGCAAATTCCCGGTCTAAGCAATTTCTTCCCAGCTTCAGCTTCTCGAATGAGAAGCGAAACGTCTTCTTAGAAAAAAAAACAAAAAAAGAAGACAGTCCACCTGCCTCTTGAAAAAGCACCTTTGGGACAACCAGGACCTGGATGACGGAGAATCTCCACCCACCTCCAACCCTCTTGGTTTTCACCAGCTTCCCAACTTGCAAAGGGTAAGGAGGATCTGGGCATTGCTGCAAAGGGGGCGAGGGGCAGAGAGTTCACACGCACCGAGGTTGGGCGAGACGTTTAAGCATCCCTGGCGGGGGCTTCGGGCTCCAGATGCCGCACTCCGACACAGCCAGCCCGGAAGGCGCCCGGCGCGCGTCCAAGCTGCCCGAGAAAGTAGCGCAAAACTTTATGATGATCACTTTGTCACTGAATGTACACCAATCGGCATACATCAAAATGAAATTTCGTGGCATACGGCTCTCAAAGGGTCACCCCCTCCGATCTACACTCCTCGTTCGGGGCCCGCTCAAATTTCACCTGGTCCATTTTAGTCTCTAGGGCAGGGGTAGGCAACCTCGGCTCTTTTATGACTCGTGGACTTCAACTCCCAGAATTCCTGAGCCAGCCAAGCTGGCTCAGGAATTCTGGGAGTTGAAGTCCACGAGTCATAAAAGAGCCGAGGTTGCCTATCCATGCTCTCTAGGGAGTGAACGATGGCACACAGGACAGATGGAAACGGGGGGGGGGGGGACCCTCCATGTGGATTAGCCCTCAAAGTTCGCTTGCATTCCGACAACCTCGCCTCCTTTCCTTTTTCTGATCCTGACTCGGAAGATTCATTCCGCAAGCAAACTTCTCCACCACTCGGCTTCCACGCGAGACTCCAGGGCGGCGTCGGGAGGCAGGGAAGCGGGCGGGCCAGGGGCGGAGTTGGCCGGCCCTCCCCGGGCGGAGATGCCAGGAGGCGCCGGGCCGTCTCCAAGCGGCCACTTTGAAAATGCCTCCGCCGTTTGGCCGGGAAAGGCCAGGGGAGCCGACCATCGGCCCAGCCCGACGCGCAGGCTTCCCGGGGCCGGCGCGCTAGAGACCTCCATCCAGCCCGGCCAGCATGTGGGCTCTCTGCTTCCTGACGACCCTGCTGCTTCGCCCGGGAAGCGCGCCGGGCGCTTGGGGAGCCGAGCCGAAGGCGGAGCGCGGAGCCGGGCAAGAGAGGGCGTCGTCGGGGGGCCCGGAGGAGCCCTGGTGCCCCTACAAGGTGCTGAGCGAGGAAGGCAGCCCGGGCCGGCTCTGTTTCCGCAGCCCGGCGCGGGGCTTCCAGTGCGCTCCGGACCGCTGCACGGCTCATCGCTCGCCCGGCCGCGCCCTGCTGGCCAACGTGCTCCGCAACGGCAGCGTCCTGCTGCAGTGGGCCTGGCCCTGGCCCCTGCCCGCCCTGCGCGGCTTCGCCCTCTCCTGCTCGTGGGAAGGCGCCTACACGCGTTTCCAGTGCGAGAGCGTGCGCCTGGGCACCGCCTGCCGGGATTACTTGCTGGCCGAGCCGCACGGCAGCGTCCGCTACCGCCTCTGCCTGCAGCCCCTCCTGGCCGAGGCCAACCGCAGCGGGGCCGAGCCGCCCGCCGAGTGCGTGGAGTTCACCGTGGAGCCGGCCGGCATGCGGGACATCGTCATCGCCATGACGGCCGTCGGGGGCTCCATCTGCGTCATGCTGGTGCTCATCTGCCTCCTCGTGGCTTACCTCACCGAGAACCTCACGCCCGCCGCGGCCAAGCGGGCACGCTGAGCCCGACGGCCTCGGCTGCCGGGTCTGGCGGCAGCCCTCCGAGGGCGGCTCCGGGCTTCCCACCGGGTTTGGCCGGCGGGATTGCGGCTCTGCCCCACATCCAGCTTCCTTCCCGCTGGGTCAGGACTACAAGCCCCGGCTAAAGCGCTCGTTCCCATGTCTGGTGGCTTGAGGCGTCCGGGGAGGCGTAGTTTGGACAGAAGTTGGAGGGCAGGTCCCTTGCCTGGCTTGGAAAGAAGAGCAGGGGTTCAAGATCTCTCTCTCTCTCTCTCACACACACACACACACACACACACACACACACACACCCAGAGGAAAGGGTTTCTTCCACTGAGGAGTAGACCGCCTCTCCCCCCCCTCCCCGAGTCACTCTTCAGGCTTTTGGTTTGGCAGTATGGACCGAGCCTGGAAAGCTGGACTGGATGGGAGACCACCAGGAGATCTCACGAGTGTAGGCTCCCAGGAGATGGCGGTGGCCCACCATTTTTTGTAGCGTTGGGTGCAGTCCGTAAGGTTGCCGGGAGTTGAGATGAATTAGGAGATGTCACGTTTGCCTTTTTTTCTTTGGAGCGAAGAGAAAATCCTTGCCTGCCCCACGGAAGGGGAGACAGGCGGCTTCTGACGTACACATGATCCTCCAGCTACCTGGCGTTCATTTGGGGTGGGGGCTCTTGGGATGGTCTGCGCTGGGGGGGGAAATGACTTCTCTTGAAAGGGGTTGCTGGAGCTGATCCAGAGCAGAAGTGCACCAATGTGCGGCAAACTTTTCAATTGATGACTGGATATAAGCAGTGCCGCCTGCCTCCACCTTGGGAGAATCCGTTGGGAATGTGTAGCAGCTTGCCAAATTTCCCATAGGGCGTTTTCTATGTGGGGATTGGTTAGGGTTTGAACTCAGAAGCGGCAATGTGCAGAGGAGAAGGCGCCTTTCTTGAAACAGTCTTCCAACTGTCCCGGCCACATACATTTGAAAAGCCTTCATCTGAATTTGAATCAATGCAGAACGCCCATTTTGGAATCTGGATGTGGATTTATCCATGGGGGGGGGGGGAAGCGGATCATGCCTTGGGCTGAAGCTGTATGTAGCAATTTCCTCCTTGTTCCTTGCCTTTCTCCAATTACCTTGCCTTCAAACCTTCAGTAAACGCTCCGCTTTCTCTTTGGCCTTTTTTTTTTTTTAAAAAATTAAGTTTCAAGCCGGCTAGACAAAATGTTTTGAGGGCTGGTTTAGAGAGGATGATGGGTGCTCAGAAAAAAGTGCTTAGATGTTGCTCTTGCTGGTGAGAAGGACATCCGTTTTTCCCTGGATCAGTGCTGGGGGGGGGCAGGGGGGGAAAATGGTTGACTTTGTGTTGAAATGGTTTCATTCCATTCTCTGAGATGCCTACTGTGCAAGCCTATGCATGCCCACTGAGAAGTAAACTTCATTATTCAATGAGTTTGCTCCCAGTGAAGTGTACATTGGATTGCAATAGTGACCGTTAGTTAACTATCCTTGGATACCTATTCATGTGCTTGTGCATGTGGAATTTAAGATACTGTGAAATATTAAACAGAGTGGAATATAAATACTGACCAAAGTAGGCTTATTGCCTAAAAATGGCGATTACAAGTCAATTTCAGCTGTAACGAACAAACAAAAGCATTTATTAACTCATATCCCAGTTTTTCCCATCCCATCAAGGACCCCAGATGCTTGAGTAAAAAATAAAATATAAGCAGTTAAAAACCTGTGAAAATAACATTATTAACATTCCCCTTTGGTTTTAATCTGAGCAGTTTTAATCTTCCCTTATCTACAATCTGACTAATACCCTAGTGCGTTACGCAAATCCAACCTAGTGTGGTTTATTTTAATGCTTTATGGTTAAGGAATGACTTAAGCGGTTTTGAGAATCCAGAACTCTAGCTGTAACTTCAATTTTCAGCTGGGGATAGCTCTGAGGACATTTTCACAAAATGGCACATCAGCTACTTGCAAATAGGTATATATAAAATGAGAAGCCGTTACCGTGAAAGAAGAAAATTAACTTTGTAATGAATGACAAAGTGGGATTCTGGCTGAAGATGTCAACATCTCACTACTGGAGGCACTTTCTTGCTCCGGCTTCCATTCTGGCCCTTTGGGGGTTGACATCCAAGTTCAAAACTGGAAAGAAATAAAATTAAAGTCAGGACCAACCCAAGACATTCCACTGCCTGAAGCAAAGGGCGAAAGGCTGGAACAGTAGGGGTGATGCTTGTTTTGTGTCTGTGTTTTTTTTTAAAGCATTGATTCATCTATAGCCTTTTTATTCTGTCTCCAGGTGACAGGGTGATTAATATAAAAAAAGGCAGTTTCTATCAGCTTGTTTACAATCTAAAACAACCTGGAAGGAAAGAGCCCAAATGCCAAGTTAAATGTTACACGCCCTCGATAGAACTAGTCTTTCGGCTGGCTGCCACGCAGGATGTTTAAAGGGCTCTGAAAACTGAGATTATATCACAACCCTTGTGTCAGATTGTCTTTCTCTGCTCTACCCCAGTGCTTCTGTGATAGCTCCAATGTAGCCAGGCTAGGTTAATCATAATTCTGTGCCTTCAGGCTGAATTGTTGTCCTCTGCTTTTCCCGATTTCTGTTCTACAGCATAACCAAACTTCTCCATTACCGTAGTCTCTTTCACTAGGTGAGTTTGTGCACTTCTAGATTGGATGTCCACTCGTTCTTTTCCCGTGTAATCCCAGTGGAAATTAAGGAGACCCAACGTGTGTTGAGTGCACAGCTCCATCTTTGTGTTATTACGGTTACTGCTAGTTTTTTTTAAAAAAAATAATTAAAATAAATGCCTTTGAGGAGCAAGGTTTTTCTTTATCACCATGCAACATGAAGGAATAGGTTGAGAGCCATGTAAAGAAGGGAAGCTCCGTGGCTCTCAAGCCTCTCCATCGAAAACAAATAAAAGTGGATTAAAAACAAGAGTATGGCTCAACTTTCTTTTTTTTTGTTTGCTTTTGCACGTACCTTGGTACAATTAAAACCACAACCCCAAGTTTACAAAAGATGGGGCTCAGATGCATCAATATGGATGTGGTTGCTCGAGTAACATTTGTAACAAGAAGAAACAGTTCAGGCTGTGTCCTGTGTCAGCTTTTGTTGGGTGCCACCATCTCGGGTTGTAGTCCTAACTTCCGGAAGGATATGGATCTACTTCCTGTTCCTGTTGCAGATGGGTAGTTGAGCTTTCATCTTCTCATTTTTCTTGTTTAACCTGGCCTGTCTCTAGCTCAACGTTCCCTGCTCAATAGATCAGCTTCCAAACGTATGCTGTCGCTCAAAATATGTAGCACCCGCTGCAGGGTTGACACAGATTTCCTCTAGCAAGGATTGAATATCTTTAAAAACAGCTATCACTGGCAAGGAATTTTAAGTACAAAAACCCACCATATTCCTTTTTCACTCTCGTCTTTTTTTTCCTCTCTCTCTCTCTCCTGGTCTACCTAGTGAGTGAAAATAACTTTCTCTCTCTCTCTCATCTTTCCTTCCCCCTTACCCTTCTCTCCAAATAAAGGGTTTTTCCCCCCTTAAAAAAAGGGTGGGGGGAATAGCCAGGGTGGGGGAAGAGAAATAAAGCACTTTCCTCAGCATATAGACAAATAGAAAACAGGATGGGAATGGGTGTTTATTTTTAAATGGGATGATGAGCACGTGTGAGGCAGGAATAGAAATGCAACGGCACCAGACAGCTTCCTCAAAAAGCTGTAAATAAAGGCACCCCCCCCCCTTCACTTTGCCTTTCTCTTCTTCACCGGACAATCTTGATTTACATTAATAACTGTCATAGTTTTTAAAGGTGTGGTGGCTTATTAAAATGAAAGTGGGCATTTGTGCATTACTAGAATATATCCCCACCCTCCAAAAAAAAAGCCCATTGAAAATCTTAATGTGAAGATGGATACTAGTTTTAAGACTTTTAACTTTTTTCTTTTCTGGCTAAAGGTCTCAGTTAACTAAAGTTGCCATCCTAGACAGAAATTTAAGTTCCAGCAAGGCAAAGTCAAGCTAGGAAGGCTAAATGAAGCAAAGCAGAGATTGTGTTGCAAAGGCTTCAGTCCAAGAGAGAAATAAGCACCATGGATAGCTCTGGTGCCCAAGCTATGCAGCAGTCCAAATGTTGCTTCAGCAACAAATAAAAACAGATCTCCAAGAAGCAGACTCTCTTAAGATAAAGGCTGACACATCCTTCCTGTTTGTCCGTCATTGTGTGTGCCACTGCTCCTGCCCTTTCCCTGCCAATCATGGCTCCTTTGGGCAAATGGAACAGAGTCAAAAGTTTATTTACATTCGGATGTTTAACATTTTATGCCATTTGCAATGTCCTGCATCTTTTGTGACCTTCTGACAAGCGATGTCAATGGAAACCCTTCCTTAGGCTAACACTGATCTCCTTGCTTAGAAGGCGAAGCATTTGCTCAGCCAACCACAAGCTGATAGAATTTATTAAAGGAGAGGGGGGAAAAAATTTTCTCTTCTTAGATCTGTTCATATTTGTGTTGAGACATCTTTGGGATTTTCTTTCCACCGTTATTAAGTAAATCACTCCAATTGTTAGATTAGTTAAGTGAATTTGGCTTCCCCACTGACTTTGCCTGTCAAAAAGATTATAAAAGGTGATCACATGACCCCAGCTGATGGCAAAAATAGATATGATCCAAAGCTTCAGGGGTCTGGCAACTTGTCTGTTTAAATGAGTAAACTGGGACAGAATCTGTCCATTTGTGATGTCGAATATCTGAGAATGTTTCATTAACTGTCATTCCGAAAAAAGCCCAGATCCAAATCGTATTACTTTGGGCTCTTTCAATGACAGAGCCATGTCGAATGTCAGAGTCTTACAAACACCAGCTGTAATCATTGATAATGGATCCGGATCTTGCAAAGCTGGGATTTCTGGTGAGTCTGAACCAAAATCCATTGTCCCCTCTGTTGTTGGTCATTTCAAAGAGAGACCAGGGGAAATTTATATTGGAAGTAGTGCCCTCTCCAAGAAAGGGGCCTTGTTGAGTTATCCTGTTGAACGTGGCATTATTTCCTGTTGGGATGATATGGAGAAGCTGCTGACATATATCTACAAATATGAACTTGAAGTGAAGCCCAGCACAAGGCCTGCCTTTCTTTCAGAGCCCCCCAGGAATCCGCTGAAGAATCGGGAAAAAATCACCCAGGTCATGTTTGAAAACTTTAAAGTGCCGGCTTTGTACCTTGCGATCCAGGCTACTCTAGCTTTGTATACCTCGGCTCGTACCACCGGTTTGGTGCTGGACAGCGGAGACGGAGTAACCCATGCTGTCCCAATTTATGACGGATACTGTTTACCTCACGGGGTATCTAGACTCCCTGTGGCAGGAAAGGATGTGACGGACTACCTGGCTAATCTCCTTTTGGAGGACAACCCTGCTTTAGTGAGCCGAGCCAAGAAAACTGTGCTGAGGCTCATCAAAGAGAACTTCTGTTACGTGGCTTTGGATCCCAAACGAGAAGCTCCAAAGAAGGTGGAAGAGACTGTGAAGCTGCCCGATGGGAATACCATCAAAGTCCATCTGGATCTTTGCCAAGCACCAGAAATCCTTTTTACACCCAAGACCATCGGCGTTGAGGCACCGGGCATCCACACCATGATCATCAGGAGCATCCGGAAGTGTGACAAAGACATTTGGGCTCCTTTATTCGGGAATGTGGTTCTCTCAGGGGGGTCTTCCCTCTTCTTGGGCTTGGACGAAAGAATCTTTAAAGAGATTGAGCATCATGTCCCAAGCGGTGTTTCCATACGAATCGTAACGCCTCCGGAAAGGTCTTGCGCGGCTTGGGTGGGCGCATCTATTTTTAGTAGCTTGGCATCTTTTCAACCAATGTGGTTTACCCAGGAAGACTACAAAGAATTTGGGGTGGCTGGGATTCACCGGAAGTGTTTTTAGGAAGCCGGGAGGTTAAATTCTGCTGATGAAAATGTAGGAAAAAGGGTTTATGGAACCCAAAGCAAATTTTTAAAAGCTCATTTGGGAAACTATAAAATGATTAAAAGTGCACAACGGACAGTCGGTTGAGCAACATGTCTCTTGGTTTTGGACAAGGTCTTCACATTTGGATTATTTACATCTGTTTAGCCTTGTTTGAGAAGAGGGCTAGCTTTTATTTATTACTTGAGGAAGGGGTCCAGAGTAGGAGAAATTTTTTCAGGCTTCTCCCAGTTTTACTATTTTTTTTTCCTACCGAGAGGAAAGTCAAATTTTGTAAGACAGAAAAGGAGAAGAGCAATTTATTGTTTTCTTAACCCTGATATTTTAAAAACTCTTTTGTTTTAGCTTTTGCAATTCTCCAAGTAGAGGATTTTATACTTGAAGGGTTGGTAAAGCTATATTACAGGCACTGCAGTTAAATCTCTCTGGTTTGTTTTCTAAGGATGCTTGGGCTTACATTTTAACAAATCTTGGAATTACGTTGCTGGAAAAGTTTGGGAAAGAAACCCATTTTTCCATGTGCACACCAACCTATATTGTCCAGGTTTACGCACAAAACGAGCTGGCCACGTTACAACCTAGCAGTTGTGTTGTCCTCATGGAATAAACCTTGTTGCATTTAAAACATAATAGTTTGCTCAAGCCAGTCCCTAAACTAACCATGAAGGTCCACACCACACAACTAAGCTCAAGTGGGCTTGGTTAGTTAGCGGGTTAGAGACGATGTGTAGAAACCAGATATTCAATATTAACTCTTAACAATGGCATTCACACAACATGCTACTATTGGTTAAGACTGAACTTGAGTCTGTTTTTTATGGTTAACATGATGTACCAATATAAATTTAGGGTTAGCTGACAGCCCACTTAATTGTAGAAAAGTAGAAAAGGGGGTTCATTTCACAACTAGGATAAGTGTCTTGTGTGAATGCAGCCTGTCCTGGGAACTCAGTCCTCCAAAAGAGGGGAGACCATAACTCTGGGAATACCTAGCCAGCATGGGAGATGTAGTCCCAGTCCTCTGGAGGGCACTGATTGAAACGAAAGCCTGTCAGAAATCTTCTACCCGCTCTTCAACACTCCATTTCCAGCGTTTCTCTGAGCTAACCGCAAGTGCTCACGGGAAATGTATTCCTCCGGGCGGCGAAAAGGCCGCTTCGCGCCGAACGCTCGACGCTGGCCTACAAATCCCAGGATGCCTTGAGCGAAGCGACGGCGGTTAAACGGATCATCGTGGTGCGGTGTGCAAGAGTTGCTCCAGGGCCGCTAGGGCGGCGCTGTTTCCCCCCCCCTCGCCTTCAGGCTCTTTCCTTCTATGGAGCGTCGGAAACGTCTCCCAGAATACTCTAGAAACGCGAGTTACGGGAGTTGTTCCCCCCATAATCCCGTTTCTCCTCACAGACCGGGAGGACAAAACAAAACAAAAAACACCCTTATCTTTCGGAAGTACACTAAAAACAAGAGGGGGGAGGCTGGACGGACGTTCTTGCCCTTTCGCCTCTATGCTTTGGCAGGCCGGAGGGCGGAAGTGAAGGGACAAGCGGAAGGGCCCGACACGTCGCCGGGCCCCGCCTCTTCCGCTCGGCGCGGCCGCCATTTTGTTCGTGTGGGAGAGGGAGAAGGAGGAAGTCGACGCCGGGAGGAGCAGCCGCGTCGTCCCCGCCGCCATCGGAAGCGTCGCCGCGGGCCCTTCGCCGGCCCTCACCCCTCCCCAGCCCCTATTTTCTCTCTCTCTTGCCGGGGGGAGCGCCCCGCCAGCCAGCCATGCCCTCCTCGCCGCTCCGGGTGGCTGTGGTTTGCTCCAGTAACCAAAACCGCAGCATGGAGGCCCACAATATCCTCAGGTAACGCCACGAGGCCCCGCTCGCCTGCCACCCTCCGGCAACCACCCGGCCCTCCTTCCCTCGAGGGATCCGGGGTTGAAGCGGGGGCGGTGGGGGGGGGAGATTCGGGCAGGGAGAGGCCCTGATCGTCCTCAACGGTTCCTCCACAAAACATGACGCCATTTGAGCCGTGGGCGAGGGATTCCTCTCCCTTCGGGCGGCAGGAAGAGGAGTTTCTCTACCGGCTTCAAAAAGGAAAAAAAAAGAGCAGCCAGCAATGGGGGTGTTGAGCCCTAACCCCAAGTATCTGCAGGCCTGGCACCCAGCGTGGTTTTGATTTGTTTATTAGAATTAACGTATTTACTAAAATCCTAATAAGTTAAGATGAATTAGATTTATTAAAGCAATAGGGAGTAGAATTCCAGTAAGTTATATTTATTGATTTGTATTTGTTAAAGCAGTAGGAGTGCTAATTATATTTATTCAAGCAATAGGAGTAGAGTTCTAATTAAATATAATTTGTATTTGTTTATTATATTCATTAGAATTCTACTATTGCTTTAGGAGCTAATGGTGGTCTACATAGATTACCCCCACCCACCCACCCCCTCCTATTTGCCCCACAGCAACCCTGTCAGGTAGCCAGGCTAAAAGAGAGTATTTGCCCTGGAGTCATCCTTTAGGTATGTATTGACTTACCAAGTTTAGTCAGCTGCCTCTGGATAAATTAAGATTCTTTTTTTAAAAAAATGCATTCACGCGACAACTTTTTGCCCCTTGGTACATCTTGGATGCTTTTGATTAAAATCTCCATTCTCTCCATTTCCTGTTTGGCATTTGGATTAGGGAAATGCCCTAATTCCGACACCAAACGGAGCGGGGATAACATCAAGGCAAGCTCAACTCCTGGGGCCTGTTAGGTCCTGCTTATACTGCTTTATGGCAACACTACAGAGACAGCTTGCTGTTATTTCTTTCGCTGGTATACTCCTTAAGTCAAGACTCTGAATTAATAATCGGGGGGGGGGGCTGACCCCACTTGCCTATTTGTGAAGTTAGTTTAAATGCTGCTACCTGGATTGGACAAAAGGTAAGACTCCCTGGATTTGAATTTAGATTGTGGTAGTTACACAGGCACATCATCCACGTGTAGTAATTATTTTCCCCCCCCAAGATGTTTTTGATTTCCTACTTTACATTTCCTGGTGGCCTTCACTCCAAATAATAACGTGATCTGACTGTGCTTTGGTTTCTGGGATTACCCACAAATGTCTAGGGGTTACCACAACTTCTGTCATTCCTGAATTCCACACTTCTAGATCTGTTGCTACATCTTGCCAGGCTTCTTTCAGTCTTCCACCCCCCCACCCCAGCTCCACCATGTAAATAGTGACTTAAAGGAAAAAGGCACACTGCTGTAATTTTAATACCACTTCCTTCATAGAATGTGTAGTTTTTTCTTCTTCTTTAGATTCGTATCTAGGCCAGCGTGTTCTCTGTTCTCGGCCTGCCTTCTGACACAGTTACTCAATATTTCACAGATTTTGTTTGCTTTAGTGTTATTCAGAGCTTCCTGTCTATCCTCCCTTTTACAAGAGAGCTTCAGATATTATGCTAACTGCAATTTAAGCTGAGTCACGGAGAAGTAAGAGGTGGGGGTGGCAAGCACTTCAGACTCTGAAATTCCAAAGCATTCAGTTTTATTCGGGGGGGTGGTGGTGTTTAGGGGTGGCATTTCCCTAACTCAGCAAAGACTGCAGAGTCCTGGATGCTGGTTATTTGCTTGGACATTTGGATGTTACCTACCCGACTACATAACACCGTGAAATATTGGCAAACAGACAGCCAAGCTCAGCGCCATGGGCTCCACAGTTCAACCCCGAGTTACAAATGTTCTCTTCTGTTGACACCAGTAAGGATTGGGTGTGTGAATGCAATGTTGGCTTTAGTTGGAAGAGGAAAAATGAAGGGTGGGAGAAATGGAATGGAGTACAAATGCTCCTCAGCTTACAACAGTTTGTTTAGCGATGCTTCGAATTTACAAGGGTGGTGGAAAAAAAAGCGAGTCATGACCATTTTTCACACTTACAACCGCTGACGCATCCCCATGGTCCTGTGGTCAAAATTCAGGTGCATGGCAACTGACTCAGACTTATGACAGTCGCCATGTCCCGGGATGAAGTGCTCACCTTTCTCAGCCTTCTGACAAGCAAAGTCAATGGGGAAGCCACATTCACTTGACTACTGTGTCACTTAACAACTGCAGTGATTCAGTTAACGGTATGGCAAGAAAGACACTAAACTGGGGCAAGACGCACTTAACGAATATCTCACTTAGCAACGGACGTTTGGAATTCAATTATGGTCATAAGTTGAGAATGACCAGTCGTTCTCACTAGCTTACTAGAAAGCTAAGCACACTTGCTTAAGCGAAGGCAATCACTTGTTTTCCAAACTTCTCACAGCATACTTTCATACTTTAGGACAGTGGGAAGAAGACCAACAGGTGATCATTTTCAGCCCGCTTAGCTTTTCCTGTTTTAGGAAAGGCAGTATTGTGCCTGAGCTTCTCAAAGCCGGATTTTATACCGAACAGATTGTTTTGCAGTTTCATGAGCTCTGGGCGTAAAGCTTGGCGTCTCTCGTACATGAATCACTGAAAACAACCATGTGGCTTGGTCGACATTACATAATTTTGCAACTGGTTCGTTGAGTATTTGGGCGCCAGCCTAGGAGAGCCCTTGAACCCAGGATCTAACCTGATCCTTGCTCTTTTGTTTAATCTTCCTTTTCCTCCCCTGCAAATGCAGTATTAACAGTCAGCAAAATCGTTTCCCAAATGGCACGTTCTGCCAGAACCTCTGGCTATACGCATAAGTAAAGGTGCCTGGGGTTCGATTTGCCACTGCAAATTTACAGTGAGGCTGCCAGTAAAATAGCTGTAGGTGGCACGAGGTGCAATTATATTTTTGAAGAAACGAATCACGCGGAATGTGTGTATGTCAGACTTCCCAGCCAACACTAATAAGGGAGGTGGCAGAGAGTAGCTCTCAGCAAGGAGTGGCTGAGACTTTTGTTTCTGGAAATGATCGGAGCCATGTTCCTTTGCTATGACTCCCATTTGGGACTCTTTATATTTGCTTCATTAGGTTGCTTTGATAAGTGATCATAACTGAGTGACATGCAGTGGATTGCAGGTTAGGAAACCTACAATTCAGACAGCAAGTCCCCCTGCTATGTGACTTTGAAGACCCGTTGTACGGGAAAACCTGGTGTTTATTTTTGAATGCACATAGTGGCTAAGCCAAAAGCAATGGTTTACTGCTGCATATGGAAACGTACAACGAAAGAACAGAGATCAGCATTAGCCCCTTTCAAACATTTCCCTTTCCAGATGTGTTGGACTACAGCAGGGCTGTCAAACTGCCGGTCCACTGGCCTGATGCGTCATGCCAAAACCGCCCCCGCCCCATGGCCGGCAATGGAAAAACAGCAATAGATCACGACATGTCCCGTGACATTGCGAGTTTGACACCCCTGGACTATAGTCTTTATCGTTTACTGCCGGTAGAATTAAAATTCCAATGTATCTGGAGGGGAAGCTGCCATGTTGGAGAAAGCTGATCTTCAGGGGAAAATCTCTTTATTAAATGAGGCTTTGAAACTCAAATATAAGCAAATGTATACATAGTTATATTGAAAAACACCAATACAGGTAGTCCTCAACCGTTGAAGCATCCCCATGGTCATGTGACCAAAATTCAGATGCTTGACAACTGACTCATATTTACGACCGTTGTGGAGTGTGCCCCTGGGTCACGTGATCCCCTTTTGCGACCTGCCAAGCAAAGGCAACAGGGAAGCCAAATTCCCTTAACAGCGGTGTTCCTAACTTAACAGTTGTGGAAAGAAAGCCTGTAAAATGGGGCCAAACTCGCTTAGCAAATGTCTCAGCGACAGAAATATCGTGTTCAGTTGTGGTTGCAAGTCAAGGACAACCTGTAATACGTGTGTTTATTAATAGATTGCACTTGTGTAACTCAACGGGTTTTGCAGGCACGTTGAACTTTTTAATTGTTAAACAGGTTTCTGGCATAAGTCTGATAAAAACACATTAAACACTTGGAAGGCGCTTCTGAAGAGATTCTGGAAGCTTGCAGAGGCTGGATTTCAAATGCTCAGACTCTGAATTTTGAAATTAAACATGCCTACTCACCATTGTGTTTTCACAGAAAAAAAATAAGAGTCTTCATAGGTTATTCTGGTTATTCGTACATCACGAGTTTTAGGGAAGAAACACTTATTTCCTAGCTGCAACCTACAGAGAAGGACATCGCGTTCCTACAACGTTTTCAATAAAAGGAGGTTTGAAATTTGCATGTGTGTTTTTTTCCCCCTAGCTAAATTTACTACAGATTGTTGCTGTATTGCAAGGATCAGGACCTGAGGTATGGCAGATGTCCTCAAACTATTTACTAGGGAGTGTAGCTAATGGTGAGGAATTTGTAGTCCGCTAGCATTCCTTCTGCTTTACCGACTAAACAAGCAGGAGTCCAAGCAATGCCTACTACATATTAATGAGTAACGTGCTCATTTGGGGAACAAGAATAATGCTGACTTTTAAATAGCTCAAGCCAAGCTAGTCCACATATTGATTGCAGTTTCCTGTTTTCCATCTGATGCCTGGGTTGGAATGGAGGAAGGTGGGGATTCTGCGTTTTGCTCCAACGCAGAATTCGTTTGGGGGTGTGGGTATGAATTTGCACGATCCCACTGTGGTGGTCTAGCCAGAGCTTGCTTACAATCACTTGTGTTTAATATCCTTGAATCCTACTTTTTCTCCAGCGCCTCCATCCAGGGAATATAACTGCTCCCTTTTTTTCCTTCAAAGTATTATCCATGAAGTTGGCTGGGTTGAGAGATATCCCAGGAAGTCAAAATACAGCTTTAGGTGACCTTGTCGATTTCAAGGGAGCTACAAGGTTGTGGGTGATATGTTTGACCTCTCCAGCCAGCGTGGATTTGTGAAACTTACCATGACTCATTAAGTCAAACCACATTGTCAAATCACGACTTACTAAGCAAGTCACATTTAAGCAGGCCAGCGATACAGTGTCCACATCTTTACTGGGAAGCTTCGCGTCTATAAGGGGGATATTAGCATGGATCATCTCTGCTTATACAATACCACTTTGACTTCCAGCTGTTAAATTCAAGCGATTGTCCACAGGTAGTCCTCGACTTACGACCACGATCAGGGCCAAAATGGAGCAAGACCGTAGTTAAGTGCGTTTTGCCCCATTTTATGACCTTTCTCGCCACCGTTGACAAAAGTGAATCATTGCAGTTGTTAAATTAGTAACATGGGTTGTTAAGGGAATCCGGCTTCCCCCTTGACTTTGCTTATCAGAAGGTCACAAAAGGGGATCACGTGATCCCAGGGACACTGCAACTGTCATAAATACAAGCCAGTCGCCAGGCGCCTGGATTTTGATCATGTGACCCTGGGGATGCTTCAACAGGCGTGTGAAGAACCACTTTTTCCAGTGCCGTTGAAACTTGGAATGATCACTAACTGAAAAAATTGTAAGTCGAGGACTATCTGTATGGTAGATGAAAACCATGGTTTAGTAATTGTGAATTGCCGTTCTCTGTTTTAGACGTCCCAGCAGTTTATTATTCTCCAAACCTCCCCCCAAATGGAAGAGAGATTGAACTTTATAGGCCTGTACCACCACCTCCTCCATCATTGGCAGCAATCTCTTTATTTCTTGCCTGTTGAGTTAGGATAGAGTTTGCCATTTCTTGTTCCCGTCCGTGTGATTTTTTTGGCTGTGTTCCCCCCACCCACCCACCTTATCAACATGCCAGGAAATGGCAGCCTTCTCCCCCTGCTGCATACATAGAACTTGAAGACACAGTTCTCTCTTATTACGAGCTAGTAAGAACATTTAAGGGGTTTGCTGACCCAAAAGGCTTTGTGCTGCAGTCTTTAACGCGTCCCGTGCAGAGCCCAGAACGCCGTGTTATACGATTCACTTGGCTACCGAGTCCTGCTGGCAAATCCATGGTTCCCTTTCCCTGTCTTACGTAGCGGACCCTGCATAATCAAGGGGAAAGTCTAGATGGCCAGGACAGTGGGATAGTGATCGCATTTCGGCTTTTACGTTGCTGGCGCTTTCACAAAATGGCCCGTCTACCAGAAGGCAAACCGGCAGGATTCCACGACCCATCCAGAGCAAGAGAGTCAGGTGGAAAATTGTTCCAAGCTCACGCAATCTGGAAATCGCTAACGTTCTCTTTGGCTTGATTTCAGTGTCAGCTCTCAGCTGCCTCCAGTCTGCAGGCCCACCAGCTCTTCCGGCTGTACAAAAAAAAAAACCCCAAAGGAGAGTTAGCTGCTTGATTCCTCTTTTCGTGACTTTGGCACTCAGCTTCATAAACTGATTCTGCCCATCTTAGTAGGCAGGGACTTTGGCGGCAAGCATCATAACCCCAACAGATGCCTGTTTGTTTTCCACTAGCAGCAAAAGCTTCCACACGTGTTAGGTTGTAGTTAAGCTTTCTTAACCTGGTTTGGTGCGGTAGCTAAGATGTGGCAACTAGACTCCCGTCTCAAGCCAGCTTTCTCCAACCAGGAGCGCTTTGAGATGGGTCAGGGACCTCAGCATTGATTTGACATTGTCCAATGTAGGACGCGTGCCTTGCGTGATGACCTTGAAATGACTTGGTTGGCGGTCTGCCGATCATTTTGTCTGTGACCTCCAAAAGCAGTTCCCCATTTGTCTGTTTCACACGGGAAACCTTTTGTGGTTTCACACAAACGCTCTTTGTTGTGTCAGAGCTGTGAACCTTGGGTCTCTGGTTACATCCAAAGATTAAAGGCCGCCACCCTCTTCCCTCACTCGTGACTGCTTATAACCTAACTGCCACAAGGCACAATTGAACAAGCTTAAAAGTGCAGTGTTTCGGTTGTCGAAGCAGCTGTCCATCTGGAGCCTGACTCATTTCCTAAATTTAGCCCTGTCATTTGCATTCGGAATGAGACAAAATGTTCTCGCTGGAATTCTCAGTTGATGGAGCAAGAGCGCATTGTGTTAGTTTGGGGTGTGTGGAAGACAAATGGTGGAGTTTCTGAGAGCTGGTTTCTGTTGCCGGTCCTTGCGTTGAGTAAAAAGAACAAACGTGTTCCCTCCCTCGTGGGAAAAAAAAGCGCCCCATTTTAACAGAAAAGGCTTAATTTCCTGCATGCTTCAAACCAGAGGGAAAATGAAGGGTGCAAACTGCTAAAAACACTATTTGGCACTAGTGCCAAAGTGTTTCCTTCTCAGCGGTTTGTTAAGATTTCAGTTTATCCTCCTGATGGGATAGACAAGGAATGGGCTCTGCTCTGAATGATTTGTTTTTTTGTTTTTTAAATAACTGTGAACAACAAGCTGCTGTCCAAGGTTTCAGGACAGCAAAATGGGCGGCAAGTAAATAAATTAATTTTATGTGGCTGCCCACTCACTCTCAATGACTCTGGGTGGCTTACAAATTTCATAAATAAATTCTTCAGACTCGGTCTTCCCAACGTCCCAAAGAACCCACTGCCTCCTGCCCCCTAAGCCCGGCTTGGCTTCCCATGTTGGCTGAACCCAGCCAGGATTCTGAAACTCTATGCTTGTGTGACCCCCAAGCATGTTAGGTTTTATTCTGTTGAACCAGTTGTGATTAAACAGTGGCTTTGTGTAATGCACAAACTAGGCACAGAGGTGTTAGTATCATTGAACAGCCGTACATCCCACGCTGTCCTCCTGCAGGATTTGAAAATGCCATCCTAGGGAGAAATATCTGGGCAGTGACACAAATGTGGCCTTGAATTAAATTCTTCTTGTGAATGGAGTATTCAGTTAGATGCTCCCTTGCATTGGCTACAGTGCTGTGTAATTTCACTCAGAGCTGCCTTAGGGAAGCCACCTCTAAATGATAGGGGGCATCTCTCCTTGGGGCTGATTATCTCCACTTGGCAGTAAATGAAAATGTGGCCCCTTTTTTTCCTCTGGGCAACTTCCAGCAAAAAAAAAAGGTAAAAAATATTTGAGGAAACAGTGCGATTGATCTGATGCCTCTTCTCAGAACTTTTGATTGACCTGAAAAAAGACAGACAGCAATATGGTCTTTAAGGGAATCTGGAGATTACGGTAGAAATCAGAAACTTTGAATTAGTCCTTATTTACTCATGGGGACCAGGGATTGCCCCTGGGCAATATACTTTACGTATCAAAATCCAGCTTCTGGGAGAAATATCTCTTGAGCTATTTCAGCCATTTAAAATTGTTCACAATGTAGACCCAGGCCCTGTCCTCAGGGTGAGGAAAGGTAAAAGGGAAACCAGGCAGACAAGAGATGTGCGGTGGTGAAAACGGGGGAAATTTAAGGAAAGGGGAGGTATAAATAAATATTTACATCCAGATTGGGTGAGGTTAATTTCTGTGATGCTGAGGTCACTCGCCCCTTCCCCAATCTGGATGCCTTGTGACTCAAAATTTCCAGCTGACATGGCCAAAAGAGTAGCTGAAGTCTTGATGAAGTGTGGGTGAAATTTATATACGATCCTTCCATGGAATGAGTATTTTTTTGCAAGCTCCTGTTCAGGCAGCCTTCCCCCCTTTGAGATATTGCTTGGATGCCCAGGGCGGCATCAGTGAGACCCAGCACAAGGTATGCTGTTGTCCCACAGGCTTTCTTTCCTCTTTCTTCCCCATTTTCTTGCCCTCTTTTCCTTCCAACCTAAGCTAAGGAAAGAAGCACAGTGCAAGAGCTACTAGTTTTCCAAATTACTGGGGGTGGGGCAGGGGCATCCAGAAAACCTTGTTTGAGGCAGGGCTGAGCAGGACCGGACAGAAATTGTTCTTAAAGGTTTTGCCTAGAAAGCCGATGCTGATGCTTCTGAAGTTGGCACGATCTTTTCTCTAGCCTCTTGTTTTAAGTTCTGAAGCTCAGCCTTCTTCCTTCGCCTTCCTCTTTGGTGAGACGGGGAGCTGTATGAATTTTTATTAATAAATTCTTAAAGCGTTCCATCAGGCTGATTGCACTTCTGTGCTTGAGAAGATTTCCACCCAATTTAGAAGGTGCTGAGATAACAAAAGTTGCTTGTTAGTGGGTCGGGGCATGTGCTGCAGTCTTTGTAGCACGTTACAACTTGGGGGTTCTGGCATCTCCCATGAAAAGAGGCCGCAGCTGTGTCCACATTGCCACGTACGTGATTTTCTCAAATGTTTGTTGTCCTATATTGCAGGAATATGGGTTGTGGGTGGGTGAAATGGTACCAAAACCAATAATGCACCTCTTTTTTATAGTATTTTTTTTATACCGCCCCAAACTAACCAACGCTGATTGTCCATAGCAGCTGCTCAGATCCTGATATAGTCTGTGTGGACCCATTGAGATGAATGGAACTAATCTCCATTGTGCATTACTTTATTCACCTTTGTGTTTTTTTTTTGCTGCTTGTGTTGTGTAGGATGGAAATCTTGAGTATGGCTCAGTGACTTTCAAAGCGAACTTCAAAGAAGAGACTAGGTCCACTTGTTTATTTTTTTTTAAATAAAAATAAGCCATGGGATTTGTGTTCATTTATAGTTTGTACTTGTTTTGCTGTGAAATGTAAAAAATCTTAGCAAGCAGGACACAGAGCTCTATTTATAGGCTGTGCTTGCAATTTGCATGCTAAATTTATCCAGAGTTCCTTGAGACGATCACAAATGTAGAAATGGAACCATGATCACAAACTGCCGGTAGCTAGTTAGTTTCTTCTTTGGTGTGAGTGCAGATGGTTGGGTTAACTGGATAACTAAATGAGTATGAGGGCCTTGTGGATGAGAAGGCAGTTCTGGAGCCAAGTTGGCTTTGAATGGTTGATACCTTGGCGCTTCTTAGGTGAGTATGTTACTCGGTTCAGATACCATCAAACCGGCTTTTGTTAAGTAGGTAATTAAAGGATGTTTATACTTGGCCTGCAAAACTCAAGACAGGCACCAGGTGGCAGCAAAGAGCTACACAAACCTAACTCTTTTCCACCATCTAGAGCTTGTTTTAAGCAATGCAGTCCAAATAAAGCTAGCAGGCATCCAGTTAGGAAAAAAGTTTATTCCTCCTGCCTTTAGCAGAGTTAAGACTTACTTGACTAAAATGTTCCATTCTGTTGCTGAAAGCCCAGCCGCTGATGGTTAATTAGGCTTAAAAATTGTCCAACTTTTTAAGTGAAGAGAGGTGATCCCACTAAGTGAATACATTTGACCAGAGGCAGCTATTAGTCAACATATTAACATGGCCAGCGATTTGCTGCTTGGGTGAACAGGAACATGTAGGCTTTATTTAAATTAGAGGTTCTTTTACAGAGCAAAGAGGAAAAAAATACTTCTCTTGTACAATTCACATTTCTTTGGTCTTTTCTTGGGAGTCATAACAGCTGAGAAGCTCCTGAGCATACCAAAACTAGGAAGTAGCTTTATAAATTTAATTAGAGAACGCAAGGACCAAGCAGAACACCGTCAGAACTTAACCGTGGCCAGTGGGCAGTAGGCTAGCCCTCTTCTGCAGTGTTAAGCATGATAGGCACACCACTGCCCAAATCCAGCCATGATTGTTTTTAAAACTCATTTGTTAAAGGAGTCACGATGTCAGGCTTGCATGCAGTTTAAAACCTTCATGACTGCACATTGCACCTAGCCCAAAGCAAGCTACGTTATGGCTTCAGCCAATCGGCATCTGTACAGCAAAGCAGGATTATCCTTACAGTTGCAGCTCAGGTGTGTATTTGAAGCCCGTAGCTGACATTGAGAGTGGAGGAGGGGATGTGGAGGGATGGAAGGGCGAATCTGAAAGCTTTTTTTTTTTCTTCTTCCCCCAAATCTCTGATGCCAGGAACAGAAGGCCAAGCACTTGCAAGAAATGTGCACTTTATAGGCAGAACTGCCGGGAGTGACAATGTTGGGAACTTATTCCCAGCCTAGCTGAAGGACACTCGGTTGGGGAACGACGTCTTTTGAGTTTTTGAGGGTGGTGGTGGTGGGCGGGGAGAAATCAGCATTTAGATCAGCCGGGCTGCGATCCGAACCGATGGTTCTAAAAGGGGGCCTCAAAAGACACAGCCGCCCAGATCTGAAGGAAGAGTTGAAAATTGCTTTCCTGTGTACAACCGGCCCTGAGGGCTGGGTATGCATTCTCCTTGCCCTTGGACAGAGCTTCCTAATTTGTGTTGAAAGCTTGCCAGCGAGCCACACTGTTTGCTTACTGTTTATGCAACTGATGCTCTTTGGGTCCCGCTGAGATTCATTAATGCAGTTCCAAAGAGCCCGCTTCTGGGGAGCGGGGGAGCGCCTTAAGAAACGACAGAGCCAGCCACAAACAAAGAACGCGCTCTCACGCTTAACGCTCTCCTGCCCAATGACTTCACCGATTTGCCGGCTGATGCTCCAGCTCCTTTCGATTCGGTCCCTTTTCCCGTAATGCTTGAATAGAGGCAAGAAAGGGAATGAAATGAACAAAAAAGCTGTTCAGATGCTTGAACGAAATGGAGAATAAATGTGCCGCCCGCTGAACCTGTGGGGACGTGGATTTGCCATGTTCTTAGAACAAACGCAGAAGGAAACCCTTTGAATCAACCCGGGGAATGGGGGGAAATGTTTACCTCTGGCCAGGTTGCTTCATCTCATCCGCACTGGGTCGAGCAGCAACAGCTAAACTGTAGATAATCTGTGTTTGAGAACCAGAGGATATGTTTTTATTTCTTTTTTTAAAGAATTACATGCCTAAAGTTTGCAGCAAACGGCAGGTGAGGTGGGCGAAGACTCCTGTTTCAACTAACCAAGGTCTTGTTGTAACCTTAAATGGTATCTTGATAGCTGTTGTCAAAGTTCTCCCTTAATGTAAGGTAAAGCACAAGTAGGATACCATTGGGATTATAAAGCAACGACCCGCCAGTTCTGGGATTCGGGTCACCGATCATCAAATGTTGTGTCCATCAGCCCAATTTCTCTGCCACTGTCCCAACTAATGGAGATTTCTCTTTTTTTTCCCCCTCCCCTTTCTGTTTTTCAGTAAACGTGGTTTCAGCGTCCGATCCTTTGGTACCGGGACTCACGTGAAGCTGCCAGGACCCGCCCCAGACAAGCCCAACGTTTACGATTTCAAAACGACATACGATCAGATGTACAGTGACCTCCTTAGGAAAGACAAAGAACTGTATCCCTGCGGAAGGCCCTTTCACAGTCGTGCGCTCTGCTCTTTTCCGAGGCGTCTCTGTGCTCCTTTGCATAAGGAACACGTGGCTACTTGACTCTGGCCCAGTCTGGTGTTTCCAGGTCTCAGCAGCAGGTGCTCCACACAGTAGAAAAGGGCTGCTAGCGCCACCCCTTAACTGCCGCTGAGTAGAGCAGTTGTGCGACAGGTTGGTTAGAGCAAGGGGACGCCGGTGTCTCTCTTGGGGTACAATTGCCTTTCTGTGCCGACGACGCTAGGAAGCCCCTCAGTCTCTGGAAAGGATGGGCCCGTCGGTCGCCGGCAGTAATAAACTGGGAGACACAGCCTTGAAGTCGAGCTTTTTGGTTGAGAACAACCCTACTTCCGCTGTCCTCTCTTCTGCCTTGGGAGTGTTTCTCTCCGTCAAGTCCCCAAGGCCAAGGCTGTAGCTTTCTGGCTTCCCCCACATAAAATCCCAGGCTCATATTTCAGTTCCTTCAGGTAGGGCTGCTGGGATAGATTTTTGTCTAATCCCCCCCCCCCCAGGGGAGCTCTTTAGTGCAGACAGACTGAGCTGAGGCACCCCGTGGTTCGTGTGAGATGACTTTCTGTCTCCGAGCCTACTTGGGCTCAAAAAAGTTTTCTTCATCCTCGCCTCTCCGATCCTCTTCGCCTTTTTTTCCCCACACCACCTTCCCCAGGACCATCTAGCGAATTGCTTTGCTGTACAGGATAGCTGCCCTCCGGTTTCTCTCTCTCCCTTCCCCCTCATGTCCTTCCAAAGAAATTGGAGAGAGGTAGAATCCCCATCTGATGTGGGGCCCCGGGGAAGGCCCCTTCCCTGAGCCAGGAGATGGATTGGGACAGTAGCTGTGTCGTGATCCTCACCCTTCCGGAACAGCTGGACAGCGGTTGCCTCTCTTCAGCTCTTGTCCTTCAGTGCAGACATCTTGCATTCTAGTATCCAGCTCGGCCTTCCTATCAAGCATCTTTCAGGGTTGAGGACCCAGCCTGGGGGGCCAATAACAGGAGTTTGCTAGGCAGGCAGTCCTTGAGCATTTCTCTCTCCCCGCCCCCCCCCCCCAGAATCTCAGCCGACAAAGCTTTCCCCCAAAAGCTCCTGGTCTTCTGAGGCAGGGAGTTGGGAACCATTTGGATGGCATGCTTGGAGAAGGGCTGCTCTCTGCTCAAGTCATGTCGTGTAATTTCAAAACCGAGAACTTTCGTGTTCTTTGGAAATAGGCCCCCGGTCGAGAGCTCTCAGATCCTTAAAACCTTTGTAAATACCATTGGCCAGGGACAGAAGAAGGCTTACGTAGGAAGAGGTCTGCCTTGCATCTCTCTAGGGGCTTCCATTGGGCGTTAGTGGCAGGGAAGGCTACAGCAGAAAGCTTTCACCTCCCACCCTCACCTTTATGTTGTTCTTCAGGCCCCAGCTGGCCATAGAGCTTGGGCTGGTAGGGCAGACCCCAAAACAGGTGCTTTTGGAGGGGACTGGCTTCCGTTGAGATGTGCTCTGTGACTGGCTCCATGAGACCTTTGGTGGGAGGCATCTGATCCTTTGACCCTGTGCCACGCTCATCTGCTAGGCCGCCTTAGTTCTCACTGAATTGATAAGCCTGCCATTTCAGACCATGAATGGGGTCGGAGGTTCCTGTGATGGATTCCCAGACGGATCTTTTTCACCAAAGACCGCAAGGCCTTCAGAAGCAGAAATTGCTACCCTGGGGGGGGGGGCGGTGGCAACGCCTACAGGGGACACAGCGTGCCTGGCTGAGGAATTCTGGGAGTTGAAGTCCACAAGTCATAAAAGGGGCCAAGTTTTTGAAGACCCCTGTTTTAGACCTGTTTGGAGCCATTGGAACCAATGGCCTTCACTATGGCTGGATTCCGCCATACTGTGATAACCAATCTAATGCACACGCGCGCACACAGCAGGCTGACCTTGAGCAATGTGCTTGGCTTCCTAATTAATTAAAAGAAAATTAAACTAAAAAGAAATTTGAAAAATAAATAAATAAATCAGATGGGACACGGAGCCTGAAAAGCGCCACACAGGGCACTAAGAATTCAGCATGTTGTGTGAATGCAGCCATTCCGGTTAGTGGATATAAATTCATCTTAAGGAGGGTTGAAGTAAGCCATAGCTTAGCATGTGTGACCCGGCCTTAACTAAAAGTGGCCATTTCCACACAGTCGCACAGAAATTTTGGAGGAAATGCTAAACCTTGTCTCCTCCGGTCTTTACAAGCTACAAATTTCTCTGGACAGCCAGATGTTTCAAGCAAACTTTGGATCGGGGGTCCTGTCACCATGTGTTTCCTACTGGCATCAAACCTACAGTAGGGCGGCTAGCTACACATCGTCTCTCCTGATGTGTCTGTCTCTCTCCCACTGAATGAGTCACAGACAAACCTAGCAAAACTGGGAATCTTTTTCCTTAATGTCCCATGTTTTCCACATTAAGTGTGCTTTGGGCAAGAAGCTTTCGGTCATAACAAATTTCCACCAGTAGCCTTGTGTAAGACCCCCTTGTTGGCTCCGAACCGCAGACTTAACATGTCAGTGAGAACTAGCACACAAAAGCTTTAGAGAGGAAAGATGGGTCCCCTCTGTCCTGGATACAATCGGGCTATACTTTTCCTCCCCAAGGTTGCAGCCTTGATAGGATGAGATCCATCATTTCCTCCCCTTTAAAATAATGTTAGACATTCTGAGGATCTGCTGACGGCTGGCTTCACTCATGTGAAATGATTTGTTTGTACTGAGCACTCAAACACGATTAAAAAAAAATGCCTTTGCCCCCTCCCCCCCCCCCCGTCCATTCTCTTGGGGTTGCTTTTTATTTTGGTTGTGGTAGTTCTGCTCTTGAAGGGGCTGTCTGAGCACCAAGCAAAGGGGGGGGGCATACGGACCACTTCCAAGGTGTTGCAGAAGACACCTGGAGGGCAGCAACTGCAGAGTCCTGCATTGATGGTCCAATGCTACGGGAGAGACTCTCTTTTAAGCTCAGGGTTTGGGGAGGGGGAGCTTGACTGAATCTGAACAGCCGCAAAAATCTCCTTAAAGCGGGGTGGAGACTGCATCTTGAGCCAATCTGATTTCAAGATGGAGGATGTTGCTGGAGTAGAAGGCCAGCCATGGAAGCTGTTGGGCATTCTTTGGGCCCACTACCCTTCTCTGCTTGCTTTCAGACCAACAGCGGCTCCTCCCGCAGGCCCTGAAGTCTGAATCAGCAGACTCTTGATCCACGGAGGGGAAAAGAGTCCCCCCCTTCCCCCATGTGTAAAGGGAGTGTTGGCCCCTGCTTTGATTCGAGGGGACCTTCCAGGCCGTGGTGGATAATTTATGGTGAGGGTTTGGCTTCTTTCCCTGCTTCCCCTTCCAGTCTGCGTGGTCAACCAAGAAATCGCCCAGGCTACCCAGACAGGAAGCGCCACAGCCAGGACCACCCAAGACAGTAAGGTAAAAAAAAAAAAAAGCTGCTTAGAATGGCAAAATGTGTATTCCCCACCCACTCACCTACCCACCAACCCCTGGAAACCAGCACCAAGCGGCTGTTCCATTTCCCCTCTCTCGGAAGGCCCTCTGGGTTGACAGAAGTCCTGCACTACAGCTGCAAGGGATGGTCCTCAGGGATGAACCTAAGAGGGTCTGGGAGGCAAGGTTAGAACAGAGCCCTTCTTTTAAGTTTGAAGGAGAAGCAGGCCCTTTTGTGACTCGCCCGTAAAGTGAGTTGCCTGGGGAGTCTTTTTAATTCCCAAGCAGCAATCAACACAACACTTTCTTTAAAAGAAAAGAGTAATGGGGTAAAATTCAAGCCTGAACTATTGAGAGAGGCCAGAAATTAGGAGCTCAGAAAACTTGTAGGAGAGGACCAGGCTGAGCCCGAGGGAGGGAGGGGTCAAACATGTCATCAGTCATGAGTCCCTGCGGGCCCACAAGGTATCTTGTAAGTCCAGCCCACCTTGAATTCCTTCTTAACTCCCACTAATTTTGTTTGAGCGTTAGTAGTACAGATTCTTGTAGAAGTACCCGAATCTCCTGATTTCCCCTGGTGCTTGACACCACTGTTCCTTTGACCGCCTTTTGCACAAACCCGTGTCTGTGACAGGCTAGCAGTCAACAGGGAGGAAAGTTTGCAAGGAAGATTATGAGGTAGAGTGAGCCATTGAGGGTCTGAGCCCAGATTTGACCGCTTAATAATTGCAATATAATTATTTTTTAAAATGGACCCCTGCTCCCTCTTCATATCACACAAGTTTTAAATTTGTACATAACAAGAGCAGCACCGATGGCTTTTTTTGGGGGGGAGATTTCAAAGGAGGCGTAGATTGCTCCCTTCATTAAGACATTTGCAAGATGCCATTTTCCCATTTGGGATCACCAACCCAGGATCAAAATTGACCAAATGACCCATGGGGTTCAAGACTTCCCTCTTCCAAGCTGTTCCACGTAAATGAGTGAGAACCACTTATTTATGGGTTTAAATTCTGATTAAGAGATTCCCTGATATTTTCACCTAGATCTGCAACTTCAGCAGTTCTGATTTTTAGCCTGTCAGAAGATTGAAATTGTTCCATCTGCCTTGAGGAAATGGGAAATCTTTCTGAGATGGTTGGCTCATTTCTGGGTTTTCTCCAATTACCCAAACACAAAAGAATGCCCCGTGGTAGAATTAAATCAAGGCCTTGGTCTTTGCATTCACTGCAGTGTAAAACATTAGCTGGCTTTAAAAACTGCCAGGAAGTAAGGAGACACTTCCTAAATTTGGATTTGCCAGTTCAACCCAGAAGTGTATCCTGCACCATTGGGCTGAAAAGAGGCCTGCGGAGGTGGCATATTTGAGCAAAAATTAAGAGGCATAAATGCAAAAAAAAAAGCTGCTAAGCGGAGCAGCCAGAATATGTCCAAAAAAATTAAAATTTAAAATTAAAATAGCTTTACTAATAGTTTTATCTAGCTCAGGAGACATTAAAGATCCCTTTAATAGGGCACAGGCCTATTCTTGGATGACAACTCCCATCGTCCCTTAGAGCTGGGCTGGACCTCATGCAGGTTCAAACGTCACCTCTTCCTGGGAGTTGACCTGGCCACCGATCTCATCCAGTGTTGGAGGAGACTGTTGTCTCCTGTGTTTCCTACACAGGTGTGGGAAGAATGTTTCCATGACTGGTTTTCCAGAAACACTTCAGTTCATCCTTTTATTAATCATCCCACAGCCGTAATTACACAAGCAGGAGACCTCACTTAATCCTGGATTTGTTTAGTAGACAAGACAGGCACTGCATCTTGTTTTCCCTGTCAATCTTCCCGAGCCAAGCGTGGACAGTATTGGGTTGAGTTTCTAGAATGGTGGATTCTGAAGCTGGGGTACGTTCCTGGCCTAGGTCAGCCTACAGTCCGGCCTGGGAGAAGACCCAAGTTCTTGTTCTGTGGACCCCAAGACAATGGACCTTACTATGCATGCCGAAGATGTCAGATGTGGTCCCAAACCAGGTTCAGCCTGATGGAGAAAGATCTCTGCGCTGCCGTGAGTCAGTTGCCATTATCAGTGGGCAAAACTGACGCCAGGACTTTTTGAAGCTAGTGATAATCCAGAGCCAGATGAAATGTGCTTTTAAGTAGTGAGGATACTTGGAAGATCTTGGAATAATCGTTCCACCCTGACTTGTTGCAATGACATAACCAGATTTCCTCCAGTAGGCCTTCCTCAGCCTGCTGCCCTGCAGATGTGCTAGTTAGGAAGGGGAATACAAGCCTAGTTCACGGGAAGGCTAGCTTGTGCCGTTTGCCCCCAAAGAAGTACATTTTCAGTAACTGGGTTTAGTCATCACCCTCAATTGCAGACTAACCATGAGGCTCCAGTGTGGCTTGTGCAGATCCAGCTCTTATATTTACAGGAAGTCCTTGAGTTACAGCCACAGTTGGGGCTTACCTTCCACTACTAAGTGATAGGGTTGTTAAGTAAGTCAGCACATGACCACACCCGACTTTAACTTTTCTGTGACCGCCGTTAAGCAAGTCCAGCTTCTCCGGGCAGCGTTGCTTGCCAGAAACCAGCTGGGAAGGTTGCAGACGGCAGTCACGGGCTCCCCGGCATGCCGCGACTGTCACCAATACATGCCAGTTGCCCAAATCACGGTACCGTGATGACGGGGACGCTGCAACAGTCGGGTGAGGGTCAGTCATAAATCGCTTTTTTTAAAAAAAGCAGTCATGACCTCGGAACGGTAGCTAAATGAACAGTGGCCGTAAATCGAGGACTATCTGTAAGTTAGCGAATCGGGCAAAACATGAGTTAGAAGTAGCTGAGCCAGCCTCGGGCAGAGACAACTAGTAAGAACAATTAAGGCTAAAACCAGTCTTGCTTTTAAGAGATGAAAAGTTAGATTTAAAAAGCCTGAGAGAATAAACAGGAGAATACCTGCGGCTCAGGTGGAGGGTAAGGCTGGAGGTTCCTCCTCCGAGCTTGTGGGTTGGTTTTCCGAACGTTTCGTTTCCAGGCTAAGGAACATCTTCAGCGGAGTCAGTGTCCGTGTTCTTCTGTTTATAAGGGCTTCGGGCACGGCTGTGTCAAATGAGGCTCAGACCTGGAGCCCTTATAAACAGTAGAACACGGACACTGACTCCGCTGAAGACGTTCCCTAGCCTGTTAACGAAACGTTCGGAAACCCAATGGAGAACAAACCACCTCCCTCAAAATAGACTCTTAATTCTTGCTACCTTGACGATGGAGAAGGCATCTGGTGAGCCTTTTCGTTGCCACCTAATCTCTAGATGTTCTCCTGCCATTTGCCTTTGGTCCTCTCCCTCCAGAGACCTCAATGAAAAGCTGTAATCCAGAAGAGAGGATTCCTACCGGATTCTCCAGGATTGCCGTTGGTTGAATTGCTTTGGAATTAGGACTCTGGGCCTTTGGAAGAAGAGTTTAAAAACCTTTTTGTTCTCTTCTGCCTTTATTTCCTCCTTGTTAACGCAGAAGCAGAGGAGAGAGGACGGGTCTCCCACGCTGGGGGCTTATCCTTTGAAGTAGAGATGCAAGATTCAGCCAGGGGAAAGAAATGGGATTGCTTCAAGTGCACATTTTGGCATAATTAGAGCCAGGTACAGTAGAAAAGCAGGCGACCTTTTTCTAGACGTAGAGGAAAGACGCAACGGAGGGTTAGCCTTTGGGGCAAATTCTCTGGCTTTTACCCAAAACTCAGCAGCAGATTTGTGACGCCCTTCTCCAAGGGAACCAAAGAGGCATGTTCAGTTTTGTTGTGTGTGTTTTTTTTTAAAGTAATATATCCGGAAGAAAAGCTTGGGCACGCTCACCCGCCATATTTGTAAGGCTTTGCCTATTTAAGAACGCACTTGGTTTGAGCTACCATGTTCAAAGAAAAGAGAAATAATTGAGAAAATGGTGAGAAGCAAGCCACTGTTTTCCCCCTTTCTTCTTCTTCTCCTCTCTCCCTGACTTAAATGGCTTTTCCCATTATAGATTCCGGGCAGGCAAAACTAAGCAATGACATGTTGATCTGGTTTTTGTGTCTTGCTGCCTTTGTTTCCGATGCCATTGGCACCTCCGCAAGTCCAAAACGCTGATGTCTCCCCTCTCTTCGTTTCTCCTGGCAGACCTTTCCTTTCTGATTGGTTGGACTTCAAATCCCATCAGGCTCAGCCAACGCAAAGTTCACCTCCGGAGGGCACCAGGCCGGGGAAGAGCAGTTCTAGGTTGTCTCAAATTCACACGCAAGGACTGGGGAAAGATGCCTTGTTTTGGGGAAGACAGTGCGTCATCTCATGGCCTGAGAAATCTGCAGGTTTTCCTTGAGGAAAAAAAATCCTGTCACGTTAAAAGTTTTCCCGAGAGGAGAAACTTTGATGGGCAAAGAGGTTTTGAAATGTAGGAGAACCTTTGCAAGAGTGAAAAGCCAAAAAAAAAAAAAAGCAGTGACTGGCATGGGGCAGTTTGGATTTTCCATCTGGCGGGTTGAGAAAGAGCCAACCGAAATGAACGCCAGTCCGCAAGGAGTTGATGAGGACAAGCCAAATGAGACGGTAGGAAGAAGACTTTGTAAGGTTAAAGCAGATAATCGGCAGGCTCAGTTTCAATTTTGGCAAGCGGCCCTCATCGTAGTCCTTGCTGAAATGTTGATAAGTTGTTCTAAATGCTTTTGTCTCATTCCTCCTCCCAGCTTGGCCTTGTTCCTCTGGGCCCTGCGAAAGAGAACACATTCTTTTTCCCACCCCCCACTTCCATCGTTTGAGATAGTCCTTGGGATCTGTGGAGGGGATTCTCCTAACCATCCCTTTCTTCCTCAGACTTGGCAACCTGCCACGCTAACGTCCTTAGGATGCCTGTGGAGATTCTGTCATCCCGGTCATGGGTTATCTGAAAGATGCTTTTTTTCGAAAGGCATCTGGACTTCCTTTGTTTTCCCTTGAAGCCCTCTCGCTTCTCATCATCCGAGGAGCTTCATCGACTCTGAACTGACGAAGCTGCTCGGATGAGAAGTGAAACATCTTCCAAGTTGGACTGCTTCTCCCAGAGTGCTTTGCCATCGGTTAGGCTGGCTGGAGCTGAGGTGGGGGTTGAGGTCCAAAACATCTCGATGGCTCATCTCTTCCGTAGTTAGCACGGAGCGTCCTTTTTAAACAGAAACAGGGCCAAAGCATCTCAGAAGGATTTCCATATTTTAGGTTAGATGTTAGCTTTGCTCTAATCTTTTAACTGCTGTACTATCCACGTGGCATTCATTTGGATTTTCCCTCAAGATCCTGATCTTCACTTTTTTGGAGGGGGGGCGGGAAATGCCTTTCTCCTGATCCAAACCAAGCTCCTTCTGACCTTGGAAGGTGCTTCCCTTTCTGACTTGGCGCCTCCCACTCTGCGCCCTAGGAAAGCGCCGGAATAAGAGCTTTCATGTTCTCCTATCTTACATTGTGATATCAGCGTCGACGCTCTTTTTGGTTCATTTACCTATTGAGATTCTCTCACTTCAGCGGGCACTTATCTCCCGCCGTAGGCCTTTGGCCTCTCGTAGAAATAGCAGCCTTTCTTCGCCTCCTTTCTTCTTTTGGCATACAGGGCTAACGCTCGCCTCCTTGCCCTCTGTTCCCCTTGTTGGCTGTGGAATTCGCCTCCTGCGAACCATTATTGGATCCAAGACGTCAGCTAGGTGGATGTTAATCATCCACAGGGGAAAGGGGCAGTTGGGACGGGTGGAGAGGATTTACAGCAGTACCCCTCCCGTTCCTGCTTTGCTTGGAGACTGTTGAGAGACAGCAGTCTAGCAGATGTTGGAATTCAGTTGCAAGCTTACATCTTCCTCCGCTTGTAGAAGTGCTCAGTCGGTAGCTGCAAGGACCCCTCTTTGTAAGTGAAATTTTAGGAGCTCTCATGGGATGTTTCCACCGCCCCGTAGGATCTGGACCACATGGCAGGATCCCCCACCTTAGATCCCCTGGCAGCTTTGAGGATAGGGATGGGTGAGATTACTTTGCGAGATAATTATTGGAAGTGTGTTTTATTGTCTCATCATTTTTTTGAGTCTTGTTTGCCACCCAAGGTTGCTTGGCTATATAAATTTAATAAATATAAATCTGCTAAGAACTGGAGGTTCTGGACCAAATCTGTCTCTGGGCAGTTATTCACCCTTTTAGGCAGGTTGATTGGATCAACTCGACCCTATTTACTGCATTTCTGGTTGAGAAATGAACGTTTAATCATTTGAGAAGTGACCCAGTTTTCATCCTCTCCGCCCCTGGAACTGAAGAGAAAAGACTTGAGTGTTGGTTGCTGCCAAGTTGCTTTGATCTGCAGTTGAGAGCACGAGATCGACCCAGGTAAGCTTGGAGACCACCTCAAAGGTGGGACAGATCCAAAGGGTCACTCCTCTTGGGGGACAGAAGAAGGCGAGCACATCGGAAGGAGGTTAGATGGGAGGTTGAAAGTGAAAAAGAGGATCTTCCTATTTGTGGAAGACGGGGACTTAGGTTTCACCGCCATCTCCTGACTTCGCCTGGCTTGTCAAGTTCCTCCTTTGAACCGCCAACAACGAAGGCAGAAGTTCTCTGTGGCTTTAGTTCCCCTCCAGAGATGGGCACACACCAGTTGAAAGCACAAACAGGATAGATTGTAGCCTTGGATTTCAATGTGTGCTGTCAATGCAACGTGAGAGAAAGCCACTTTTTAAGTTGCTGGTTTGATCCACAATGCCAGATGCTGGGTTGTGGTTTTTTTTTTTTTTTTGTATTTGGCTTAATATGTTTCGTAAACCCAGCTAGCGTGAGGCTAAACCAAGCTTTGTGGCTTAACGTGTCTTGGGAAGCTAGCCACTTGGGGTTCATTCAGCAAATTGGGCCTTCAAGCAACTCTGTCTTGATGCCTTCCTCCTCTGAACTTGGCCTCTGGGACGTTGCGTGTATAAAACATGCATAAGATTTTGTTGTCAGAACAGCAATGTCTGCAGTTCTTTAGGGAATAAGAAAGTCAGATTAATTTTTTAAAAAAATTCCTCTAGCTACTAGGAATTTATGCTTTTGGCACAGTGAGAGCCTGGAGATACCCTTGTCTACTCAAGACACGTCTCACGAGGAGTCCAGCAATGCATGGGGTTTGATGGTTGTAGGGATCTGATCTGATACAGGACTTAATAGTTGGCCAAGTTCTTGTCTAAAGACCTGTCCTGTTTCTCAGCAACCAGGAGGTCTAGTGTGGTTGGTTTTAGAGGCACTATCTAACCATCTTGACTAGCAACTATTGACGAACTTTCATCCTCTGTGCTTGAAAGCTGTCTGAGATGGCTACCATCGCATATCTTACTACAAGGTCTTTCATACAGAAACATGCTCTGCAAGCAAGTTACAAGACCTTTCCTCTACTTCCATCCAGCATCATTGGACGACCAGTCTTCCAAGTATTTTGAGAGAAACGATTCCCTCTTTGTTTTGTCTCCACTGTCCATTCCTCCAATTCTTGTCCCTCACGAGGCCAAGTTCTTCAACTCTTCTTTTGTTCCAGCACCACATTCCCCAGTTCTTTAGTTACTTGATTGAAGTCCCATGCCCAAAACCTAGCCCAACTGAAATTCACTTAGTTGCCATCTCTTGATTCCCTGCAGGGATATTATGAGGATGAACGGAAAAGGTTTACTTACTGTTGCTGCTTTGTGTGCAAGAGATACCATAACATCCTAGCAGATAATCAAAAGGAGACAATGGTTTGGAATTGGTTGTGGTTATAGTACAATTGGGACGTTTATTTAATGACTGCAGTCCTTTAGACCACAAGATGTGGACCTTCTACTGTGAGGTAGGTAGACATCAAATCGTACCTTAGTTTCTTGACCAAGCAGGTCCTGGAATAAATAATCCACCTTATTTTCCCATCTCTGCATGAAATTTGCTCCTTTCTGCTTGGAATTGCCCTTACAAATTGGTCAGATTATTTCAGCGCACTTCACCTCTCAAAATAGCCTCGTGAGACACCAGCCTTTCAAATACCAAGTCAAACTCGGGCTGCTCTTGTGTTGTGGAAGCCCTTTGTATCTGCCCCAGTCTTCGTGGTTTGTGGACCTTGCTCAATGGACCTAGTGTGTTGGCAAAGCTTGAGACTGACTCAATAAACTATAATTGAGCAGACTAGGTACGCTTAAACACTAGAACACCAAGAACCACACATTGCTTCACTGGTTGCTAAAGCCTTTCTCCCTCAACAAATGTGGGTTCTGCTCAACACAAGTAAGAAAGTCATCATAGAATAGTACTCAAGGAATGCGGAATGGTTTCCAGCTTCAATCAAGTGTCTGTTTTCTTATCAAATGAATGGTGGATCTGGGCTGGCACTGTCAATAGCTGCAGGAAGAAGTTGGACTCATGTTGAGTCTTCAAATTGTCTCCATAAGTGTCTACAAGCCATAACTATCTGTAATCGTGGCCTTCGCCTGATCAGTCTCTGGGTTGCAGCAGAGATGTGGTTTTGCTGTTTGGGATTGTAGATGTTCCTCAACCTAGGCTGGCCAAACTCCCCGCGTAGGTCATTCTGGGATCTTTGAATTTGTTCAATTGCATCCTTAGTCATGCTAGAATTGATCCAAAGCTTTGCAAAAGCAAAAAAGGCTAGAATTGAGGTGCTGTCATCCAAGAATTTTTTTCATTTAAACATTGCCTTCCTTGGACCATGAAGGAATAAGCAATAACAATGATGTGTTTTAGAATAAGAAGATAAGATAAGATAAGATAAGATAAGATAAGATAAAATAGACTGAGCAAGGACATTTGTTATCCCATTATCCTAGCCAGGCTTATTCACCAATAGAAAGTTTCTGCCTTAAGATAAAAATGCCAACTCACTAAATATTAATATTAAAGCTTTTTAACATAGATAATTGCAAATCATCCCAGTTTAACAACATGGTGATCTAATCAATAAAACCCTATGGGGAATTGTTATTTTCCTAATTGTTATTTATTTATTTATTTGATTTATAGCCTGAGTTTTCCATCCAACCAGACAGTTGCCAGATTTCTAACCACTGAGAAGGTTAAAAGTGTGTCCTGCATTTCTAAAATGATACCGGGGCCTGGCAAGGTTTTTTTTCAGGGGCAACAGGTTTCCTGTTTGTGAAGTCAATTTAAAGTTGTTACCCCCCCCCCCCCCTTTCTGGATTACTGATCCCCAACCGAGTCGTGTTTGCCATAACAAAAATCAGTGCTGTTCCACTTTGTGAGTTCCTTAACCCTGATCACTTCAGCTATACACAGAACGGGATTTTGCACATGTTAGACAGAAACAAACGGATCAAGCCGCGTCCGGAAAGATTCCAGAATTGCAAAGACGTCTTTGATTTGATCTTAACGTGCGAAGAAAGAGTTTACGATCAAGTGGTAGAAGGTAAGGCCTGGCCTTGGGGAGGTTCAAAAATGGGTGACTTGGATTTGCATAGAAAGTCAAGCTTTGGGCTTTATAATGCTGTGCGCAAATGACCGTGGGAGGCAGATAGAATCCTTCAGAAACCAAAAGGGATTCTTGGCCTTTTGCTTTGATATATCAGCCTCTCTCTGTCCAACTTGCTTAAACGATGCAAACCAGACTTGCATAAAATTTGCAGATTTGGGGTCTTTCATTAGTTGGGTTTGGAATTCAAATCCTGGGGCCAAGCACACACGCCCAAAACATGCACGGTCTCCATTTGGCTTTCCTTCTTTGCCTATAGAAAAAACAGGTTTTTTCCTCCCCCCCATTTTCATAACCTTTCTCTCCCCCCCCCTTTCTGTCATCCTAGATTTAAATTCTAGAGAACAGGAAACCTGTCAGCCTGTACACGTAATAAATGTGGACATTCAAGATAATCACGAAGAGGCAACCCTGGGCGCTTTCCTTATCTGTGAGCTGTGCCAGTGTGTAAGTCAAACCATCTCTCTCCCTGAAATTCTTCTGATGGCTCTGATCCCACACCCTAACCTTCTCGCAATGTATATTTTGGACTACGTGGCCCATCCACTTCATCCAGCTTGGCGAAGTGCCCTCCGCCGAAGGTTATTCTCCAGCCACAGTGTCATCTTCATACAATGTGCTCACGGCGCCCGCTGTGTTTTCAGTGGGACAGCATATGGAATGAAGCTTGGGGACTGATATTCAGCCCCAAAACACCATTCATACTTTAAAAAAAAACACAAAAAAGACTCTTTCTCCCCCCCCCAATAATATCTGAATGAATTATCTAGAAGGAAGGAAGGGAAAAGAAAGGAAGGAAAGAAAGAAAGAAAGAAAGAAAGAAAGAAAGAAAGAAAGAAAGAAAGAAAGAAAGAAAGAAAGAGAAAGGAAAAAGGCATGGAGAAAAGGGAGAACAGTTCCAATCATTTGGGAAGGAGAGGAGCGTATTTTTTGCTTATTGTTATTTGGCTGAGATTTACTTTTTTCATTTTTTTTTCTTTTTTAAGCAACTCGCTAGTCCTCATGGAGAGATGCTAAAAACAGAGAATTCAGATAGCTTTGAGGGCCAAAAAAAATAGAAAAATTGTCTCGGTCCTAAGATTTCTGGGCTCACGTCTGGAGGGGCGGGATCTTCTGTGTGTATTTTGGAGGTGGGGGGGGAAGTTGGAAGAAAACATTTGTTCTCCAGTTTAAAGCAATTAAATAAATTTACCTTGTATGTTCCCCCCCTTTTTTTTCTGCAGATACAGCACACGGAAGACATGGAAAATGAGATAGATGAGCTATTACAAGAATTCGAAGAGAAAAGTGGGAGGACTTTTCTGCACACAGTCTGCTTTTATTGAAACCAATTCAGACGGACCTGACCCATCTCCTCTGGGCCTTACATGCAGACCAATGAAGCGTGTTTAGTTTTGATCCAACGGGACAATTTTTTTTTCTCTCCTTTTGGAGAGTGAACATCCAACCCAACTCACTTTCTCGTTGCTTTTTAAAATTTCCTTTGGCCCGCTATTATTTCTTTTTTTTTAAATTTTATTAATATTATTATTATTTGCAGTTCAAGGGAGTCGGTTTCTACACAGGGATTCAGATGAACTCTGCTCAGAAAAATGAAAAAAAAAATGAACTTCTGTCCCTTGAGGCCGGTTTATTTAAGAGACTTTTAATCCCCTCTCCTCTGCCCCTTTTCCGCTTCTACTCTGGCTACCTTACTTGAATGTTTATAAGTAGGGTTTTAATTATAAAAAGAATGCTTCTCTAAAAGATATCATTTATAGGTGCCAGTATAAAATCTTACGTTATTTCGGTTGGTCATCTTATTGAGACGGGGTGGGGACAACCTGAACGGCCGGAATATAGAAAGATTTGACTGGAGCATATCTGTATAATAATAGCAATGAAATTGGAAGCCTGTAATAAATACAAATCGCCTCTACTGTCGTTTCTCCGGCTGTGCACGATGGATGGAGAAGAGGCTCTAATCTGGCGTTTGCGTAAGGGTTAGGGCCCTACTGCAGGTATGACCACAATCCAGCCCAAAATTCCTGTGGCTAAGCAAGATGTTAAGCGAGTTCGTGGCATTATTTTGCCACAGTTGTTAAGCGAATTGCTTCGGTTATTAAGTGAATTGTGCAGTCATTAAGCGGGTCTGGCTTCCCCCATTGATTTCGCTGGTCGGAAGCCATCCAGGAAGGTTACAAATAATGATCACCAGACCCCACGACAAGTGCGTCCGTCACAAACGCACAGCGAGTTGCCAAATGCAAAAAATTTCGATCACACGATCGGGGAGGCTGAAAAGGTTGCAAGTGTGCAAACCGGTCTTTTTTTATTTTTTCCCAGCGCGGTTGTAACTCAGGATGGTCACTAAACAAATGGTTGTAAGTGAAGAACGACCTGTGGCGATTTCAGGATTACATCTGTGTGCTTCTTTCGGCTTCAGTAATCTGTGATTTCCATTGTTTTCTTTCATGGTATTTGTAAAAATTACTAGAATCTATCTATGCAAGTTGAAGGTTTTGGGCTGTTACCTCTCATGGCTTCGCAGAGAAATATTTTCTGACTATCTAGTCTGGGCTAAGAGAGAATGACGGGCCCAGCGTCATCCAACTGTCTTCCATGCCATAGATAGATAGATAGATAAGGCAGGCAGGCAGGCAGGCAGAGCTGTATGTTATCTGACCTGGTATTCTCTTATTCCAGTATATACCAACTCTGCTTGGTTTTGGAGATCAGTTTGGGTTAATTAAATGTTGGACTGATTATGTATGACCAGCTCCAAAAGTACATCAGGAGAATCAGCAGAGGAGACAATTGTAGGTAGGTAATTGGTTCAAGCCTTAAGCGCTCATGGAATGAGAAGACCTGGCCTGCGGAAGCCTACGATCCCCAGAGAAATGTGTGTTAAATTTAAATTTACCGACAAAAAAAAATAAAGGGAGACTAGTATAGCTATTTCTCCCTTTAATTCTTTGTCGGTAAATTTAAATCTAACAAACAGTCTTGTGAGGGCTCCTGGATTGAGGCTGAAAGGTGAAAGTGGAAGCGGGGTGCTCCGTCCCATATTTGGGGTAGACCAGGTCGCCCTGATAGACTGATCTCACCGAAAAAAAAACACTTAATCCCCAGAGAAAGTTAGAACATTCAGGCTCTCTTTGCTGCCATCGAGAGGCCGTCAGGATGTTTGCACTCTGCATCTTGTAGCCATTCTTCATTTGCTTTTGAATTTTGTGACCTGGGGGGACCTCGTTTTGCCCGAATTGTCTGCTCATGCTTGCGAGTATTTAGCCACCTTGTCCTTCATGGGCCTCTTTCTCAATTGTTTTTAATTTTGCCAAGCATCAGGGTCTTCTCCAATGACTCTTGGGACTTGGCGGCATAATTTGGAAATATTTAAGCTTCAGCTTTCTCCTGACTGGTTCCAGGGAGAAGGCTGGCTTTGCTTCACCTAGAACTGAATTATTTAAAACTGTTGGACCAAGGTCTTCTCCACAGCTCTCTCTTCTCATCTACTTCCACTGTTCTTTATTTGGCCGCTCTGCTGGTCCTGCCTGCACAACCAGTCGCAACAGTGGAAAAGCCATAGCCTTGATCACACCTCCCCCGTTGCAATTGGACGTGAGGGGCTGTAATAACAGGACCTTGCAAATCTGGTTGTGGTCTCTCTTCCCCTTCTTACGCTGCAGTGAGTTAGGAAGGTGACTGAGCCTCTTCTCTTGTCTAGCTTGGACCTAAGATACGTTTCTTCCTCTGGTCCCTTTGTTAACGGAGGTTATATTATCTTGAACAAAGTCTTCTACGTTGCTTATGTGCTGTTGAGAATCCTTCTTTCAACATGGGTTTAAAAGAAAGGGTCTCTTCCCCCAGGATGGTGTTGGGAGAGGAAGAATCTATTAAAGAGTGAGTAGCAGCTCGTGGTTTGATACCATCCCCCTATTTCTGGTTTTAAGCTCTGCTATGGATCGAGATTCGACCTCAGCTGGAGAGTCCCAACTTTTTCAAAACCTTTTTCCAACCGTGGGGTCCTTTGCGCTCCCTTGAACTTGGTGGCTTCCTTGCAGACGTTTCATTACCCAACTAGGGAATAGCCTCAGCCCTAGCGGTCTTATTCCACCATGGGACAACGGGCAGAGACTTTGAGAGCGTGGATAAAATATCCGCATCCGACGGCTACTTCTCAGAGGTTGTACTCTCTCTTCAAGGAAAATAGCATCTCCTCGTCTCTCCTCTCTCGCCCAAAAGTAAAATAAAATAAAAATCCTCGCACATTCCCAAAGAAAACACCCAAGGTAAAAAAAAAATAAAAATCAAAAGACGCTTCCCAATTGAGTTCTCCTCGATTTTGAGAACTTGCAAGAGGAAACATCCGGCTTGTTTAAACCCAGTTCACAAGCCACCACCAAGGGCAGCTGCCAAGCAGACTTAAGATGCCGAGTCTGAAAAGAGGGTTAGGAATTCAGACTCCTGGCATGTGTGAATGGCAACCTGTTGCGTTCTCTCCAGTGCCTGGATGAAGGGAGGGAAGAGAGTCCTCCATTAGCCATGCTGCATCCCAGAACTGATCAAGCTCAAAGCAAATCACATTGACCAGGACAAGGGCCGGAGCACGCATGAGTTCTGCTATGCTCAACCCAAAGCTTTGGAAGGCGTGTAGCCACGCAACATGATGGTGCCCTGGAGAAGGCAGGCATTTTAATGTTAATTTTTAATTTTATTTTTATTTTTTTGCAACTTGATGCTTCCGAACTCTTTAACTTAAGGACCGGAGGTCTCCTCCTGGGAAACTGCTGGAGGCGGGGACCAAAGAGGTGCGCCCCTTCCCCTCCTCCAATTCTCTTTCCCCCTCCCCACGTTTCCTTTTGTATGTGTGTCTTTCTGTGTTATTTCCCCCCCCCCCGCACCTTAAAAATTAACCTCATTTTTGGAGGGGTGAGGGGGTAAGGGTAAATTGCACCCAAGTGCAATTTATTCTGAGAAGCGTTACCTTCTGGTAATAAAAGGTGGGTTTTTCTTCTGGGGTTGCGGGGGGGGGGGGCAAAGAGAAGGGACTTCCAAAGCAAGGTGGGAGGCAACGGATTTGGGTACCAAGATCAGCGGCTGGGAAGAGGAGCAGAAAGAGAGCGAGAGATTCCCTTTCTCTTCCCCTGCCCCCCCCCCATTTTGATCAAACACCATTTTGATTAAAGGAGATAGAAAAAGGGGGTGTGTGCAGCTTTTATTTTTTTTGGGGGGGGGAAGAGGGACAGAGAGTAAGGAAAGGAGTCCAGATTGTAAACACAGGATACGCAACGGCGTCGTGCCCCCCCCCTTTCCCTGCAAGGACCTTTTTAAGATGGAGCATCAACACCACTACAAATAGGTAAAAAATAATAATAATAATAAATCCTTGGTTTCTTGGATGGGGGTGGGTGGGTGAAGAAATGGCTGACCTGGGGGGGGAGGGTGAAAGCCCATTTGTCAAAGCTCTCTAAAGCTCTTTTATTTTATTTTGATGGTGGTTCGTGGATGTCCCATTATTTCAAAAATGCTGGACTGGGTGGTGCTGAAGTGAGGGGGGGGAGAAAAGAGAGACAGTATGTAGGGAGGATGGTGAAGATGGGGAGGGGGGGGAAATAGCCCGGTTCTGAAAGGGGGTGGTGGTGGTAAGAAAAGCTTTGGTACTGACCCTTGAAGATGCTTGCCTCTCTTGTATGGTCTATGGCTTGATTTGAGGGGGGGGAAAGCTATCCATTCCTTTTTATATTCTCCTCCTCCTCATTATTATTATTAACACACACACACACACATAAACACACACACACGCTCGCACGCACCCCTCTGCCTGCATAATGCCCAAGGTGGATGCCCAAGATTTCATAACCTCCCCCTGGACAAAAAAAAAATCACATTAGGTTTGGGGCATTGTTTCTTCTATCAACACACACACACACACACACACACACACACACACACACACCTCCTTCTGGAAGACACCCCCCCCCCACTAGAATTAAGAAGGCTGGTGAATCTCCCCTACGTGTGTTTTTTTTGGGGGGGTAGTTCCCCGCTCTCCCCCCTCCCCAAGCTTTTGCAGTCCCTTTTGGAGGCAAGGGGCTTATGATGTCAGCCCGTCCCTTCTGCATTTTCTCAGGCTGATGCTCTCATTTTTTGCCCCCACCGAAAAGGAGGAGGAGGAGAGGGGGAGGAAGAGAGGAAGAGGGGGGAGAGAGAGAGAGAGAGAGGCAAAAGGGGAGGGGAAATATTTATTCTCTCTCAAACCCCCCCCCCCAACCTCCAAGACACACCACCTGCTTTGCACCAATCGCTTCCCCGGTTTGGAAAGAGAGGCATTTTATTTTTTTGGGGGGGTGGGGGAAGCGATGCCAAGGGGGCTGCTTTCCTGCCTGCCCGGGCTTGGATGGCTTGTTTTAAACCTGGCCTGGCTCTGCTCCTGGCCCTGACGCGGTGGCGGCGGTCTCCCCAGGACGGTGCAGCGGCAAGAGAGGAGATGCTGGACCACCTGGCTCGCCCTGGGCACCTGGCTAAGCCCGCCAAGATGCTCCCTCCGGCCGGGGCAAAGGGAGAGAGATTGGCATAAGCCGAGGACGCAAGTTCAAGAGGAGGAAGGAAGAAGCAAGATCCAGCTGGGGTGGTGGGGAAGGGAAGGGAAGGGAAGGCGGTGTGGGGGGGGGGCCCAGAAGCCGCCTGCGTTTTGTTATGCTTTGCAGGAGGAAGGGGGGGCCGACGAGGTTCCCCCCCTGCCAGAATTGCAGTTCAGGTTGAAGAGCTTCTATGCGGCCGTCTCTGACCTCTGCGCGGAAAGCTGGGACCCCTGGCTCTCGTTTTTTCCTCTGGGGGAAGCGGCGGTGGGGGGGGGCGGCCTGCAGGAAAGTGACAGGGCGGCTGTCAGTTTCCCCGCGAGGTCCATGAATACGAACACCATGATATTTTTGATCCTGGGGGCTTCGGTTGTGATGGTAAGGATGTCTTTTATCTTCTTTCCTTCTTTCCCCCCCCTTCCACTTTCTTTCTTTTTTTTTTGAGGGGGGGGGAGGTGTTGCTTTCCCCCTCCCCTTCCCAAGTCCCGGGCTTTTTCTGGTCAAGAACGGTCAATGCACGCATGACGGGTTGTGTTCCCATGTCAGGGATGCCCGTAACCTCCACAGGTATCGTTAAGAGGTTACGAATTGAAAGAGACTCTGATGCTTTTATTAGCTTGGGGGGGGGGAGAGGGAGAGAAAAGGCATCACTTTCAGGATAGTCCTTCCTTCCTTCCTTCCTTCCTTCCTTCCTTCCTTCCTTCCTTCCTTCCTTCCTTCCTTCCTTCCTTCCTTCCTTCCTTCCTCTAAAGGTGGGTCAGTCTGGTGGGTTTTGTTCTTGTTTTTTTTTTAATTTTCCCAAGACCTGATCAAATGTTTTCTGGCCTCTTTCAGGCAATAGCATGTTTAATGGACATGAATGCTCTTCTTGACCGATTTCATAATTATATCTTACCGCATCTAAGAGGAGAAGACAGGGTCTGTCACTGCAACTGTGGAAGGTAAGCCCTACATTTAGCCCACTTGGGTCCTGCGGGCGGGGGTGGGGACGAGGGGGACCTGAGGGGAGGGGAGGGGAGGGGAGGGGAGGGGAAAGCGTGCCACTTTGAGACCTCTCTCTATGATGAGAAGTGCAAGTGGCAGTTTTGGTGGAGTTTGAATCTGGAGGTTCTTGGCTGGTGCATTTGCTGGGCTGTACGATGGGCCTGCAAGGAAGGTCAGAGTTATAAAGCAGTGGAGGGGGGAAGGAAGGGAGGAAGGAAGGAAGGGAGGGATGGACGGATGGATTTTGGCTGATTGCATGGATGTTTTTAGTGGCAAACGTCAGCCAGTGAGGCCAAATGTTTGCCTATCACAGCAGCAGTTTGGATGGCTTTCAAAAGAGCTCTGAGCAAAACCAAGGCGTAGGGAAGAATAGGCTGTTGACGTTGGAGAGCCTACATCTGTAAGAGCAGTCTACCTTGTAGCAGGGAATCCGGAAGGGAAACGGGCGGGAAGGACGGTTGTCCTTGTTGCCCTGCCTTGAAAGTTTTCTCCCCAAGAGCCCCAGTAGAAAAGGGAAGGTAGAGAAAAAAATCTACCTGAACCAGCGGGACAGTTCCTCCATCTCTGCTAACGGTTTCTAGTCCACTTGGAAACCCCAACAGACGCTCACTAAACAAGTGTTATTTCTGAAGGTAGGTTGGCAATTGGCCTGGTCAGTAGACCACTTGGTGAGGATGCTGGGAAAGTGTGAGGTTTTCCTCATCTAGCATTCAGCTGCTCACTGGACGGCTTTGTGGCCACGGGTCAGCTGAGGCCTTGTGTTTCTTGGTGAGACAAAACAGTGGCCAATTTATCCCACAACTACAGCAACAAACCACTTTGCGTTTGTTTCCGAGCAAACCATTTCTGCTTAAGGAGGGGGACCAAACCGTGCCAGCTTGCTCAGAGGTTGCTACCTGCGGCCAGGTAGACTGTCCTTGCAGATGTAGGCTGTCAAACATCAACAAGATCTTAAAGCTGCCAAGATTGGCAAACATGGCCTAATAGGACATTTTAGTATTTGGATGCATTGATGGCTAACAGTTCCAGCAACTATCATTTCTTTAGTCCCGTTTCCCCCCCCCCAATCAAGGCTAAAATCACTTATTTACTTCCTAATTCCCTAAAGGACAGATCAAATGAACAGCTCCTTGTAACAAAACGCTGGTTCCAAGTTTGGTCTAGGTCTGTCCCTTGGCTGTCCTAATTGGTAGGGTTGTTGTGAGTTGAAAAGGTGAGGAGGAGTGAAAAGAAAGGTGTGATGGAAATTGAAATAGACTCCAATGTTGGGGTGGCTAGACTTTTTCCTAGGGAAACATACAGTCTGTCGACTGAAATCTTTCAGGTCCTGCAACTAGGATGCCTGTAAAATAAGATAAAGTTCTTTTCTAAAGGAAAATTGGCCTGCCATGAGATGTACACCAGTTCTTGATTTTCTCTCTCTATATATTTATATATAGGTCCCATTGCTAGAATAACAGAGCTAAGAGGATTCGTTGCCATTTGCAAATGAATGAACGTTAAAAGTGTTTGAATCCTGCAAACCGCCCTGAAATTGCTAAGATGAGCAGAATGTATTTCACGCTGTCCTAAAATACAGTCATTTGCTGAAAATTGGGAAAGGGAGGATCAGATGGTGACAAGTGACTGAAGTACACACCACAGTGGCAAGAAAGGGCAGTTTTATTTAGCCTGTGTCCCCTTGACCAAGTCTGAATAGTTAGAGAATGAATTTAAGGCCATTCTTCCGTTCTCTGTCTTGGATTGTCAGTTTGTGTTGCTTTGATTGTGAGAGGGCAAAACATCTCTTTTGTTTTCTTGCCTTTTTTAAACTCCGGCCTTCCTGGCAGAAGACATAAATCCAGTTTATTCCTTTCCAGGGAAACTGGGAATTGAAGGTGGGCTGGTTTGCTGGCGGTTCGGATGTGAGAAACTCTTAGCTCGCTTCAGTTTCATATTTGAAATTCAGAGGGGCAGAAATGAGAAGACCTTACTTAGAGAGTGAAATATCAATGCAAACTTTTTTTATAAAAAAAATGCAACTTTGCATCTTCTAAACCTACAAGCTCAACTTGCTTCAATTCCCAAGTCACAAGCCGCATGGGAATTTTGGAACTGTCATTCCAAAATTTGCAAAGGACAGAAAGCAGGAGAAATGAATGAATGTTTTCACATAGTCCCAAGGCCTGGCTTGTAGGACACTACACTTGGTTAACGAAGCAGAGGTAATCCTTGACTTACGATCATAATTCAGCCCAATATTTCTGTTGCTAAGCGAGGCAGTTATTAAGCTTCGGAAAGTCGCGAAAGGTGATTGCATGAAGCCAGGACACTGTGACGGTCATAAGTACAAGTCATTTTTCAAGCGCCTGAATTGTGATAGCGTGACCATGGGGATGCTGTGATGGTTGTGTGAAAAACAGTCATAAGTCACTTTTTCCAGTGCCATTGTAACCTCAGTCACTAAACGAACTGCCGTAAGTCAAGGACTACCCAGTTGCTTCTTATAGAGACAGATGATGATGGATTTTATGCAGATGGCGTGGCACTGGGTCAACCAAGACTACTTCTCCAGCCTCTGAACCAGGTCAGGAAACTGGGAGCTACTTGACTTCATAAGGTTCTCATTTTGCAAGTGAAAATCTTTGGCACAAAACAAAACAAACCAGCAGCAGACAGAAATCCTGGGATCAGGATGGTAACTTTGTTGTGGAGCAGGAGGAATGTTTGGAGTAATACAGTATTTAATCTCCAGAAAACCCTTTTACAGAAGTCCAAGACCTGAAGAGAAAGGAATTTTGGCTGGTCCCCAGGCAAAATCGGCTTTTAGTTCTCAGCTGTTCCAAAGATTTTTTGATGGTTGCCATTTAAAAAAAAAACTGGTTTGAGTTGACATTGTTGCCAGTGTCATACATTCAACTGTCTGAATAGTTTGGGCTGTAACTGGCTGGCGTGTGGGAATTGCTGTCCAAGAGATCATCTGCAAACATCTGGCTATCCACAGCTCTGCAAGACACGGCTCTGGATGGACCGCAGGATGTTCTGCATTGCAAAGCATGCCCCTTGAACACCAATGGCTAAGTGGTCATCAGATCAAAGAGTCTTATGATTCTTCTTGAATAATGTATTATTCTTAACTGAGACGATCCCCTGAATCAAAGGTTTAGCCCATAGCTATGTCAAGGTCAAAGCAGGATTTTCTCCTGGATTAAGGAGAACCTCAACCAAGTGGATGCCTCCAATGGTGGCATCCATCCTCAGTTTGCTGTAGTTCCATATTGGTTTCTAGTTAGGGGAATACTGGAAGCCATGCTCCAACACTGGAAGTTTTCAAGAAGAAATTGGACATTGTCTGAATAGTTTCCTGCCTAAGCAGGGGATTAGACTAGAAGACTAGAAGATCTCTTCCAGTTCTGTCATCCTATCCTATCCTATCCTATCCTATCCTATCCTATCCTATCCTATCCTATCCTATCCTATCCTATCCTATCCTTATTATCCTGAAAGATATTTGCCAAGGACAGCAAACCAAACGTTTCTCTGTCATAAAACTGTGATGTTCTCTTCTTCCCTCATATCCACTTGTCTCCTTAATTCGACCACTTAGGCATCACATTCATTATGTCATCCCGTACGATGGAGACCAGACGGTGGTTGATTCTTCCGAGAACTACTTTGTGACTGACAACGTCACCAAGCAAGAAATTGATCTGATGCTGGGACTCTTGTTGGGATTCTGTATAAGCTGGTTTCTTGTGTGGATGGACGGATTGCTCCATTATGCCGTACGAGCATGGCGGACGAGCCGACGGTATGGTAAGTGGAAATCAAGTCAACGTGCAAAGGTTTTTTTCAAATGATTGCTGGCTTTGGTGAGGGAAGTTGCAAGCATGGAGAATGTTTCAACCTGAGGTCAACAGCTAGAGGCCCAGAGGTTCAATCTACTTGGGGGGGGGGGGAAATTCCCAGGAGAGTTTTTAATCCTATGGACCTAATAAAACATGTTGATAGTAAATTCTAGACCGAGCAAATAATGGATTTTTTTCCATGCAATCTGCTTCTCCGAGATGAATGGAATTAATTTATGGAATTTACTGGGCTCTTTTCTCCAGAAAATAGTTCCTTGTTTTGGAAGACAGCTGTATATGTTTTTGGAACAATGGGTCACAATGTGGGAGGCAAAAGAGCCAGATTTATTTTATTTAGGGAATGTACATGCCACCTCTTTCCTTAAAAAGGTCTGGGTGGGCTATAAAGATAAAATAACAGGGTATATAAAAGCAACATTTATCAGCATACCTGATACAAGGAGAAACTAAAACTCAATACAAACTGCATTGGACAGTTTTTGAAGAATCCTTATTTTGGGAGTAGAACAGCCAAACAGTTGGCTAGCTGGACTTTCACATCCAGCAGCTAAATGAACTTTCCATTATTATTATTATTATTATTTGTTATACTGTTGGAGAGTTTTTCTTACCCCAGTATTCAAACAGGGAACTGAGGCAGACTGCCCCCTCCTGTTGTGCTGCATTGAAAACAGACAACAGCTTTGCAGCCCCAAATTGCTTATATGTAGGTGCCTCATTTGAAAGAGGCAAACTCGCTTTTGTCAGATCTATACTGTTAATATGTGCTTGAAAGGTTTTTTTTTTCCTTTCCCCAATTGCTTTCGGCCTAGAAGCATGCCTAATTCCAGTGCCGTTCTGGTTTGATTGAATCTACCTTCGTGTCTGGTTCTCATGTAGGAGGTTTAAGTGTGCCCACATTATAAAACTGGAACATTTTGTATGGAAGGAAACAATTGTGGGAACAATTGTCCACGCCCAGATATTTTGTTTGCAGGAAGAGAGAGAGCCATTGCAGGTAGTCGTTCAGCTACAGTCATTCCTCAGCCATTCGTTTAACAACCATTCAAAGTTACAACAGCCCTGAAAAAAAGCGACCGACCAGCGGTCCTTATATTTACAACCGCGGCAGCGTCCTCCGAATCGCCTGATCAAAATTTGGCCGTTTGTCCACAACGGTCGCAGCACCCCAGATTCACAAGATCTCGCTATTTGCAACCTTCCCAGAAGACTTTTGAGAAGTCGGGTCAACGGGGCAAGCCAGATTCACTTAGCAACTGCATGGTTCACTTAACAACACAGTGATATGCTTAATAACCGTGGCAAAAAAAGGTTGTAAAATGGGGCACGACTTACCGGTACTTAAATCAACCCCTTTGCTTAGCAAAGGGAAATTCTGGTCCCCGTTGCGATCGTAAGTCGAGGACAAACTGTACGGAAATTTAGAAGTCCTTTACTTTTAAAGTATGGGGTAGTATAAGCTAGGAGTAAGGAATCCTGGCTTCTCATGGCGTTCAGCCAGGGATATTTCGAATCATAGTTCAATAGCATGTAAAAGACACTAACTTAGCCCGGTTGGGACACTGTCCATGGTGCTGTCTCATCAGTCAGAAGATTTTAAAATGAGATTCGGTAAATTCATAAAGGAGGAAAAAAAATAGAATGTTTCTTTGTTAATGATAGATAATTCTTCTAAAAACTGAACTTGGATGCTTTGCAGCACCTGGTTGAGATTTTCTAATAGCTGGTGCTGCAAAGCATCCAAGTTCAGTTTTTAGAAGAATTATCTATCATTAACAAAGAAACAATCTATTTTTTTTTCTCCTTTATGAATTTACCTAATCTTTTTGTTTTGTGGCTTCTTCAACATCATCAATTATTATTATTATTATTATTATTATTATTATTATTATTATTATTATTATTATTATTATTATTATTATTATTATTATTATTATTTGGAGTGGCTTCTTCAACATCAATTATTATTATTATTATTATTATTATTATTTGGAGTGGCCAGACTCTTCTCAAAACAGAACCGTGGGCCCCAAACCCTCAAACGGGTTTGCCCACCTCTGTTGGAAGTCCTGTTGGGGGGAAAGTAGGAATCTCTTGTTTCCATCATGCTGAGTCACATTTTTTTTTTGTTTCTCTCTCCTTTCCCAGACAATTCATGGTCTTGGTTTCCCAAATTTTGTAACTTCAAGGAGTTCCGGAAACGCCATCACAGCCAATATGACGAAGCCACGGGGAACATGGTGCACATCAAACAGAAATTGTATCATAATGGGCACCCCAGCCCAAGACACCTTTAAGGAAACCCGGGACTGATCAGTGGTCTACTGAACATGCCTTTTGCTGTCTACCAAGGGGAGATGTCCAGCTGCTTACTCCTTGGTGGACACCACTTAAAGACACCCTCTTAGTTCCACCAACAGTGTGTCTGCAGAATTCTCTGCGCCCAGATAATGCACAATTCCCCCCCCCCCGTCCTGGATCCAAGGCTTACGAGACATTGCACTGTGGTTACCATTTGACTGGTGGACCTGTACATATGACGAAACGAGACAAACCGCCCAGCCCAGAAAGAGCGCGAGAGAAAATTTGCATTACGCTTTCAAAGCCCTCACTTCTTTTGGTGACGATAGCAACGGCAGTATCTTTTTCTCCCCCGTTGCGTTTTCTTTGTTGATTTGGAAGTTTTGTTTGTCGTCGTCCAAGGTCTTTGTAGATGAAATTTGGCCAGATGTCGCCCTGTTTAGCCTTCAAGTACTTCTGAATCTCTCGTTCCCAATTCTATCTGACCCTTCCATCCACTCGATCCCTTATTAAGGTTCTTCGCTGTGCTCCGAGATCTCATTTCTAATCCAGATTTGGTTTGGATTTTAGATGACCCGGCAGGTACAGTGCAGTCATCCTTTTAAGGACCCGCTTCTGTTGTTTTATGAGTTGAGAAATAGCTTGGCTTTCTCCAGCCTCCACTTCTGCTTTGCTTTCTTTCCGAATTGGAACCTAAGGAGGTTCTTCCCTCCAACCTGCCTGAAGAAACAGGTAGCTCCATTCTGACATGCAAAATCTGCAACCACCAGGCTAAATGTTGCCATCTGTGGGCTGGAGTGAACGGTCTTCCAGGAAACACCAATCCAAAAGGTCTGCCCTGAGAAATTTGGTTGAGCAGGTCATGAGTGAAAATAGGCCTATTTAAGGTCCCTTTGGTCTCATCCATTGATCCTGTGAGTGTTTCATCCAGGTGTCTCTTGGCAAGACAGAAACTGAGGCTTAGTTAAGACTTGTTTAGTTGGGTGCTGTGTTGATGATGCTCGGTATAATTGCTTCAGAGAGGTCATCCTTTTTAAAGAAGTTGGAGAAGGCCAAGTTGGTTTTCTTCCCAGGGATGGCCCCTTCCGTGCATTCCACGTTCGTAGGTTCTTCTGCGCAACGGGCATCCTAAGGTCTTCACGATCTGCCTCACGTTCCACATCCCATCAGCCTCGGTAAGCATTGCCCGTGATGAGGCAGGAGGGAGGTTATGACCCAGAAGTATCTGGAGATCTCTCAATTCGTCTATCCCACACCCGGAACCATCTGAATGATGGGCAATTGTCCTCTTGGCGCCTCAATCCTGTTGCATTGACAAGACCATCTACCTCAGAAAATGAACTGGGCAGCGGCTTCAGTGAAGGGAGGGCCAGGGATACTTAAAGAGCCCAAAGGGCATTTGAACTGGGAATCAACCCGGTTCCAGGGTTCCACCAAGTGGACCCACACGCGGCATTTCAGCAAGAGACTAGGGTGTTGAGCGGCTGCTGGGGTTCGTCAGCCACGCAGGTCAGCACAAATGCAACCCTCAGTTGTGGTTTATTCAATAAATCGCGGCGATGCAAGCTAGAGTTTAGCGTGACCCAGAACGATAAATCTTCACATTGTCATCCCCAAGACGAATAATCTCTCCTGTCTCCCTGGGCATCAAAGCTCACACTGGCTGAAAACATTATTGCAATGACGGTTAAAGTGCACATTTCTTACGATCCAGACGCAGAACATGCTGGCTTTTCAAAAGAGGCAGATTTCTGTTAAGGTGTTCCTCCATGTAGGAAAGGAGGACAGCTGGAAAGAGTTAAGAGGCAGGTAGAAATCATGCCAACCATATCTGTTAAACCTCTGTCTGTTCTGCAACTCTTAAAAGCAGCTGCCCCACCCCACCTTTTTAAGCTGACGTTGGAGGACCCTTTCTTTTTATTTCCTTGTTACAAAGCCAGATGTTGCCCAACATTTGTCTACAAGTCTACCCTGCCCATCTGAACATCAACGTTAGGTGGCTTATAACTCTTCCTCCTTTTACTACTAATACAGTGGATTTGCATGCATGAGTTAGGGCGTAGACACCAGTGCTAAACGTAGTTGTATCAGATACGATGTCATCGTGCTAATTGGGGGGAATTTGTGGGGACCAGTTCTGAAAGAGAGCCCAGCATGGTGGGGTTCAAGAAGACCAAGCTGAGTTTGTTCTACCAACCAGGCCTGGGGCGGGGCGGGGGGGGGACATGGAGACGAAGCAGATCTTAGTTGGGGTGGGGAAAGCAAGTTTTAGTTTAGGACTTCCATGCTGCATTGTTCTTGGAGACTAGTATATATGAGGGGTTCAGGAGGGGGAAGGCACACAAGCTGGAGTCCTCCGTGGCTTGGTTCAATCCCCAGATAGCATGCTCAATGGTGAGGCATCAGGGCAGATCAGAAGATCAAACAGGGCACCCGGTTGCCAACTTTTCTGACCGTAGGATCTGCAAGATCTTTTCTAAAGCAACAAGAGACCCTGACTTGTCAAGTCATGTTGAGTTAACCTGTGGTTCTGGTTGGCTGGACGACTGTGTGGTACCAACCCAGCCACTTACGGTTTAATCAGTAAAACTTTATTCCACTCGCCATGGCTTAGGGCTTCGCATGAACCCAGCTTGTGGTCAAAGCCCATTGAATTCAGTGGCCTAAATCTAGACACATTTCCTTTGGAACAGAGAGGCGACTGACCAACACTAGTGCATGTCAAATGAGTTTTTATTACTTTTTTTTCCATTAGCAGATTTTATGTTTGAAAAAGAGCATTTCCAATTTGTTTTACTGTTACCCAGAGATTTTTTTTTTTAAAAAAAATTGGGATAGACCCCTCTGTAGGAAAATACTGACAATGTCTGTGATTATTCTATTGTTTGATTGCAATGTCCGTGTGATTAAAAGGAAAAATTTAACAACTTCACAAAGAACCCAAAATGAAAGATGAGAAATTTACTGGTAACCACGCTAATCGTTATGTTTCATTTGCTAATATTTGTCAACAACTGTGTCTGTGTGTGTGAGAGAGAGGGGGGGTATGTTTAAACAAGCATTTTTGGAAATGCTTGAATGTTCCACAATTGTGCTTTGTATACTTTTGTCATCCAAATATTTTCCATGAGATATTTAAACCATGAAGTTCAGGTAGTTTACTCCATTAATTAGATTCTTTTGAGGTGGGGTGCAAGGGTAGACTGGCAACAATGCTTGTATACTGCATCAAAAATGGTTAAAAAGAAAAAATTCTTGGTTCTTAACTTTGTAAAATAGTTCTCCATCCATCCCACTTGATTTGGGCAAAGCCAAGAGAGATAAATGTCTTCTAAGAAGCCTTTCAAAAATGGGTGACACTCTGCTTTTAATTTTATAGTCTTAAAAGACACGTCACAAAAGGAAAAGAAGTGGGGAGGGAGAAAGGGAGGAATAGGCCCGGAGGTAGCCAGCTGGTGTGCAAAGAGTTTGGGAAGCTTTGATGGAATGAATGTTTTAAACCAAGAGAAGCTTTATGAGGCAACATCCATCTTTATTTTTTCTTGCTCTTCCTTCTTGGTACAGATACTATTGAATCGGTTGGTTAAAATTGCGGAGCAGAGACGACAAGCTGTAGAACTAATTGAATCAGTTAAGTTTAAATTGCTAGTTAAGGAACCAGTGAGAGAGATAAGCTTTGCAACTGCAGGTTTTATGGAAATAAGCCGCCTTATTAAGAGGACCGGAAAACAAACCAGCATTCTGTGATCTTTCAGCCACGATAGCAGCCGAGTGCGATCAAGATACACCATTTTTTTTTTACATGGGAAAGGGCGGAGAGCTGGAACAGACAAGCCTCAATCTGAGTTTTGTAAAGGTAAGCCCTGCCCTGCTCTTTTTATTCTTGGAATAAGTCACTGCACCGTTTGCCAATCTGAGGCTCTCTGGGCAGGCAAGACTATACCTCTTATTAGCCCCAGCCAGTGTGGCCCAAGTCTGAGTGTACGGCACATCAGAACGCAATGCTGCGCAACAAGCATACATTCATTCCAGATTTGTATAAAGTTTGTCATTGTTGCAGTAAAAAAAAAAAAGGTTTCTGCAGACACAAAGGCAAACCTCGTAGAAAGGTAGCGGGTTGTGGAGGACGCGGGAGGGAGGCAGATTTGTTCGACTTACAATCGTTAACTGAGCCCAGCATTTCTGTCGCTAAGCGAGACGTCTGTTAAAAGAATTTGTTTAAATGCCCCATTTTACCTTTCTTGCTTCGGTTGTTAAGTCAATCGCTGCAACGGTTCAGTTGGTAACACACGGCGGTTAAGTGAATCCGGCTTTCCCCCACTGACTTTGCCTGTCAGAAGGTCGCAAAAAAGGAGATCTTTTGTTTTTTATTTTATTTTTTAAAAAAAATATCCAGCTCTTCTTTCCTAAAGCAGAGGTGGTGTGCTGCTGTTAGCCGATGCCCTAGTTTTGAGAACTGCAAGAGATCAGACTGCTGAGCAAAGCAAGGTCTCCCTCCCTCGCAGATTGGGCCCAGAAGAAAATGAAGAAGATGGAAGATGAGAACAGTGGCTACCACACAGCCCCAGGGGGGAAAGGTTTTTTGTTGTTGTTCTGCATATAAAATTAACAGCCAAATTGGTTGCTTTAAACCTTTTTTTTTTTGCTAGAAATAGCAATAACACTTAGACTTATATTCCACTTAACAGTGCTTTACAGCCCTCTCTTGAGCGTTTTAGGGTCAGCCTATGGCCCCCAACAATCTGGGTCCCCATTTTCCCGACCTCGGAAGGATGAAAGGCTGAGTCAAACTTGAGCCGGTGAGATTCGAACAGAAGTAGCCTGCACCACCGTGGCTCTTGAAATTCTTGGAACACCCAGCGAAAGGAAAATCCTTTTGCTTCTAAGGCATCTCTTCCAACTTAAACCTTTCCTAGAAATCTCTGGCAGGTGGCAATATGTTTCATTTATTTATAAAATTAATATGCTGCCCCGTATCCCTGCCAAGTGAGCCTTGGGCAGCTTAAAAGACATAACGGGGCATGAGCAGGTAACAATTTCGACTGCAGGGCCCTCCGCTGAATGAAATCGTCCCCTTTGATCGTCCAAAACTAGGACACAAGCAGCAGCTCCAAACCAATGAAACCCGGATACAAAGAGTTAAGGCTGTTAACCTTTGGCAAAGGAATTCTCTTTTTTAATATATTGTTTCGTGTGATACAGACCCATTTGCTCATAATTATTCCAGGAGTCCGCTTTTAAAAAAAAAAGAATCAAGGAAATGGTTCCTGAACCCAGAACCCCAGCCTCCTTCGAGAAGCGGGGCTTTCGATTTCTCTCCTCGGCATGATTCCAGCGGCACAAGGCCTTCGCCCTCATCTCTGAATCCCACCCAAAGGTCTGGGGTCTCTCTCAGCCCCTTTTCGGAGGCCCTTCACGCAGGCTTCCCCAGTGTAAGCGGCAGTGGTCGGCTCTTGCCTGCCTCCATGCCTTCGGCTTTTAGCCACTCCATCTTCTGTCTGTGCTGCTGAACTGCATCCGCTACTCGGGTATCAATCATGGCTTCTGTCAGGACACCATCCTCCGAGGCGTAGGCTGCAGCCTGGGGAAGAAAAGAGAGGACGATGAATCCCAGTTTGAAGTTTACAGGTAATCCTCAACTTGCCACACTTCATTTAGTGACTGATCGAAGTTACAACGGCACTTGTGGCTACTTTTTCACCCTTACGACCGTTGCGGCATCCCCACGGTCACGTGATTTACATTTGGATGCTTGGCAACTGGCTGCCAGAACGATAAAAGCTTCCGGAGACCGATATCTAAACAACGCTCTGCAAACTTTTCCGGCGCTCAATGAAAAGAAACGTCTTGCTGGTTCTTAGCGAGACTGCAAAGACTTTGTGGTTCCTTCCTGTTCCACAAAACTCTCATCGCTAGGCTCAGGATGATGGGATAGGCCATCCAAAGGGGGGTCTTCGGAGCCTTACCTGCCAAGCCACCGCAAGCTGCGAAATCTCCCGCCCAGACATGCCTTCCGTCAGCTTGGCAATTTCCGAGCATTTTTTCCCATAATCAAACTGGGCCAGTTTTAGGCGCCTGGGTGCAAAAAAGAAAAAAAAAAGCAGATGAATCAGCTACAGTATGAAAACATTTGTCCCCGTCTCCCCTCAATTCGTTTTGTTTTTAATTTTCTACTCGGTGGGATATCAGAGCATGTTGGCCGCATGAGGAAGGAGACAAGACCGTCCTGCCGCTTCAGTTTCTCATTCACAAGCCCTAACTTGGGGTTGTGGTCTCCACGCTTCCTATTTTCCCTGGCGCTTCCTCATTTGGGGTGAAAAACACTCTGCGCATTGCCACCCAGCGTCAGAGGCAAAGAATCAGGATTTGTTATTATTTGGCTAACGTTACACCGGCGCCAGATAAGAATCAACGGAGTTCAGGAGGGGCTGGACTTGGAGGCTTGTGGGAACGCAGTGACCCTAAGCTGGTGACACGCTTCACTCCACCCCCACCAGCTCTGCCTGCTCTTCTTCTACACCCAGGTGTGAAGTCCTCCATTTACTACAGTTCAGTGACTGAAGTTACGTCACTGAAAAAGTGACTCGTGACTTTCCCCCCCCACACACACACTTACGACCACTGCAGCATAGCCCCGTCCGTGGTCACAGGATCAAAATTTGGATCCTTGGCAATTGGCTCATATTTATGACGGTTGCAAGGTCCCGGGACACTTCTGCGACCTTCTGCAACTGTGCAGCGATTCGCTTAACAACTCTAGCAAGGAAAGTCGTAAAATGGAGCAAAACTCACTTATTAACAAGCGTCTCGCTTGGCAAAAGAAATTTTGGGCTCAACATTTTTCTGGTCGTTAAGTGGAGGACTACCTGTATTCGAATCAGCAGTGAACTTGGAAAAGGGCCGACCCAACCTGCGGTCCCCTTTTCTGGCTCCCGTCTCTCAACGATTCGCAACCAAGACAAATATCGGGATCTCTACTAACTGTTTGCCCTCGGTGGCTGGCTGGAGAATGTGCTTGTCGAAATACATGCGGACCAATCTCTCCCGTTCTTCCAAACCTGGCAGCTGGAAGTGGACCATCTCATCAATCCGGTCGTTGATGGCCCAATCAAACTGCTCCGGCTGGTTGCTCGCTAAAACCAGCATGAACCTGGAAGGTAAAAGAGGACTTGAGAGGTTGGGGGGGGTGGCGGAGGGCAAAACCGCCGTTCTGGAGCCGATTGGCAGATTATCAACCTTTGCAGGGCCTTGTTGCAAAGTTTCTATTTTTTTCCCCTCCTTGTGAGGATAACATTGGAGGGAAAGGTCACCATTAAGCGGTACTATCACCTTACGGGATCTTGAAACTATCCCTCTGTGGATGCTAGGTAGGCTGGCATCACGGTTCCCTTAATGGCAGGAAGCTGAGGCACATCCCGTCCTTTGATTTTTTAATGGCTGTTCTCTCGTGTCTCAATTCCCCGGGCCCCGTTTGACAATGGCGCTCTTGTTCTGTTTCGCCTTTTTTTTTTTAAAGGCTGCTGCTGATGACAATGCTTTTGGCTTAATGGTGCATTATGAACCGAAATGGGTTTTTGGATGGCAAAGACTGCAGCAGGAGGCAGCACTTGATGATTCAGCACTTTTGGGGATAATTGCAATTTAACATTCAATTCCGAGGGGCCCTTTTAGAGACCTCACCCACCAACCACCACCCCCACCCCGGGATAAAAGTTATGGCTCCCACTGGTCTTTCCCAGACAATTAAAGGGGACAATTTAACCCGTTATGGACATGCGGTTTTTCCAAATACGGATCAAGATTCTCCTTGTTGTTTTCCTCTTTAAGAACTCTCCTAGGTTGGCAACTGGCATCCTGGATGAAGGGTGGGTACCAAACCTATCCTGGTTGTTTTAAATGAAAATCCAAACTCTTAAGAGGAGTTGTATGATTAATAATAAAAAAGCAGGCTGCGTGAACTCATAGGGACAAAGCTAGAGTTTTAAAAGAATTATAATATTCCTTAAGACTTAAGTGTTCTTCTCTACAATGCCTTGCAGAAGATCTGTCGCAAACTTTGGATCATTTAACAGCTCAGAAAATAGTTTAATTTCATTAAATTTATATGCTGCCCCTCTTACTATCTAGTGACTCTTGGGTTTAGGCGTACATACAGAGCTGTAAGTCAAGAGTCTTAATTTGGACCTCTGGTGGTGAGCAGGATCAGCACTCCTTGGAATCTTCTCCGGGAATAACTGAGCTGTCCCTAGCAAGAGCTGTCCAAGCTCCACGATTCCCAGCCAGTGGGACTGATTAAAATCCCGCAAAACTTTGGTATTAAAGGAGCAAAGGCAGGGTGGCCATCATAGAAGTTGTAGTGGATCCTGCGCTAATCAGTGAGTGGACAAGATGACCTTTAGGGACAGTTCACCCTCTAGGATTCTGGGATACATTTGTGGGTTGTCTACATCTGGTTTAAGGCAGATTTCTCTCCCAGAGACAAGGTTCTCTCTCATTCTCCGCATCTTCTTGGAGAGAAGATCAACCCGACAAACCCGACGTAATTCTGATTATACAGTAACTGAACTGATCTTCCGGAAGGCTAGATTCAAGGTACTGGTAACAGTGTTTAAAGCCCTTCATGGCATGGGGCCGGAGTACCTTAGGGAACATCTGCTGCCGGCATCAAGCTCCCTGCGCCCTGTGCGTTCCCACAGAGAGGGCCTCCTCAGGGTGCCACCGATCAGAGAATGTCGATTGGTGGTCCCCAGGGGGAGATCCTTCTCTGTGGGCGCTCCGGAGCTGTGGAATCAGCTACCGGTAGAGCTCCGGATGGCGCCCGATCTTCGCTCCTTTCGTCGCGATCTCAAGACGTTTCTGTTTGTTCAAGCCGGCCTAGCCTGATGGGGATTGGTGGGGTTTTTATTCTTGTGTTTTAATTTTAACTTGGTGTTTTAGAATTTGATTCCAATTGTTTTAATATGGGCAATTATTTAATCTTGTTTTAACGTTTGTATTTAGTATTTTATTCTGCCCTGTGAACCGCCCTGAGTCCTCAGGGAGAAGGGCGGTATATAAATATTATTAAATTAAATTAAATTAAATTAAATTAGTCAGGCTGGCGGGGAATTCTGGGCGTTGAAGTCCACACACATCTTTGAAGCTGTCAAGATTGAGAAGCACCGCTTAGAAGCACCCTCCTTTACTTGATTGCGTCGGGAACTCTCTTACTTGCTGCTGTGCTGTCCTGTCCTGTGAAGGAAAGCATTGAGTGTCGCTCGGAGGTCCTCGCTGATTTTTTCCTGCCAGGATAAGCAAACTCAGGTGTCAAAGTTGAGAAACACCAGTCGGCCCAAATTAAAATCCAATCCCTGCTCTCCTTTCCTACAAGTATCTCTCTCCGCTCCTTCTTTCTGCTTTGTATCATTTCCAAGCCTGTGAGGATGGCAGATGATGATGCCTCATTTCAGCCCTGAGCTACAATTCTCCTTTTTTTTAAAAAAAACCACTGCTTTCTAGGACCTTATTCGCACCCTTAAATATATTCGAAGGTTTCAATCATGTCCCCCCCACTTTCCTTTCTAGGCTTTACATATTCAATTCTTCCAATCTCTCCTGATATGAGATCCTGGCTCTCTTCTCGTGATCTCCCCATTTACTCCTGGACCAGAAAAACCAACTTGAGCCGTTTGGAGTCCCTTAATGAGGCTAGGCGGAAGGAGTGGGGGCGCTTTTGCAAACTGCAATATTTTATTAACAAACGGGCTCACTAATCAAATTAAAACGAGAAGGCTTTTGACCAACCCAGCAGTATCCAGGAGTGAGCATACGGATGATGGGAGAAACAGGAGGAGACCTACCGTTGCTCTTTTCCGCAGGAATGCATCAGCTTCATCCACGAACAGCAAGAGGCTGGAAAGGGAAAGTATTAAACGCTAAAAATTAACAAAACCCACAGTAAGGAGCTGAAGATTTTGTCTGGAAAGCTTCCTGGGTATAGATAAATGTGGGTGTCCGGTTGTGAAATTCATGCGGAAGGCCCTCTTTCCCCACCCACCCCACCCCCCGGCTCACACTCTGAATTTTAGGCCCCAGATAGGAGATTGGCGAAGGGCTGGTGGAAATAATCACAATGAATCTGGGTCCCTAAACACCACTCTAAAGGAGTTTGTTGGGCAGACTTCAAAATGTGTTTTTTTTTTAAGCGGAAGATTTGTCTTCCCCACCCCCTGCATCCTTCTATTTAAAGAGGGAGGTGAAAAGCAAGGTGCAAAATGAAGACACTGGGTGATAAAATGTGGCAGAGCATCACGGCGGACAATGAGAGCGTGTGCAAGCCAGAATGGATCAAAGGACAAGCGTGTTACCTATTAGTGCCACCAATCTGAACTCGTTCCCTGTTCCTCCTTTACTTGCTCCCCTCGTGAGATCAAAAGCTCCGGATATCCATCCCGAAGCCAACTTACCCTCTCCGGCTTGTGTTGGCCCAGTCAAAAACTTTGTGCATGGCAGTCACGCCTTCACGCCCCATAGGGGCCACATCACCGCCCGTCATGATGGCGTAATCCATGCCAGAATGCATGGCTAATTTCTAGAAAGGAAAAGAGAGTTTAAGAACAAAGGTCGACTTGGTGAAGGTCATAAGTATTTCGGAGCATCTAGTATGAAAGCCCACTATGGACTTTTTGGGACCCCCCCCAAAAAAGAGAGAACTTAATGATTTGTGTGTTTGAGGACTGCAGAAGATAATAGTCCCCCTTCCCCCCACCACAGATCCCCAAAGCCAGAAACGTTGGGGAACTCTGGACTAGCAGAGCTCCACGATTCCTTCCAATTCTCTTATATTAGCCTGGAATCAAAGCACAACCAGGTCAATAACCCTCTTGGGACAGAACGATGATAAAACTGGGGTGCTACCTTGGCAAAGAGGGTCTTCCCTGTCCCTGGAGGCCCATACATGAGGATATTCCGATACAGGCTTCTGTTATTCCTTGTGTTCCGGGTCGCAATGGCTATGTCTCGCACCCGCTCCTCCAGCTTTGGCTGCAAAGAAAGGGACACAACACCCCGCAAACAACATTAAAGCTCAGCAGGTGAAAAGTTCAGTCCTGGGTATTTCCTGACCCTGCACCGTGTTTTCAAAATGGCCAATCTTTTTTTAAAAAAACCCTCATTAAAGCAGCCATTATTCACACATCTTTTGGCCACAGGCACCTATAAAGAGCTACACTGGGCTAGGGATTAAGGCACCAGGCTAGAAAGCAAGGCACCGTGAATTCAAGTCCTGCCTTAGCCTCAAAAGCCAGCTGGATGACTTTGGGCCAGCCACTCACTCTCTCTCTCTCTGTCTAACCCACCTCACAGGGTTGTTGTGGAAAATAGGAGGAAGGAGATGTGTTGGACAGGTTAGCCCCACCTTGAGTTATTTGCAAAAAAATAACAAAAGGCGGGCTACAAATAAATAACTAAAGAGGATGGAGTTTTGATCATGTGGTTGGTAGTTTTGACCCGCAATTAATGAATACGCCCAATGCCAGTGGCTTCATTCTGGTATAGCTATCAAGGATAATTGTTCACTCACATTGAGGACGACCCCTTCCAAAGCGTCCTGGGCCTTGCTGGTCAGTCGCCTGCCAACCTAGAAAACCAAGCAGACAGGAGAAATGATCCTCTACAGAGAAGGTGGGGATAATCTGAACACAGGTATGTCTGTCTGAGCTGTTAAAGAGACAACAAACGACAACTGATCAAGGGGAAAGATATGAGAAAGACCCCAAGGAATCCCACCTTAATTCTGTCTTGATGGGCTGAGAGAAATTCTGGCAGGCCGCCGGTCCTTCAGAGTAGACCAAACGTGGAAACCAAAGACACACAAGCTAAGGCTATTTCTATTCGAAGTTTGTAGTAGCCAAATCTTGCCAATCTGAATGGGGCTTAGGTGGCGATTCCTTCTACCCATTGCAACGGGCTTTGAAGATTTCCTTCTCATACCCAGCAAGGTGGCCTGTCTAGAATGCGGTGTGTTTCCTCCCTCGGCCTAACTCAAAAGGCAGAACGTTTCACCTGGATGGGATGCTTGAACGCTTCGAGGACGGTAATACGGGAGGTTTCTCTCACCAGCGAGGGTTTGCCCAGCCGAGCTTCGATGTACCGCCCAGCCACAGCGGTGGCGTTTTTGGCACTGTAGATGCCAACGGCCAGCAGAGTCAGCCCTGCCACCTGCCGAGAATCGGAAAAGAGTTGCTTTCAGATCTTTTTTTTTTCCTCCCCAACCACGCGTATAATTCGAACCGTGCGGGGATTTTTTTTTTTTTAAGGAACAAACCCTGGGAGGGATTCTGAGGAAAGAATTCTTTTTTTCTCCTTGAACCGCAAAACCTGTTGGCTTGGCTCAGTGTGTGAATAAACTGCGATTTATCTGCATCTGTTTCCCTTTGGTGGCATGCCCAGGCTGTGTTGGAAGATGTATTGACCAACCTCGGGATTTGCCTTAAGCCCTGGCAAAAACTTAACCCTTGCATTGGTCTCTAAAAATCAGTCCAGAAGAGAGATGGGGCGGTCTCTTAAATTTGATACGTGGCTTACCGTGGCTGTTACTTTATCCCAGTCAGTAACAAAGGCACGGAAACCTTCCCCAAACAGGGTCCCAGCTGTCCTAAAGAGAAAAAAGAGCAAACCCTTTTTAAAAGCGGCACATCCTGACATCCATTTGCAAACCTGTAACCTAATAACGTTACTGTGTTTATTCGCTAAGGGTCACGATTTCCTTTTTCTCCCTCTCCACATTCTCTTTTCCTCTGCTCATTTTGCCACCGCAGCCTAGTCTTCCACAAACCTGCCCGTTTTCACGCTTCTAAGCAAACGTACTTGAGGGAATCCAAGACAGTCTGACGGTGCTCGGCGGCTTTTAGCCGGATTTGTTCCCGGATGAGATCCGCGTTGTCTCGCTCCGCCCTGGCGCGAGCCTGGGCTTCCGCCTCGATACGCAGCATCTCGTTCTTGTGTCGCAGTTCCATCTCGCGCTCCACCGTCGCTACAAAGGAAGCCGAGAACTTAAATCAATGGGAAAACAGTCATCCGGGGTCGCAACGGCCTTCCGAATTTCACCGGCCGATGCAGCCACTGGCAAAGGATTGCGAGATTCTGGGGGAGACGGGCGCTGTAGTTCAACCTCCTTTCCCAAAGACCACTTAGGTAGAGCGTTGTTCTTTCGTGCTGGGGGCGGAGCAGGGGATTTGCTCCTCCCACCCAGAAACGAGAAGTTGCCTCTGCATGCTAGCTGAGGAATTCTGGGAATTGAAGTCCACACCTCATCATAAAGATGCCAAGGCCGACGTAGCAGATAGCAGGGAGGGAAAACACCTATTTTTACCTTTGAATTTCCCTTTCTCAAAAATCTACCCACCGTCCCCGTATTTCCTGGTTATTTCCTTCCAACTTATCCTGTTCCTTAGGGATTCTTCGCCCTTCCCTTTAATATTTTCTCCAGCCCCCCTTTTAGCATCTCAACTCTTAAAGGCCTTCTGGCAGACCTGAAGGAATCTGTCCCTTTGACACCGTCCCCTACCTCTCCTCATGGCTTCCTGCTTCTGAACCGATTCTTCTTGCTTCCTCAAATTATCTTCGTTAAGGAGTTGCTGGGGGAGAAGAACAGAGTTCAGTCTGCGGACAACTGGGAAAGCCACTGGGCTTAAAAGAACTTGCTCCTTGGTTTCTATCTCCCCATAAAAACAGCAGCGGCATATTTTCCAATGTCCAACTACTGGGTATGTTTTCCCCCCACCTTGTTTACAGTGCAGGCCATCGCCTCCCTTTCCACACAAAAGGCTTTTAACTAACCCAGGCGAAGGATCTGTGCAAGCAGCATTCCTATTTATTAAGTAATTCTTAACCCACTGCCCCACCCCTCGGAGGTACCGAGAAGTCGATGGTTCCCCCTCTGTGATCTCAATCTTCCCTCCCCACGTTTAAGAAACGGGACCCCACCTGCTGTCGTAACTGGTCCTCGTAACGTTGCCGGGCTAATTTGTCCTGGTACTGGGCTCTCTTTAAGATAAAAACAGACATAGGGGAAATTGAGTGACACTTAAGAGGAAAGTGAGACAAATCTTAAGACAGGGAAGACTGCAACCCCACTCGAGCTGAATTTAATACCGAAATAAATCTATTTCCCTGATATATGTTACGGAGGATTGAACCTGGGATGGCTTTCCTGCAAAGCAGCAGCTATGCTGCTCGGTTGTGGGGAAACGACCACGGTTAATAGTAATGCTTATTAGGTCAATTCTTCCTTCCCCAAGATGGACTTGCTAATTAAATTTAAGCTTTGGAGGCACAGAAGATCTTTGGGGGAAGCCGATCTGCTTGGGGTAAACCTCTGCAGAGGTAGGGAAGGAGTGGCAGAAGCTGGGGCTGGAATTAAAAGAGGGATCACTTTAGAATCTTTTGCCACAAGCAAAAGCAGTCCAACCCTCCCCCCCCCACACACACACTTGAATTCCAGTGATCCTTAGATAAGGATCTAACCAAGTGCTGACCATTGAGAATGTTTTCCTGTGCACAGGCACGAGTAGCAACCAATCAGCATAATTGGACCTTCATCTGATCTTTCATGACCGACAGGTTGCATGCCTTTGATGGAAAAAAAAAGGAGGGCTCGCTCCCAAGCGTTGGGTTTCAGACCAAAGCATTTTAAAGTTCAACAGGGGATTCCAAGGATGCTCTGACAGGTGACCGGACAAGCGAGGCGGTCCCTGTTAAGTCATTTTCCTCTACACAGACAGTAAGAGAGCTGCCAGGGGTTCAGGAATGGGGATCCTGCTCATGCCAAGTGTGAAATACGGGTCTGGGTAGGGCACTTTATTCATCTGGTCATTTTAACTTTACACGGCTCAGTAAAGAGTAAAACAGCCAAGTTACCGCTTGTTGTTGCCTTGTCTCTTCGTTAAGAGTTTTCCTCCTCTCATCCGCTTGTATCCGGACTTGCTCGTTCTTCAACTGTTCTATGGCAGCTTCGTATTCCTAGGGATGAGGAGAAAAATCAGTCAGGAATTATAGCACAAACCTGCGGGAAGATACGTTCACCTCCAGCTTTTTCATACAAGAAATTCTGTTAAGTTCCCCAACTGAAAAGAAAAAGGAAAAAAAAAAGGCATGGACTTGGATCACGGGGATCTTAAAAGTGCCCTAGGGAAAACTTGATCTAATAATAGCCACTTGCAACATCAAGATGAGAATTTTTACAAATAACAGGATGAGAGAAGGGACCTCCTGATTGAGCAAGAAATCCTGTACCATTTCAGACAAATGTCTGCCCAATCTCTTCTTAAAAACCTCCATGGAGCACCCACAACTTCTGGAGGCAAGCTGTTCCACTGGTTAATTGTTCTCAACGTTAGGAAATTTCCCCTTAGTTCTAGCTGCTTCCCTCCTTCATTAGTTTCCATCCATTCTTCTTGTCCTGCCTTCAGATGCTTTGGAGAATAGGTGGGCCCCTTCTTCTCTGTGGCAGCCCCTCAAATATTGGAACGCTGCTCTGATGTCTCCCCTAAGTCTATGTTTTCACTAGACTAGCCATACCCAATTCTTGCAATTGTTCTATGTATATTTTGCCCTGTAAACCGCCCTGAGTCCTCCGGGAAAGGGCGGTATATAAATCTAATAAAATAAAAATAAATAAATAAATATTTTAGCTTCCAGGCTCCTAATTATCATTGCTGCTCTTCTCTGCACTCTTTCTAGAGCCTCATCATCAAATGATCAAGCAAAAAGGAGGGGGGAGAAGGGGAATCAACTGTAATAGCACAGCCTGAACTGTTACGTTTTGCTCACCTTTACTTTAGACTGCTGCTCCAGCTGTAGTGTCTGTTCCTGTAGCTGAGCTAAGCCTAGGGCTTCTTTGGCATGTCCTGAAAAGAAAATATTGCCCATCAGTTGTTTTCCATCATTCAAAAAAATAATTCTTAGAAACCACTCCACCCAACAGTGATTTTGTCCATGATAATTTGTCGCAATTCTGGTTGCCCAATGGTTAAGCTGTATGCAGGTAAGCCCTGCTACAAATGACACAAGGTTGTCCGAACCAGAGATTCTGGCTCGTGCATTGCAGAAGGAAGAAAAATGAAAAAGGATGCTCTTTTTTGGTTTAAATTTTGGCTGCTCCTAACAATACATCAGAGTTAAAAACTCTTTCGGCCAGCCCTTCCTGGCTTTGCTTTCAGGGGCAAAAGCCACGCTAGAAGCTGAAGAAAATCACATGGGAGCTAGAAGGTCAAAGGTCATTGGTGATGGTGTTCTCACGTGCCAAGAGCTTCAGTTCAAATAGTCTATAGTCTTCGACTTACGACAGTTCGTTTAGTGACTGTTCCAAGTTATAACAGCACTGAAACAAAGGACTTAGGATCAGTTTTCTCACGTACCATGGCCACGGGATGAAAGTTCGGGCGCTAGGCTCATATTTACGACGGTCGCAGTGTCCCAGGGTCACGTGATCGATCGATCCCCTTTTGTGACCTTCTGACAAGCACGGTCAATGGGGAAGCCGGACAAATTTTGGCCTCTAATGCGGTCGTAGGCCGAGGACTACCTTGTAGTCGCCATTCAAAGCTCCGAATAAGAATAGAGCTGGAAAGGGACCCTTGGAGGTCTTCTAGTCCAGCCCCGCCCCCCCCCCCCGCTGAAGATCCACTGAGCTTTTCCTCGGGGCCAATTCCTGTTCCGTCGCGCCCCACCGAAAGCTCTCCTCGGGACCAGATCCAGGAGGGGGTGCCTAGCCAGAGGATCCCTGTCAATCTAGTCACGGGATCCAGTGGATCTCCTCCCCGCAGGGGCTCCAGGCAAGAGATCCCGCCACTCCCCCCTCCGACTCACGGGAAGCGTCGAGCTCTCGGGCGGCCTTGGCAGCGCGCTCCAGGCCGGTGGGATCGAAGTTGCTCCATTTGTCCTTGGGGCGGCTCCCCTCGCCCGTCCCCTCTTTCGATCCCCCGCCGGGCGGAGGCGGCAGGGGAGGTAGCCCGGCTCCGGGACCCGCGTCCCCGCCACCGCCGCCGCCGCCGCCGCGGTTCAGCCCGAAGAGCCACGACATCTTCCCTCCCAGGCGCAGCCCAACCGGCAAGTTGCGAATCCCCACTCAACACACACGTGGACCCCCTGCCGCCGGTTCTGCGCAGGCGCCGGCCCGCCTCTTCCGTTCCCCGCCGCTGCTCATTGGCGGAAAAGCTCAGCGGAGCCATAGAGTCGCGCTGTCGTAGAGGGCAGAGCGAGCCAATAACCTCCGCTTGTCTTCTTCCCGCCCCCACCTCAGTCACGTGCGTTGAAAGAAAAAGAAAAAAAAAAGCACGGCGAGGGACGGTCTGCGAAGAGGGCCAATCTTAGTCAAGCGCAGTCGTCCAGGAGGCGGCCCTTCACCCGTAGCAACGGGGATGTTGAGGCCGTCGCTAAGGGAGACTGAGGCGATGCCCCAGGTAGGCCGCGCATGGCGGAGGCGGCCGCTTTGCGAGTGCGAGGCCGCGGAGCCTCCCTCAGGTAATTGGGCTTTGGAAGGAAAGGAGGTTGAGGACCTCCGCGGAGGTTTCCGAGGAGTGGGGTTGGTGGCTGGGGAGGATGGGAATTGTGCTCCCTCCGGTCCGGAAGGGAGTATAGGCCCCTGGCAGAGAGAGGTTGGATCCCAAGCCCCATTCCCTCCACCCACCCAGCCACCCCCGTGCCTATGCTGGTTGGGAACGATGGAGGTGGCAGTCCCAGCCCTAGAAAAGAGGGGGTGTATTTTAATGCAGTTGTTTTATTTTACTTATGCATTTCTCAACCACTTCACTATAAATACTTGGGTCATTCACAAAGTTGTTGTATACTGAGGTTCTGGGCTCCTCAGATCTTCTTTATTTATTTATTAAACAATATTAAATGGCCACCCAACTCATTGACACATGAGCATTTTTTGCACTCAGGGCCTTTCTCAGCCTTGTGAGAGGGGAAAAAAAAGCTGTTCCTACTTTGGTTGCTGCAAGCATAATTTTTTGTTTAAAAAAAGAAAAGGCCCAGCTATGTCTTTTGGGGTGAGCTAAGAAAAAAAACAACCCTATACCAGTATGGGATAATTCTTAAAAATATATGGAGACGGTTGTTGTTTCTGGATTAACTTTAACAGCCGACACTAAAGTGATGTCATTTTCTTCTTTCTTTCTCTAGAGAGGCCTCAAAGGAGCTCCTTGGCAACAGCCAAAAAATCAACACAACCCACAACATTGACTTTCTAAACCTAGGGAGGTGCCCGGCTCTTCATGAGGATGAGCAGAGAAAATCGTTGTTGTTTGAGGAAGAAAATGGTAAGAGTGCTGAGTGGACCCAGGTTGGAAGCCTCGTAGTTCTGGGGAGCATGCAGAGTGACTTTGAGTGGTCATAAGTCCCTTTTTTCAGTGTCATTGTAACTTTGACTGGTCACTAACTGAATGGTTTGCAAGTCAAGGACTACCGTTATTCCTAAAAATCTTGAAGTCCTCAAAAGAAAACTGCTTCTGTCTCCCTCTTAACAGTCAGTGGTGACATTTTGGCTGCCTCCAGATACACATTTATTTCTCCGTATTGGGGAAAAAGGGACGCGGTGGCTCAGTGGGTTAGGATGCTGAGCTTGTGGATCAGAAGGTCGGCAGTTTGGCGGGTCGAATCCCAAGTGCCGCATAGCAGAGTGAGCACCTGTTACTCATCCCGGCTTCTGCCAACCTAGCAGTTCAAAAGCACATAAAAATGCAAGTAGAAAAATAGGGACCGCTACGGTGGGAAGGGAACAGCGTTCCGTACGCCTTTGGCGTCTAGTCATGCCGGCCACATGACCACGGAGACATCCTCGAACAAGCACTGGCTCTTCGGCTTTGAAACGGAGATGAGCACCGGCTCCTAGAGTCGGAAACGACTAGCACGCGTGTGTGGAGGAACCTTTACCTTTACCTTATTGGGGGGAAAAAAGAGAGAACGGTATAAACGCATAAGAAATCAACACAGTGTCTCCTTCAAAAGAGAGGCAACCAAGAATAATAATTGGCTGTCATTTTGATTGAAATTTGGTAGTCTTCATTCCGGGTCAGTTTATATTTTCAGTTTTCTAACTGCATGGATTTTCCACTCTGTGACAGGGGTCTCCACCATTGAAGACTTGGAAGAAAGCTTACGAAAACTGAAGGTTCAAGTGGACAGCTTAGCCTCCAGTCTCACTGTCCATCCAGATCGAGATGACACTTCTGCTCTTGAACACGCGGCTGACCCTGGACCCTTAATTTCCCAGTGGCACCCATCAGGGCCACCCACTGAGACCGAATGCTTACCGAAACCAAAGCATCTTGCGAGACCGTTAGGGGATAACTTGAATTTGATGGATTGGGCCATTCCAACCTTAGATTCACCCCCACTGAACGAAAATTTAGGTTTACTTGGCACTGCGACTGTGAGTCGGAACTCTCCCCTCTTGGCGGGTCTTGCTGTCCCTTTGAAACTTGGGGCCCCTCACGTGATTGGCGTCAAGTCTTTGCTGCCCCCCACGATTCCAGTCCGAGCTTGCTTGCCAGAAAGGTCCTCTTTCACGCTCCGCCGAGGCCGTTCGCTTAGTCACTCTGAGGCCACCCGCTCCTGCTCCTTCTCTCCGGATGCCAAACGCCCGCGCTGGCTCCGATCGCGCTCTCAGTCTCCGAGGCCTGCCTGGAGACCCACCTCGGCTAAGGCTAATGCCTGTGCTCAGCCTCCGCCTCAGCTGGGGAAGCCCAGGGGAGTCAGAAAGAAAAGCCTATCCAGCAGACAATCACGGTTGAGGTTCTTCAGGCCAGGCACGTTAGCCTTGAAATCCTGGACTTTCACCAAGGCAGCTGGAGAGAGGATACCGAGGGAGTCTTGGAGTCCTTACAGTTTGGCTTCTCCTGGGATCTCCTCGCCCACGGCAGAGGAGATCCACAAGCGGTAAGAAGTGGCCTCTGGGCCTCTAGCAGACTTTACTCTGAAATCAGAATTGAGAACAAGTGAGGAGCATCTGGCTTCATAGCATACGCTAGCTTTGTTATACCTTGAAGGAGCGGTTTCCTGGGATGGAATGACAATAAAAGTTGAGCCTCAGCTGAGCTCAAGAGATTATCTGAGAAAGAAACCAACTTCGAGGAGCTACAGAGAGGGATTAATGTTTCTTATTATTTAATTTTGTTTTGTGGGTTTTGTTAGAGTTCATTTGTTTGTTTAATTTATCGACAATTTTGCCACAAGATACAATATTTTAGTATCTCAGTGCCAGCTGCCTGTGGTTGTAACATTTAATGTTTCTTGTTTTTTTTGTTTTGTTTCCTTTTAGCTTTGTACACCATCCAGAGTCTGCTGGAATTGAGCGGCTAATACTTTTTAAATAAATAATAACACGTGAGCCCAGTAGTGTGTTGAAACCTCAGTTCCCAGACTGTTTTAACAAAAAAAGACTGGAATTGCTTGTCCTGGGAAATTTCCCCAGCTTTTTGGCAAACGGCAAAACGCTCAATTAGGCCAGACAATCTCCTGCCCGATAGTAGTTTCTCGTGCAATAGTCCTTTGCAGCCCATCACCAACAAAATAAAGTTGGGCACAGAGCAGTGTTTCCTAGAGAGCAGTTGGCTTGGAGAAAGCGCAAGACATTTAACTATCCTTTTTTTTATTTTTATTCGGGGTTCAGATTCCTGCAGACGCTTTCTGAAAGCACGGTGGGGCGAGAGCTGATTGAAATGTCTCCGTACCAGAAAGAGCTGGCTCGGCTCCGACTCGAGCGCCTGCGTGTGGAAGAGGGCTGGGTGTTGGAAGTAAAGAGGCAGCAGGAACTGGAACGAACCCGTGGCCCCAGACCCAAGTGGTGAGGACCTGCTCTCCAAGGCTTGGGCCGGAGTTGTTGATTCTTTGGATTAGGGGCTGAGAGTAAATTCGGCAGGGCCATATGGAAATCTGGTGAGATTTGATGGACCCATGAGAGATATTTTGGACATACTAATCCTGGGGTTCATTTGTAAGCAGAGTGCCAGCAAGACCCCCTCTGCGCCCTGAATCAAGCCCCTTTTCTCCTTCCTTCCTTGTGGTTTTAGGTATGAAATGAGGGACTCTCAATTCCACTACGAAGCCCACAAGAACAACAAGCTTCTGAGAAGCAGCCCGGAGACACAGTCCGTCTTTGGTTACAGGGAGGCCCTATCGAGAGCATCGAGTGAGTTCCAGCAGCGGCAGAAGCCCACTTCCACCTCCCTCGAGGCCTACTGGTAAAGAGCCAAAGGGCATCAGAGGAGATAGAAGAAAGGCAGGTCAGGATAAACAGGGCATTCGTCTGTTCCCAGTGAATGATAATGGCTTGTTTGGAGGGATGGCGGTGTGATTCCGGTGTGATTCCAGCCCAGCCATTTTTGTGCCTTGTTCTCGAGCGCTCAGAGCTGATTTAAACCTTGAGAAGTGCCACGGGACAGGGTCTGTTTAGTGGAATGAAATGAAATGAGCCAAGATTCCTTGCTAGAGAAAAAGGTGATGAAATGTCCTGGTTTACTGGGGTGGGGGAGGGAACTACACAAAACATCTGACATCTCTGTGTCAAAGGCAGTGGTGGGCTATTTTCTGGCTTGGTGTGTGCAGTTTTGATGTGTGCACGTGTGCGTGTGCCTTTTTCAAGACCATGATTTGATTATTATTGCCTGCAGTCTCAAAACTAGTTCAGCAAAGAACATTCACTTTGGATTTTCTCTCGTTTGTTTTAACTCTTTGATTAGGAGGGCACTCTGAATAAAAAAAAACTTGATTACCAATACTTCTTTGGCTCAAAAAAACCCCACATAAATATTACACTAGAAGAAAAAATCACGTACATTTTCCATCTTTTATAGAACGCTTCTATGCCTGGTTGCTTTCCTATTTCAATGTAATGGTGGTTTTAAATATTTTTTGAGGTTTATTTAATTCTCAGATTTGCAAAGAGAAGATATTTAATCTGTTACTGACATGCCAGAGCGGTTCTAGATGGATGTATGTCTTTTATTTATTTTTATGGCTGGCCCACAAGCATTTTCGTATCGTCCTTGGTGTGTAACTGCAGAAACGTTTTGACATAGAATGAATCTAGCCGGGCAACCAAAACCATCTCCTTACTAGCAAAAATTATTCTGTGATGAATTATCTTCATTGATCAATCAATGCCTGTGCCCTGAATTTGTGAGTGAAACGGCAGATCTGAAAAAAAACAAAGGCAGCCTGCATTAACAGCAAAGATTCCTTTGAAATAGCTATTCAGACCAGCTTTCCCAAACTTCTTTTCACCTTTACGGAATCTTTTATCCAATCAATCTTTTATTCCTTAATAGGATAGCAGTCTTGAGTCCATACGTTCCAAAACATTTGCATTTTATCCAGTTTCATACTTAACAACTTGCCGGTTGACAAGAAAATCCACGCTGGCCAAGGATGGATATCTTTTCTCCACCAATCAATTTTGTTTGTAGAAGCTCTCTTTACTGGTCTGATTTTGCTAGCTCACTCGATGGAAAGATATTTCTTTTTATTATTTTCAAACCTGGAGATTTTTAACTGGTCTTCTACATTGACTGTACAGACGTCATTACACTGGCAATTTGCTAGCAAGCTAATTAAAACTACAGACTTGATCAGCCAATTAATCTCTTCCCTCCCTTTTTAAACTTCTGCTCCTCCCCACCCTACTGCGTGGTTGTTTATATACTTCTGTTGGTTTGATCTTTCCTGACATGACACAGGATCTGAGTGTCCTCAAGTAGCCTGTAGGAAATTAAATCTCTCTTTCTTTCCCCAGTTTCTGCTCTCCAAAAATCCCGTGTCAACAGATCACAATGTTCCCGAGTCTCATACCTTGAAAATGAACCGTGAATGCCATGGCATTGCATTTGGTGGGACCGCATCCAAAAGAGAAAAAAAAATATTCCAAATTACCCGGCTCATTTGTTCTCTCTTTAATTCACCTTATTTCAAAGGATACATTACAATGTTTCTGAAGTAAGCTGGGGAGACAATGGCTACTGTATTAGTAAAACCGTACACAAAAGAATTAACAGAGAATATGAAATGGGTTTCTGACTCGCAAGATGATTTTGACCATCGCACACATTCTGAAGCAGGAAGGAAGCCACCGTAAGCTTTCGGGTTTCAAAACAAACAGCAACAAGCCACAATGTTACTTGCATTATTACAATTGTCTCTTTTTTAAAAAAAAAACACAAAAAAGACACTGCCTTTCTGTTACCTACTTTGCGCTGAGAAATTTCACTGTTAACTGGGCTAATTCAATTCTCATGCAGGTGGAGGCTGACATGATGAAACCGTAAAACAAAACATGCACGGAAAAACAAGCATTTCAGGACTAGCTGAACTTCATCTTGAGGGGCTAATTGTCTAAGATGCAGGGATTTATGGCAGAGACCCTTGCTTGTGTGTCTTAGGTCCACCATCTCCAGTTGGGTGGTCCCCAAATCTATTGGGGTCCGCCTCCCAGGATGGTCATGATAATACTGTTATTTTTCAACTTGCAAACTACTTTTTTCCCCAAAGGGCCAACGCAGCTTGGGAACAACGTCCCCGGTGCCCAACAATTTTTGTGAAAAAGTGCCTCAGGCTGTGACTTCTGAACAGAACATCTGATTTTGCTGGATGATCTCAGGTTTGAGGCAGCCCAGCCACCTCTCTCACATTTCCAGAAAAGTGCAGTACGTCTTCTGCATAGGTCACACTTCAGTCCAGGCAGTCACAGATGGATCCAGCCACGTGTTATGATCGCTGCATTTGCACAATACACATTACCTTGTTCCCAAAGTGACCCCGCCGAGCATCTGAGCTACCCTCTGATCTCTATCTTCATCTCTGCTTACGAGGTAATTCTCTCTGCTACTTCCCAGTATCTGTGGCAGGGGCGCTCCGTTTTATTTCCCTAAATGATTGCGTGCCCCCCCCCCAAAAAAATGTAATTTCTGATGCCACCCAAAGTAGAAGCGAGGTTAAACATGTTCATCGGCCTACTAGTTTCACGGTTCAGTAACCGTATCTCTCGATTTTATTCGGTCACATATAATTATATCCTGGCCCACTACTCAAAGGTTAATGTGACACTTGGCCTGAAGAAGAGTTTTACATCCTGGCAGTCTTAACTATTTCCTTCCAAGAACAGAGCAAAGGTGCATAAATAAAAACAGGAAATATCGGTGGGCAGCGGTTTTGCTCTCAGCTCTCCCTCAGTCTCAAGGAAGTCTTCGGAATTCTGTTATACCTGGTTAATTCAGATGGCAACCGCGTTCAACTGCTTAAGATTTGGGGCCACTGCCAAGGAATCATTTTGGATCTGCTGCGTGCTTCTAATTCCTCTCCCCCACCCCCACCAAAACTGCCATAGCTTTTGAAGCAGAAGGATATTCTTAGAATTCAGAATGCAGGTTAGAAGGTGAAAGTTCTCACTGGCGGGTGAGAAAGGAACCATGATTCTTTTGCTCTCTCTCCTCCCTCCCATTTAATACAAAACAAATAAATAAGAATGCAAAGGAAGTGGGAGACGATTCCCAGTCTTTTAGCTGGAATCCCAAGGAAAGGAAACAAAACCCGGTGAGCAAGGATTCCTTTTTCTAGCAAGATCCAATATCCCCCCCCCCCCCGTGAAGCTGTGTTTTTTTTGTAACAGCCAAATTGGGGCATTTGTAGGCAAGCCAGTTGCAAAAGAGAACAGGGTGGGTAGCCGGAGGTTGAAAAGGCTTGGGGCTGTGGTCTTCCTCATCCTGGCGTCTTGCTACCTTTTGTCCCAGGCCATCCTTGCCTTCTGACCCGCAAAGATTTCACTGGCAAACTCTCACGGGCTCTGCCGTTGCCTGTAGCGACCTGCGGCTGAAGCTGCAGAGGGAAAGAGCCAAAGAATCAAAATCTTCCTCAGGTGGACGAACAAGGTTGCCTTGCCAAGTCTCTCTATTTGCAGAATACGCTGAAGTGGGGGAAAAAGCTATAAAAATTACAAGTCGTTATGTAAAGCGATAAGAAGCTCAGGAAGTAGCAGTATAACGAGGCTTCTGCAGAATTCCCTACCGGCTGGGTACCCCTGTTTCTGCTTAAACTTCTATTTCACAGGGAACTTTTCAGGGAGAGCCACCAGGGGGAGCATGTTCCTTACAAATTCCTTATCTGACTCTGAATTCCTTATCTGCTGCATTTGGGGATTAAAAAAAAAACTTGTGCCGTGTTCCCTCCTCCTGCTTAAAACTGAAAATGCTTGGTTACCTTCCAGGCGCAACTGGAGACTTGGAAAGAGAAGTCATAAATTTCTTAGGAAAAAAAAACAACAAACCCCCCCAAAACCCTAAATTTCTCTTTTGGGCACCTGGCACTTATTCAAGGGATCCAGGCGAAAATATTGCCCTGCCTTCCGAACCATTGTCTTTTCTTCCTTTCCGCTATATTCGGTTAGAATAACTCTTTAAAAAGTTTCATCCAGTGAGAATTCAAATTGGTTCAGCAACCGTGGACAAGCAGCTGTGCATTTAAAACAACAACACAGCAACTCTCGTGTTTCTGCCTAGTTTGCTTACCCTCCCTTCATCCTAGAGATTCCTGCTAAGATAGCAAGGCCTATCACAGGGCAGCAGAACCTAAATTATTTTCCTTTCCTGTGCCTCTTACCAGGCTGCTGGTGAATCACTCGACACAGTCTTTTCCCAGGATGGGTTTTGTACACAGGCTTCACACACACTTTGTTGGTGCTGCCGGGGGTCAGATCTGACAGCAAAACGCTGTGGATCTGCGGTGAGACACTGAGGAGGGTCGAAGGGCCGGCTTGCCGCCGACACAGAACACGGTAGCCCAACACGTCTCCTTCTGCTGGATCCCAGGAGGCCTTTACAGAGCTGGGGCTCAAATCTTTAAAATGGAGGTGCTTTATTTTGGAATATTCTGTCCATCGGAGGAAAGAAGAAAGAAGAATGAGGATGGTTGCATGGGCTTTCTCCAGTGACGGAGGCAGAAACGGGGTTGGGGGAAATAATCAGAATTTGTGCTGGGATCAGCCAAAAGTGGGCAACCCATGAGAAAAGGAGATGTTGGCATCCTAGCCAAAGGGTGACAGTCCATCAGCCTTATTCTGCAGCTGTTTGGGATCCTAACGGCGCCCAGTTCTTCCCTCCCCTCCTTTCTTTGTCGTCTTTTCCTACTCACCTTCCCGCGTGCAAGCTTTAGCGGAGAGGCCTTTCTCTCTGCCAGATTTGTAAATGGCAGACACCGTCACCAAGTAGCTGGTGTTGGCCAGAAGGTTTTCCAGGACGGTGCTATTGAGCCTCCCGTCCACCTCTTGCAGCTGGACTAAATTGTCATTCAAGGGACCGTACATGACTTGATAGGCAGCCACGCTGTCTAGGATGGGAGACCAGCTGACCCGGAAACTGTGGGGCTTGGACTCCGAGATAAGAATCTGGGCCGGGCTGACCACCTCTGCGGAGAGAAGCAACGCAATAAGGAAGAGAGCCTGGCCAGATCAAAGTTTCCCAGATTTTTTTAAAAATATATATATACATTTTTTTTTACTGCAGAAATGTTGAATGAGCGAAAAGCAGCACCATTGTCAGGAAAGAAGCAAAAGAAAAGGCAGACCTTACAACGAATAGCTAAGACAGAAAAACACGGTGCCTTCTGATCTTTTTGACAGCAGTTATAAACGTGCAAGTAGCCTTTGACACACGACCGCAGCTGACCTCCAAATTTCTGTTGCTAAGCAAGACGGTTGTTAAGTGACATTTGCCCCGTTTTATGACCTCTCATGCCACAGTTGTTAAGTGAATCTGCCGAACCGGTGCGAACCGGCTGAATCCCACCACTGGAGCTACCGTAATTAACCATGGCAAGGCGAGTCCTAGCCAGTCAGATGCATATTCTTAAAAATTAAAAAAAAAACAACCAATGGGGCAATGTTTACCTTCCAGCGTGGTGACCCTGGTGGTTTGTGGCGGGATGTATTTCTCGTTGGACTCTGGGATGAGAGCAACCTCATAGGTGGTTTGCGAGTCTAGCTGTGTCACCACAATGCTGGTATGGTCACCAGTGAGTTGTTTGGTCACCTTCCGCCGGGGCTGGCCACTCGGGGCGTACTCCAAGATGTAGTAGCCGGTGTCCCGTGTCAGGAGCTGGGGCCAGGTGAGACGGAAGCTGCTTGAGGAGATATCTGTGGCTCTCAGGCACTTGGCCTGCATGGCGGCTGAAAGGGAAGAGAGGAAAGATTTGGCTGTCTTCCTGCCACCTGGTTAGCTTAGAGTAGGGGTCCCCAAACTTGGCAACTTTAAGACTCGTAGACTTCAAGTCCCAGAATTCCCCAGTCAGCGTGGGACATTCTGGGAGTTGAAGTCCACCGGTCTTAAAATGGCCAAGGTTGGAGATCCCTAAGCTTAGATGGTTCCTCTCTTATTAGAATTTGCTAAACTTAGTTTTAACGTGAGTTCTTTTTTTTTTTTTTAATCTTGGGTTTAGTCCTACGAAGTCAGCTCCTTTGGTTGAGAGATGATTGAAGGTGCAAACCCCTAATTATATAATGCTTTTCGATAGACCAAATCTAAGAGTTTATAATGCTTATGCTAGATCAAATATAATAGTTTTTCATACATGCTAGACTGAGCTAGACCTACCGTGCGTGTGTTGGATCAACTCTTTACCTGGCAGTTAGAATCATAGAATCGTAGGAGGTAGACCTTATATTGAAGGGTGTATTTAACATCTCTGTGGGGGAAGTTTGTGGTGTACAAGATAATGCAAAAAAAGTGGGTAGGATTATGTTACCTGCATGATTTTATATTCAGGTTTAGTGGGTAATGTTGGTTCTCCCTCCTGCAATATTTTTTAACCTCCCATTTTGCTGCTTATCCACTCTTGGTTATCTCTACTGGGGCTTCCTTCTGAGATCTGAGGGACCTGTAGCTTCTAGAGAGACCATGTCTCTTGCCTACAAACCAACAGAGCTAACTCCAGTCTCCACCCTTTGGGGACTTGTTGTAAAAAAAAAGAGGAACAAATGGGGAAGGGCTGGAGTGTAATTTTGCATTATACGAAATGTGGAAAGATGCTTTTAGAAAAAGCAGGTGTGTATCTCCGATCTCGCCAGCAGATGGCAACAAAGACTGCAAATGCAAGGATGGGAGATTTTTTTTTTCTTTTCAAAGTTCCCGCTTAGCCAAAAAAAAAAATACAAGCCTTAAACAAAATACCAGAGTCTTACCATCATCTACTGGATTGAAATGTCTCTAAGTCCCGAATTAGATCTCCAAGGAGATACTTGCACTGCGTTAAAGGTGTAAGTCCCATATTACATATGTAGATTTATGTAATGTATGAAGGTATGTCATCTGTATAACCTTAAATCCTCTTTCCTGTTTGTGTTTTTACACGGTCTGAGTTTTAGACTTCCTTATGTGAGCAGGTCCACAGAGAATCCAGCCATACATGAGGGTTTTAAAAGCAACCAACAGACCCTTAAATCTTCTGGTTTAGCCTCCTAGCCTTGTTTAAATTCCTAGGTTTGCAGACAGCCGATCTCTGAGGGTTTGCTAGAGAAACATTGTTTTTTATTTTACAAGCTACTACTTTCATAAAGATTCATGGTACTCAATTGCAAGAAAGAAAGAAGGAAGGGAGGGAGGGAGGGAGGAAGGAAGGAAGGAAAAAAATATCTTGTGGAACTTGAAAGAGCTTATTATTGGTTTACTATCACATGTGCCTTTCTGGATTGCTATGCAGTGATTCTCTGGACTAACAGAAACACCACAAAATTAATGGTTTTTCATCCACAGAAGGAAGGAGAAGCTCTCTCTTGCCAATGAACTGTTGCTGTCGGTTACCACCAATACCTTTGGCAGCGAACCACGGCAAGTTGGTGCCAGTTAGCTGTGGCCACTGAAGTCCAAACAACAAAGCCGGTTTGGTGAGCTGGGTGGCCTGTGCCTTGAATACAAAATGACAGCCTCAGGTTTATGAACGTGAGTAACCTGTATTTGTTTTGGATGAAGCCTTGCCTAGCCCAGAGTATTCTAACCACATCCCGCAGGCCCTGGATTCCTAGGTTTCCCACCCGAACAAGCAGCCCGGGCTTACGTCTATTCAGGTCTGGCTGTCGAACGCTCTTCAGGTCTGCACATTTTAGACTTTCAAAATGCCAGGCGTGAGTCTCAGGTGTTGTGGAGAATAAGTTGACTGCCTCTTCTCTGTAGTAGCCCCTCAAATATTGGAAAATGCGATCACGTCGCCTCTAGTAAAGTTAGACTTACCCAGATTTAACAAAAATTACCTGCTTGTTTACTTAGGATGTCAAAACTACATCTGGGACTGTTGTGTCTGTCTGTCTGTCTGTCTCTCTCTCTCTCTCTTAACCGGCCCTCTCCCTCTGGAGAGCTGGGTTTGGTCCCTCAGCACTGGTGTTATTATAGCCTACCCAACAAGAGGCTCCATTCCAAAGGGGATAGGCAGGCAGTTATGTCTCTTCGGTTCCTCAAAAAGTTGCCCGCACTCCACTGGCGGATCTGAGGCATTCAAGAGAAAGACAGGCCCATCTGAAAAACAATGCCCTTCTGTGCTACCACAAAGGGAGCCTTTGACAAGATCTCATATGATGTGATACTACAGTGCCGTTTCTGGGTCTCTTCCAGCCCTGGAGCCCAGATTCCAGTCTTCAGTCGCTTTGTGTCCTTCCAAATGTACACATGGGAACTAGCTGGAGTTGGGAAAACCACAGGCCCAGGACAGAAAAGGAGAGTGCTTGGCTGTATCGGATCCAAGTTTGCTGAGGATTGGGCAGGAACCTCCCTGAGGGCTATAATTTGTTGGGTGTTTTTTTTTTCCTAAGATGGCTGTATCAACTACACAGAGAAAAGGTCTGTTCATGCCTCTTAACTGGGCTGATTGCAGTCCACCTCTGAATACGAGACACTGACTAAAGCAACGTCGGGATTTCAGCTGGCCCTGTGGTGGACAGAAGCTTTTGAGGCCGTGGAACAGCCGAGTGAAAGTCTAGTTTAATGAAAAGGAAGACTAGGGATGGCGTGATGATAGCGGCGTTGCAATATCTGAGGGGCTGCTACAAAGAAAGGGGGGGGGGTCAGCCTAGTCTCCAAAGCACCTGAAGGCAGGACAAGAAGCAAGAGATGGAAACTAACCCAGGAGAGGACCAACCTAGAACGGAGGAGAAACTTCCTGACAGTGAGGACAATAAACCAATGGAACAGAAGTTGCCACCAGAAGTTGTGGGTGCTCCATCACTGGAGCTTTTTCAGAAGAGCCTGGACAACCATTTGTCCAGAATGATACGGAGTCTCCTGGACTAGAAGACCCCCCAAGGTCCCTTCCAGCTTTGTCCTTCTGTCCTTCTGTAAACCACCCGATGGTAACGACGGCCGATGAAACCCATAATAACGCTCCGCGCTCCCATTTAAACTCCCCTGGGTCCCCGGGGAGGAGAGGGCGCTCTCTCCCAATACCTGCAATGGAGTCCTGCAGCTCCTTGGTGATGAGGCCCAAGTCATCCACGTCGACAAAGTGGAGGTGCTTCTCCGGCGGAGGGCTGGCCGCAGCCGAGAGCTCCACGTAGTTTCCCCTCCCCGTGCTGACGATGAAGACGGTGACCCCCAGGTCCTTCAGAAGCTGCATGGGCTGGGCCACGTCGCCCTTGGAGAAGCCGTCGGTCACCCACACCAGCACTTTGGGGACGTTCGGACGGGCCCCCGCTTCCGCTGTGAAGAGCTTCTGCTTGGCGAAGGAAATGCTCTCGCCGGTATTGGTGTCCCCCATCACCTGCTTGACGTTGCGGACAGCGTGCTGGACGGCCTGGGTGGAGGAATGCCGGTCGAAGGGGAACTCCAGGATGGGCGTGGTACTGATGTGGACAATGCCAGTCTGGACATTGTCAGGGCCAAAGGCAAACGGGAGAAGCAGCTCAGCAATGAACTCCTTGATCCTGGAGAATTCGTAGTAGGAGACGCTGCCGGAGCTGTCCAACAGGAAGAGCAGATCCCCCTCTAAGTCAGGAAGGGTGGGTTGAAGACCTGGGAAACACACTGGAAGAGAAACGGAGTGTCTCGTGATCAGGATACCTCCCTAAGTTCAAGGCATAAGTCAGAATCAGCTGGGAGCCTAAAACCACCCATTTCTGAAGTGTAAAACCCTTCTAAGATAAACCAAAACCGGGCCTTTTACCACCCGAGGAAGATCACTCAATAAATTGAGCTTTCTTCCCGGTGTCTTCCTAGCTACTTCTGCCAGGCTCTGACATTTTTAATTTCATTTTTTTTTTGTCGTCTTTTAACTTTCCAGTCTGGCCTACAACCTGAGTTGTTCCTTTGGAGACTTCCCGTCCACGTACTTCCGTTCTCTTGTCTTCCTTTTCCCCCCTCCGCCCCCTTTCGCTTCCCAGCCTGGTCTGTTTTTTGGTTCTGAAACTTGCCAACGGCGGAGTCTTCTGGTGGCAATTAGCGGGCGAGCTACTCCGGGAGCACTCGGGATGCGGAAACAAACAAGCCAGTTAATCGGTTTGCTTCTGTAAATGCAGACCCGGATCTCTGGCAGCCCGAAATGGCAAAATTCATCCCAGATGGGATGGGAATCTCCCTTTTGGCCAGCTGGGAAATTGGCCCTCTTACACTCTGGGCTCCCAAAATGCGAGTCTGGGTTTTGGAGAACAGAGAGACCCTCTCGGTTTGGACTCTGAATGCTTCAGATCCATGCAGGCTTTACAAATTGCCACCACAAGCAGAATGGAAACCTTCCCAGTAGCACATGATGGAAATCAGATGTTCCACAGCTCCGGCAGCCTTTTCCCTGCTTGGGGAAACGGCCTCCTCCTTCTCTCGGCCATGCATGCTGCCCAGGCCAAATTTTGCCAGTTATATTCGCCTTTCCCCATCCGGTAAGAAATTCGGGATGGCTCCGCCACCCTTGAGGGCATGCCTTAAATCTCCCCAGAGAGATTTTCTTCTCCATGTTCCCCATTAAAAAAAAAAACACCGTTTCCTCCAGGATGGTTTTCAAGCAAAGGGGGAAGAGATTTGTGCTGCTATTGGGGGGGGGGAAAAGGAGAGGGCGCCGAATGTGACTTTTCCCAGAAGGCGGCTGAATTGAGAGGCGATGCCCTTTTTATTTTGTCTTAAAGCTCATTCACACACGGATTTACACTCCTCTGCGGCAGAGGGGGGAAAAAAGGGCCACCCCCACAAACAAAGCATATTTACTTAGGGTCCCTAAATAAATTCTGTCATCTCAGCCTCCAAACTGGACCCCGGAGCCTGAATGTCTCTTCTGAATTTAGACTGTCTGTCTGAGCCCATTTGGAAGTCATTGTTGCCTCTGGAGGACACTGGTTGGAATAAGCTGTTTGGCTCTTTGGGGGGAACCCTAACCCTCACCCCCAATATATCTGTCAGGATTGCTTCCTAGACTTCAGCCTCTTAGGAATCTTCCGTCCCGTGCGTTTTTTCACCGCGCTTCAAAAGGAGAGAAGTCCCTGGAAAATCACAGATGGGCTTGTTTGAAGAAAAAAGGGAACATTCGAATCCCCCCAAACCACAAGAACCGGGCTTGAGATGCCAGCAGAGTTATTCTTAATATACTTACATAGCAACAGACTCAGATGAAACGCCTCCCCCCCCACCTCCCCTTCTCAAAGAATGCACAGACAGGAGGAGAGGACTTGGGCTGCGTAAACAGGAGGTTGGCCTAATGTTAGCCATAAAGAAAATCTTTAAACCTCAGTGGGACTGGAGCTTAAGTCTTGTTTTGCAACTGCAAAAGGAGGAAGAATAAATGAAACCACACCGCCAGGGAGACAGTGGAAAAATTTTACAAAAGTGGAAAGCAAAAAAAAACAAACACACACACAAAAAAAGGGATGCTCTGTTCCATCCCCTTTTACCGAATTACCCGTCATTTCGAGCCAGCTACATTGATTACTTTTCAGCTGATGCACCTCATTGGTCTTTCAGCGATAAAATTGCGCTGTTGTGTTTTTTTTCCTTTTCCACCCAGTTAGCTTCAAAGCCGCTGCAATCATTGCCGCCGAATTACACTTCTTAATGTGGCAGAGGAGGGAAAAATCAACCTGATGGCTGTTTTTTTTTTTCATCGCATCATTGGGATTTTTATTTGAACGGAAAGAAATCTAACCCCTAGGCCAGCTGTTTGGAAAGGCGTGTTCCCTGCTTTCCCTACTAATAACTCAAGCAGAGAGGTGCAATCCTGCCCTCTCCCTGTTGTATCTGCACAGCAACAAACCCTGTGAGGGTGGGCAGAGGAGGCCAGCTAAACTCCTGTAAGGCTTCTGATCCAGGCTCTGTCCACTGCTCTGTCCTGTGTGATATGCACTTGGTCTCTAACCCTGACAGATATATACATACAGGCAGTCCTCGGCTGATGACCACAATGGGTCCCGGCATTTCCGTTGCTAAGCGAGACAGTTGTTAAGCGAGCTTTGCTCCATTGTGTGACCTTTCTTGCCACAGTTGTTAAGTGAACCCCTGCGCTTGTTAAGTTAGTAACACAACTGTGAAGTGAATCTGGCTTCCCCATTGGTGTTGCTTGTTGGAAGGTTGCAACAGGGGGATCACACCATCCCGGGACACTGCAACAGTCATAAATACATGCCAGTTGCCAAGGATCTGAATTTCAATCACCTGACCATCGGGATGCTGCAGCGGTCACAAGTGTGAAAAACTTACCGTAAGTCACTTTTTTTCCAGTGCTGTTATAACTTCGAGCGATCATTACCCAAATGGTTGTAAGTCAAGGACCATCTGTAACTGATTTTTTGGGGGAGGGGTGTCCTACATCTAAAAACCCTGATCTGCATTTTCCCTGGAATTTAAATCAAAGATGGAGACATTTGCCTCCAGAAATAAAACAGGACCTACTACTTCTCCAGAGCATTGCATCAAAGGAAAGCACTAAACTCTATTGTTTAATAATTAATTGTCCTTCTGGCCATGTGCTTAATCATGGACGATGACGAGGAAGAAATAGACCAGCAACGGGAGCGGTTAAGCAGAGACGGAATGCAAAATAAACCTTATTATATTACGTCTGTCAATGATTCCCAGCATCCGTTGTAATTCCAGCAGTATTTTTTACTGAGTTGCCGTAGTGGGCTCAGCCTAAAAGTCTGTGCGATGCTGATTTCCATTCCCTCCGGTCTGATTGCCCTATTATTTCCCTTAACAAAGGAGACAGTATACCAGTATTCTTTAGCTTCCTCGGTGTAGGTCCTAATAAGGAATACCTCTGGATTTTTTTTCCCTTTGGCAGAGGCATTTTCTTAAACCCCCCCCCCCAAAACCCTTTCTGCTGAAAATGGGAAGGGCTGAGCTCAGCCCTCACTGCTTCCGAAGCAAGGGTGGGGGACGGCCTCATCTCTCCTCCCGTGGTGGCCTTTTTTTCACCAAGTCAACCGACCAGACCAGCTGATTCTGTCATCGTGCCCGCCTGCCTTGGTTCCTCAGCAAGCAAAGGCCTTGGGCCGTCCCCGTGGAGGGGCTGCTGCACGAGTGCTCTGCCTCTCGATTCCTACCAACTTCGACGGACCTTCTGATCAGAAGGTGGCAGCCAGTCTGTTCTCTCCATTGCACAGACTTTTCTAGACCTTCCCTCCCCCTGGCAGATCCCATGGTTTGGGGGGGAAAGAGAAGAGCTAAGACTTAAGTGAAAGTTCAGATAACAATATGGAACCAGGAAAGAATATAGCACAGGGGACAAATTGGAAGAGCTTCACATCCTGTTTTTATCTGTTTTCCTGGGAGATTTCCAGCAGGCTTTTGTTAAAACAGGATGCTAGATAGGGTGATGTCACCTGCCTAAGGATATTTTAACAATTTCCAGGAAAGCATGCATCTTCCTTTCCTCTCCTCTCCTTTCTCCTCTCCTCTCCCTAAATTTAAGTCCAGGAGACAAGGGATGCTTCATCTCCATCGAGGTTGACTACATATGGTGGAGTTCAGGCCACGTTAATTGTGCTTTCATTCACAGCAGGAGATTCTAGTCCACAATGGAGACGTGGCTTGCGTAGGCAAGGACTCGAATCCTTGACCTGGATCAATTTCCTGCCCCAATTGGATGATGTCTGTCTAGAAGCCGTTAAACATTGGCCAAATCTGGAGATGTTTGTGGGAAAGTGGGAATGGAAAACACACTCGTTAAACTTTGGAGCTTACGGTTTTCCGGCCTCTTTGAGTTATACAATGGCAGGATCAGCAATTAAGCGGCCACATTCCTGGTAACCTAAAGGGGATGCGAAGCGAGTTTTTCTTCCCCGAAGGGCGTCCAAAGCCAGTTGGCTTTCATTTTTGGAGTGCAGAGGACAATGCAAACCCACTGTTAAGCTTCATTGGCAGTTCTGCTCAGGTTTCCAGAAACCCCATTCCTCCCCCCCCCCAGTTTCTATTATTCCAGATGTGGCTCACTCTGGGTTGTGTTGCAAATACTAGCTGCGTGGGATGCTGGCTTTAGCTAATTCCCAGGGCCCCCAGCCTGCGAGACAGAGAGATTAAGCAAATTCACCTAAAGGAGAGAACGGCTCTTGGTTCGGAGATGGCACGGAAAGACAGGTGGTGCTTCCTCTTGCTAAGAGAGACGTTTCTTAAGTGGGTTTCGCCCCATTTTACCACCTTTCTAGGCCCAGTTGTTCAGCGAATCACTGCAGTTGTTAAGTCAGTCACATGATTCTGAAGTTGAATCCAGCTTCCCCGTTGACTTCGCTCGTCAGAAGGTCGCAAAAGGGGATGGCGTGACTCCGGCACACTGCGACCGTCATCAATGTGAATCAGTTGCCAGGCTTTTGAATTTTGACCAGGTGACCACGGGGACGCCGCAGCAGTCGTTAAGTGCGAGAAACAGTCGTAGACTGTCACGTTTTTCCCCCAGTGCCGTTGTAACTTCAGATGGTCACTAAATGGAACAGTTGCAAGTTGAGGACTACCTGTATTTAGACCTAGTCTATCATTCAACAGCGGAACAGAAAGATAATTTGGGGCCTCCGACTGATGGTGCTCGCCTTTTAGATACTTACGGATGTCACTTTAGCTGCAAAACATCACAACTTCTATGTGACCTTTCGGAACCGGTCTCTTTCTTTCTTTTTTTTTCTTCCTCCCCCAGCAAAACAGAACCGAAGGCAAACATCCTGCTAGGTCAGCAAAACTTTTGCATTTCCATCAGGCCTTACAAGTGGGTGGCCAAAGGCAAGCGGTGATGCAGCACGCGTGGGCACTAGAAAGTGGGAGAAATCCTGCCTGGGTGCCAGAACTGGGACGCCGTGTCACTCTAATCTGCTGGGATTCAGGAAAAGAAAAAAAAAACCCAACTTATTTATACTTCAGTTGCTGCAGTTTCTCAAAAGTGCCAATTCCCCCAGGGCGGGCAGGGGAGCCAAAAATAAATCTGGGATTGGCGTCATGATGCTCAGAGAAAAAGAGTGGCTCCCACTTCTCAGAACATTCTCGTCCACAGAGTTACAAACCGTGAAGTAACTGCCTTTCAATCTTTGGTCTTCCGATACGTTGACATGTTGAAACCGATTGGGCCAATGCCGCTAATCAATAGCGCACCGCAGACAATCTTATCTAGGACAAAATGCTTTAAAAACTAGGGCTGCAGCTCTGAAGCTATGCTGGGTTGGTTGGTTCGGCGTGGATACGTGCCCGATTGCATCAGAAATCTCTTCCAAATGGATTTTGTGAACCTGGGCCCGCCTTTTGCATTATTTCATCGTCTGTTTCCATCTCTCTTGCCGTTTGCATCACGTCTTTGAGCTCTGAAGCCTGTAGGGATATCCACCTTCTCCTTTGATTTTACACAAATCATTTCTGGAGCTTTTCCAAGTTTCAGCTCTGATTCAGTAAAGCAAGAATTTATTCCTGTCCCAGGTACTGCCCAATTATGTCCAGGATGACTGTGCTTGTTCCTTCAGAAAGAAGGCTGAGTCACATACCTTGGAAAGAGGTGTGGCAGAACATTACGAATATCAGCAGAAAAAGTTGGAGGTCGTTTTATAAAAGTCCTGTTGCTCAAACTGGGACATATAACGAGGTTAATTTTAAGCATCCTTCTCACGTTATACTGAACAAGCGTGGCAGACGTCTTCTGGATATAACTATTTCTCTCTCTCTCTCTCTTCCGTTCCCCTCTCCATCCTCAAGGGAAAATGTAATATAGAAGAAATTGGAAGAAGGAGAAAGAATTTCAACACTTTTTCCCCCCTTGCCCAGATGTTGCAGTTGGAGGGGACTGTGAACTTTAGGCAGTCTATTCTCTCGCTGGTGCGGTGAAGGCAAATCCACCCCATTCCTGACAGACACACCTACTACGAAATCCGCTCTTTATCTCACAAAGTTCTACTCAAGGTTGCCTCTCTTGTTGGCTTAGGACCTTCCCTGTCTGGGTAAACTGGAGAACACACACTTTGACCTCCTCCATCAACCAACCAAGAGTGGGATAGCTCTTCCCACAGAGATGGTGGCTGGGTTGCCAAGAGAGAGGCAGGTGCTTGAAAGAGTCACGAAGGCTAGGAGAATGGATGGCTCTTTTTTCTTTACTGGAAACGTTTTTTCCTAATTTCTCTCAGAAGCTTGTTGCACAGAAACCTATTTCCTGACAGTCATGACATCTCCTGTCTTCCCCAGCGAACACTGATGATCTGTGGGAAATGAGGTGTAAGAAATGCATTTGGACCCACCGTGGGTTATGAGTGTAGGAGGAACAGCAGCTGAAGCAAAGATGGATAGAGGAACGGAAAGGAAAGGAAGAGGAAGGAAGGAAGGAAGGAAGGAAGGAAGGAAGGAAGGAAGGAAGGAAGGAAGGAAGGAAAGAAAGAAAGAAAGAAAGAAAGAAAGAAAGAAAGAAAGAAAGGGAGGGAGGGTTCATTTTGCACAAAAGTTATTTGGAAAATTGGAATAAGTGTTGACATATAAATTAAGAGGCAGATTTGGCCAAAGTTGATCTCTGCTGCATTAGGACCACACCTTTTGGCTTTGCCTCCGAGAATTCTCCAGAAAATAACCACCTGCGGAGTGACCACCTATTCAACCTTGAGTTTGGGAAGCCGAGCGGGATCTTGTCCCATATTCCAGCACAGCCTCTGCCTTGCTTGCAGGAAGCTCTAAATTCCACGGCCAGCAGCTCCCTTATCAAAGAAGAAGGCCGAGAGGCCTTAGAGGGAGATTTTAGCCAGAGCAGAGGACACCGGCTTCGACGGAGGGGTGCAGCGGTCAAATTAGATCCCTCATGTGGCTCAGTGACGGGGCAACTGCTCTGCACACTGCGGTTCTTCCTGGCCACTTCCAAGTAAATAGGATCTCCTGTCACTCTGGGAAAGCTCCAACTCTGCTTGAAAGCTCCAAGAGCCATCAACAACGGCAGCCCCAGACTGGGCTGGACACACGGACGAATGGATCCCCATCTGCATTTAAGCAGTCGCAGTCCGTCTCCGAGCCACTCACGTTTCCCCTGCCAGAAGCCATCGAGCTGCCTCAGATTGCAGCTTCCCATCATCCCCAGGCAGCCGGGCCTGGGGGGAAAACGGCTCCGCCACCTCTCGGCATAACTCTGGGGAAGAGGTAGACTTCCTAGCCAAACCAAAGTTCTCCCTTCATTCCCTCAACGTCTTGCCAGCCGCCTTCAGACAACACCCATCCAAAGGCAAATCGATGGAATAAAGGGCCCGCCAGTTTCTCGCATGGTTGTTGCGGCTTCGTGAGGATTTCAGCCTCGGGACCTCGCCTGGCTTAACCTGCCTGTACATGGGTAAAAAAAATCTCCAGTTTTGTGGCTTGCATTTGCTTCTCCCCTGAATCAGGCCACTGCTAAGACAGAGGGGAGCGATTTTCAAAGGAGGGCAAAACCTCCACCTTCCTTTCCTAAAGCCAGGAAGCTTCAGTCAGGACCTAGCCAGCCTCTTAAAGTCCCACTGCCTTCACATCCACCCGGATTGGCCAGCTCTGGCCCCCTCAAGACCCCCTCTTCAAAACCCACACTCAAAGCCCGATCTTCCCAGGATCGTAGCCTCCCATCGTCCCCCCCAAGCAGCCAGACCTTCAGGAAGGCTACTCCGTGACCCGTCTGCGCAATCCTGGTGGAGAGGTCCTCTTTCCCAGCCGTGCTAAAATCCGAATCCAAAACCCCATCTCCAAAACCCAACGAATCCGAATCCAAAACCCGGTATCCACTGAAGCCGCTCACCTCTTGCGGGACCTTGGGCCAGGACAGCGCCGAGCAGGCAGAGCATCCGGAGCAAAGCAACTGGGGGACTCATAGCAAGTCGTCTCCGAAGCGGATGGGCAGCATCTACCTTAAACCCAACGCCTTGACATGGGCGAGGAGGCCAAGCGTGCGTCTGGACTCAGGCATGTTCTGAGGTCTTGCAGCTGGAGAGCTAATCGGCGCTTTTATCCTACCCTGGCCTTGACTGGGACAGTCACCCTCTCCAGCCTTGAAACATATACATATTTCTCCCCTCCCCGCAGGGTTGCGAAATCTCTGCGAGTTAGTTTCTGCCACTCTCTTTTCCTTTTTCCTTTTTTTTAAATCTCTCTCTCTCTCTCTCTCCTCTCTCCAGAGTCATGAATCCTTTCTGACACAGCCCTTTCCCCTCCCCTTACCGCTGCTGCTCTCCGCTGACTTTCCGTGTGGAGGGCGGAATTTGGTGGCGGGCGGCAGAAAGGGCGTTTGCCAGCTTTCCCCAAACTTCCTTCCCTGTCTGGCAGCCAGCCGGGTTGGTGTCGGTTGGTGGGCAAAATTTAGCGGAAGAGGGTGACTTCCAAAAGGGGGGGGGGAATCTGTCTGCCGGGTGGAAATTGGCAACCCCAAAAGTTGATGTGTCGTGATTTAGAAGGGAGATTGTTTAGATTTCTCAGTCTGTTAAATTAGGCAGGGATGGAGCGGTTTTTTTTCCTGTTTTTCTTTTTAAAGTTAAACATGCAGTAAATCCATTTCGCTTGAAACCTGTGTTTCTCTCGCAGGCAAGAAGCCTGTATTTATTTTTCTTCCCGGAGGTGAATCCCTCTGATCCCAATTAGGCTTTTTAAAAGCTTCCAATCAACTCTTGAAAGTTGAATGCTTGGAGGCTGCCAACTCTTCCCCCCACCCACCCAGCCCTGGGTTTTTAGAAAATTCACAAGCCGCGCTGGTCTTCAGCAAGCAAAGTTTTTCCTGGCCCGGAGACTCAGGATTGGAAGGGGTGGGTGAATTTCTCCTGATGCAGCCGTTGGGATGCAGAGGAGTCTGTCGAGGGGGTGGAAACGGGCAAATCAGTACTTACAATAAGAGATTGATTGTCCCCTCACCAATTCTCCTGTACAGGTAAGTCCTTGACTTACGACCACAATCGAGGCCATAATTTTAGTTGCTCTTCACACACCCCTCCCTTTATAAAATGCACCAATGCTTTAGCACTTAACTGTACTTTTACTACTGTCCCAGCCAAGGGTGGGAAGGAAAGAATAATTTTTTCCACAGAGAGTAAAAAGGTTTTATTTTATTTCCCCCCCTCCCATCCCCAGAGGCCACCTCAATTCCCTCAAAGAAATTACACCACACACACACACACACACACACACACACACACGGATGATGAGTTTGTACAGACGCAACAGTTGGCTTCCAAACTTCCATCATCTCTTGGTCATCCTTAGTGACAAATTTCCCAGTGCGGAAAACTGGAAAAAAAAACAGAACTGAGAATTTGCTTCCAGTCTGAACAGCATCTCTCCTGCTAGGTTTTGCAGTGGATATAGAAAACTCTTGTTCTTCCTAGTCTCAACTCTTTCAAGAGCCAAGCCACACACACCATGTGCCTAGGGAGGAGATATTTGCCTTTTTTTTTTTTTTTACAGACCACTGTGGTGCAAACTTCGTCATGCTTAACTCGTAGCCGGTTGCTTCTCATACAAAAGCAGGGCTTGGTTTGCACACAGGGCAGATAAATTGGCATGCTGGGGGTGCCGTCGGTAACGTAACCCATAGCCCAGTCTCATTTGGTTGCCAACACCTTGACCCACTCTGCCAAGTTGAGGGCTGTTGCAAAGCACAGCTGCAGAGACCTGGGGAAAGTTGGCAACTTAAGCGCCGACGAAGAGAGAGGCAGACGTCAGAGGGCTAAAAAACTTTCAAGCTTCTCCTGAGCACGCTTAGATTAAAGATCAAATTACCCCACTGGGTAACGGATCAGATTCCTGTACCCTCCTTACCTTCCCTCCTCCGTGGGGTTATTATTATATCAGATGAGTTGCAAGGGGTAATGTTTATCCAAGAAATTACATCTGACTGCTGCTGCTGCTGAATTTTGAATAACCCTATCTGGGTGATTCAGCCTCCCCTGCCTGCTTATTCAGAAGACCCAGAATAATTTTGCAAACCTAACAAAACCCAGGGCTGTAGCATGTTGTGACTGGTGGGGCGTGAAGGCAGAAGAGAGAGTGTGAGTTCTGTGATTTTGTTTGGGGGGAAAAAAAAGCAATTCCATTCCGTTATTTGTGCCAAGGGCCAGGCCTGGCCTGCTATCACTGCCGTCTGCAAAGTAGTTCGGACGTGGAGTAGAAATCAACTCCCAAGGAGGAGTGAGGTTTGAACCCGGGTCCTCCAGTCCTGATTGGCAAGGTGGCAACCTGAGTTGACATTGATTGATCTTAAGAAGTCAAATTCATTTAGGCTTGGGTTGTTCTCGGCTGGAAGCTCCAGGACACCGGAAGGCAGTGGGCTAGACTGGGAAGGAAAATGACAAATCTTCACAGAGAGATGTCCATGAAGTCAGGAATCAAACTGGACTTGAAGGACTGTTTTATTTTCACCGTAGACATATACTACCTCTATCGTAGCTTAGTAGTTCTTCATCCCATTGGCTCTGAAAGCCCATCCTCTGCCTTTAGCCACACCCACCCAGCATTCCCCTGGCACGGAAACTTAATGCCTGCCTCCTGTGATCCCCGCCAACAGTAGCATACCTAACAGAAGACGATTCAATCAACTTAGTGAGATTTATATAACTCCCCAATTTCAGGAATCCAGTACAGTTGCCATCAAGCTACGGAACAGACAATCCAATTATTCCCTGTGGCTCCCAGCTTCTTAGAACCGGTTGATCTGCTGAATGCTGCCCTGCCACTTGATTTATTCATTTCTGCGGCATATGGCATATCCTACGTGGACTTGCGATGTGTGTTAACCTTTCTTTAAAAACACAGCAGAATGTGAACGTTGTACAACTTGGTAGGAGACGGGGTAGCCCGCCGTCGCTGCCCCAGCAAAGTTGCGACTTGATCTGACCAAGCGGACGTTTTTGCAACTGAAGCCCCAGCGTAGAAGAAAACTCGGTGTGAATTCCGGTCCTTAAAAGAGCAGACAGGTTCCTATTGGAGAAAATGATTTTTCAGATACCTTGTGCCGAAGTTCCACTGTGGTTAATCTCACTGACGTGGGATAAGATATCAGCTGACTGAGCCAAGGTTTCTGGAGGGGGGTTGTGTTTTTTTGGGGGTGTGTGTGGAGGAACAAATGGAACGAGAAGTTTCCACCGGAGTGCAAGAAAGCTTCTTGAAAATGTCCTCTTTGAAGGACTGAGCTGACCATCACCTCAAGGAGCATTTGGGGAAGAAATCGTGACGCTGACAGGCATCAAGCAAAGCCATTTTCGCCGATATCATGGAGGCCACTTTCTTCCCAACCCATGAAAAGTTCCCCCAATTTTTTTTTAAAAAAAGTAGGCTCTGAATTAGCTGCTAAGCAGGCTGGTAATATGACAGAGGGAAATCAACAGAAGACAAGGTGGAGAAAAGTAGATACCCCCCTCTCCTTCAGTAGAGAAGTCTGGGTGCTTATCCACTCTCACCTTGACATGTTCTCCCATGGATCTTGTAATCTGACTCTCCCCACTTGATCCCTACCCTTTGTTTTGATCAGGATCCCAGGTTGAAAGGTGACACCTCAGATGGTTCATTATTGACCTTCTGTGACTCGTTGGTCTACTATTTATACTACATGACCGCTGTTTATACTGCGGGGAGGAACTATGGACCCAAAACATGTCCTCATTCAACCTTGCCCGTCAGAACCAGCAGTCCTGAGCTGGTGGGACCAACGGTCTGATCAAGGAAAGCATTTTCCTTTGAGGGAGAGACAGCTACTTCAGCGGCAGAGTATAAATCAGCAGTTGAGTATCCATGATGCATGCAGAACAGTCCACCAGGATTTCCTGTAATAGAATTGGGCAGCTTATAAATATAATAAAATAAAGGAAAAGCTGACTCTTTGAAGGGCAGCTTCAAATGTCCCTTCCGAAGCTTTGATGCATCAAGCGATCCTGCGACCAGCGAAGACCTGTTGCTAATCCATCAAAAGAGAGTAAAAAGATGTACAGCCGGGCTGAGCTTTGCCAGAACAATAAAAAATCCATCCAATATATCTGTAGAAATATAAGCCTCCTTCATAGAACTGTTTTGGAATATCCCGCCTCATATTCCCCAAAGCACCTGAGGGCAGGACGAGAAGCAACGGAGAGAAACTAATCAAGGAGAGAAGCAACCTGGAACTAAGGAGGAATTTCCTGGCAGTTACAACAATTAACCAGTGGAACAACCTGCCTCCGGAAGTTGTGGATGCTCCATCACCGGAGGTTTTCAAGAAGATCAGGATGGTATAGGATCTCCTGACTGAGCAGAGGGTTGGACTAGAAGACCTCCGAGGTCCCTTCCCACTCTGTTATTCTGTTGTATATATTGTCTTGGCACTCATTTCGATAATGGCTGCTTAAAATGGCCTGCAGGATTTCTTTCTCGTTTGTTCAATTTGTGGCTGGTGCCATACCTCTAAGCAGAAAGGATAGCACGTGTTTCTGGTTTCATTAGACCGGAGACCCTGGAGTGTGTCCTAGACACAAGGGGAACCAGTGGGCCACAAAATTCATGTTTGTGTGTGTCTCTCTCTCTGTGTGTGTATAAAAGTGCAGGCTCTGAGCTAGTGAACGTCCACAAACTTCGCTTCCTCTATCAGAACGCGAGACCCATTACAGTGCCGACCACAAAGGAGGATTATTTTAGATTAACGAGGCTGGATGTGCCGCGAGGGATTTTTGCGGAGGACGGAGCAGTCCTGATCCATTAGTGGTTCGCCGTGAAGTCGCTCTGGATCAGCCTGCCTGTCATTTGAGGCCGCCTGGGGAATGGCGGCCTGTCGTGCTGCACCAGTCATTCATGGCCAATCGCAGAATTCAAAGTGATTTGTTTGGCCACGTGCAGGGGAAGATGGTCTTTTGGGGAGAGAGGAGTATCACTAGGCAATCCTTGGTTTTCTAAAAGAGACTTGGCCTGTTCTTGACTTGTAAGTCCTTGACTTTGCAGCCACTTCTTTAGCGGACGTTCCGAGTTACAACGGTACTGGAAAAAAAGTAACTTTACGACCGTTTACACACAATCGTTGGCGCATCCCCCACGGTCAGGTGGTCAAAACTGAGACGCTTGGGCAAGAGATTCCTATTTAGGACGGTTGCAATGTCCTGGGATCACGCGATCCCCTTTTGTGACCTTCTGACAAGCATAGTCAACGGGGGAGTCAGACTCCTTTAATAACTCCAGGGATTCACTTAACGATGGCAGGAAAGGTCGTAAAATGGGGCAAAAAACCCTCACTCAGCCGTCTTTCTTAGCCATGGGCTCCCTTATGGTCGTAAGTCAGGGAGTGCCTGTACTGCCATTGTTGGGAGAAGCTGAAAAGGCCGGCGCAAAGCATTGTGGAAATTGTGGGGCTTACTCGGGGAAGGTGTTTACCAATGGGACATTGATGGCCGGTGGCTAGTATAAGCAGAGAAACCACCCGCTTTTGATCAGAACTAATGGAACAATAGGGACGCTGATGGCTCAGTGGGTGAGGACGCTGAGCTTGTCGATCGGAAGATCGGCAGTTTGGCGGGTCGAATCCCGAGTGCCGCGTAGCAGAGTGAGCGCCTGTTACTCGTCCCAGCTTCTGCCAACCTAGCAGTTCGAAAGCACGTAAAAATGCAAGTAGAAAAATAGGCACCACTACGGTGGGAAGGTAACAGCGTTCTGTGCGCCTTTGGCGTCTAGTCACGCCGGCCACATGACCACGGAGACGTCCTCGGACAAGCGCTGGCTCTTCGGCTTTGAAACGGAGATGAGCACCGGCCCCTAGAGTCGGAAACGACTAGCACGCATATGTGGGGGAACCTTTAGCTTTAATGGAACAATCTTATTTTATTCGCTGCCTTCTTTCTGTCGTTCTATCTCCTTTTTTTGCTCTCCATCATCCCATTTCTCTCTCCCTACCTCTGCCTTTCACAGGAAAGGGATGTGCTGTTTTTGCCAGATCCTTTCCAGGGTTCATTTACTGGCCAAAGTTCTTTTTCTCTCTCTTTCCCCCCCCCTTCTGCCCCCTCAGTCCATCTCCTGCTTTTGCCGGTCAGCTCCCAATAGGGAGATAGCAGAAGATGCCTTTGGGTTTGTGGCTTCTGGAACGCCGCACACACACTTGGATGAGAAACCCTCATTCCCAGCGTGGATTTATAGCTTTGCACTCTTCTATCAGCCCAAGCTCTTGCTTTTTTTAAAAAAAAATAATCTTAAAATCCTCCCTTGCTTTGTCTTCTTAGTTTGGAGTCTGTCAAAGGAGCCGTGGCTTCATTAAAAGCTTGCAACGTGTCTGGGTGGACACGCCATACTGGTAGCACCCAAACTTTGGGAAGCTAGCCATGACCTCCCCTCTTCCCCACCTAAACACACACACACACACACACACACACACACACACACACACACACACACACTTCAGTAGCAGGATAAAGTAGGAGTCTGGAGGGCCTCCAGAGGGTTGGAGAGGGGGATTGTGAAACGGGCAAGCCGCCGGGCAGATTCCTTGGGAGGAATTCTTCCACCTCAGCTCCAAATAAATTATTCCCTGGGATTGTCTCCAGATAAAGACTGCAGTCAGGTCATCTTGGCTGGTCTCAAGCTGCTGAGAAAGTGGGGGTATCCGAGCGAAGTAAACCTCGGTGGGAGAGGAGGAGAAGGAAGGGGGTCTTGAAAGACGCTGTCCGGAAGGAAAAAGGTGGGAATCCGGTAGCAGCCAGAAGGACCTTTCCGACGCGGGTTCATTTTGAAGCAGCTCAGCAGGGTCTGACTTGCTTAGAGATGGATGAGGGACCACCAGGAGAGCCTAGGAGGTGCGAGTGAAAATGGGGGAGGCAATGCAATGCAGATTTCTTCTGCATCGTTGCTCAGAAAAACTGGAAAGACACAGTTGTGTCATGAGAGGAGTTGGGCTCACCCCTAAAGAGGCTTGGCCTTTTAAAGAATAGGTTTCAAAGCATGAGAAGGGTAAACTTAATTGATGCTTACGTATTTTCCGAGTTCTCCTTTAAAACGCAAAACAGAGGTCCCCTCCTTTGCGTGTCCTGAGGTTAAAGTCTGGCTTTTGTCCCACCCCACCCCCCAAGTTCTTATTTTCATACTGAAAGTCACTGGGGCTCTGTCGAGGGAAACATTATTATCTTCAGGGGTGCTTCCCCCCCCCCCTCTTAAGTGGAAGGAGCAAAACAAAATAGCTGAGGTTTTTCCTGCCAATAAATCAGTAGCATGGCCCTTTCTGGAGACCTGTATATTTATTTCCTGTTGTTGTTGCTGCTGCTACAAAAAAAAAAGATCTTTAAAGGAGTCTGCGGGGAGGGGGGGTAGAGATAAGGAGGCAAATACTGCAACTCGAAATTATTTAAAATGAGGTCTGCTTGGGGAGTTCAGATTGTTTGCCTGGACGAATGCTGGCCTATGCAAGCAGACTCAAGGTGCAAAGCCAAGACTTAAGATGGTGAACTTGCCAGATTCCAGGCAATAAATGACTGCTGCATTCCGGAAATTGTGGCCCAGCCCAGCTGGTGCTTCTGCACTGTTTATTCCTCGGGGTGTGCTCCAGTGACATCCCCTCCATTCTGCATTCTGCCATTAAACAAAGGAGATTTCCTGCTCCAAGTGATCCTCTGCTTTAAGGGGAAGGGGCTGCGGCAAAAAAACAACAAAACAAAAAAAAAACACCCAATCTGGAAGGGAGGAAAAAGGAGATGAAGTTGCCAAAAGGGGAGTTGGAGAAATGTGGATTTTTACGCCAATTTGGACGTACACTGATTTGATTGACGGCTTCTAGGCAAACAGTTCCCTGTTTGCGATGAGGGAAGAGAAGCAAAAAAACCATGTCCTGTTAGGGTGCACGAGCCAAATATGGCAGGGGTGTCACATTCTCTACAAATCTCTCTGGTTCCATCGCATGGACAAATAAGGGCCCGTGAATTTCCCAGATCAGAAGGTGAGACTTCGTAGGAAGAAGACGGATCAAAGAATGAATGCCAGACTTGCACCTTTCGACATGCTGGTGTTCTTTGCATTTTCTAAAGCCGAGCCAGGTTCAATATTTACCCAAGACACTGGGGAAAAGCCATCTGCAGCTGGCCTCCTCCATTCTTTGGTGAGTGAAATGTGCAGGTCACACCCCTGCGGTCCCATTTCACCATTGATGTTTTTTTTGGCAACCATCCTCAGACTATTAAAGGAGCAAACAGGAAGCCCCATGGGAGGTCTCGGAGACAAATTCAGGATGTCCTGGAAGAATTACGAAAGAATCAAGAGAGGTCCTTTGTTCTAAGGGTTCCCCTTCTCTGTTGCCTTCTTTAAAACAGGCTTATGATGGGCAGATCTTGTAAACGGAAGACAAAGCTCCAAGATTGTTCTTGGGGGACCACTAAGAAAGGGAAGGAAGGAGAATTTGGGAAATGTCATAGATTTTAACTGATTCTCCTCCTCCTCCTCCTCCTCCCTTCCCCGCGGCCTGGTGGTAGATACGATGGTACTTCGTCAGCATGCATAGCGACCTCTTGCCAACCATAACACAGGTGCAGACAATAGCTTTTACAAAGAAACCTACTCAGGCTCCAACACAAGGAAAAGACCCAAGCGTGAAAGCCAGGAGCATTTGAAGAACCCAGACAGAGACGCTCATTTGAAAGACAATGTCAATCACTGGAATTCTTACGTTAGGAATTTAGCCTTTAGTTCGTGTTCTTAACCAGTCTGACTCATGGTTGGATTAGTTGCTACCCTGAGTTTCCAGCCTTGGGATCCTTTACCATAGGCTGGCTGGGGTGTCTCTTTTAAAAAATTTTTTAAAAATGGGAATAATTTTTTTTTTAACTCTTCACATCAACAAAATGAGGCGAAGCACGGCGGCTGGATTTTCCCCAAATCATTTTGCTTAGGGTTTGGTTTTTTTCTTCCCCACTGCAGGGAGAAGCTTGCTTTGCTCTTTTGTCACAAGTTGCTCTTAATCTTTAGTCCTCTGGTAGATGCTTCTCTTCCAGAACTGAAAACTCAATTTTTTTCCCCCCACCAAGTCAGCCTTTGCAGCTCTTTGGAGCAAGGCAAGCTTGAGCAACGGAGAGGGTTGGTCAGTTCCTCAGCCAGTCGAAAGGTCCTGATGCTGAGACTGGGCTGAGATGAAAATGCAAAAGGAGACATTTGATCTTCCGCCCGATTGGTCGTGGAAACTGGGAGCGCTATAAGATGCCTCTGGGGGAAAGAGTCCCCAGGGCTGGGATTTGACCACTGAAAGTCATATACAGCACCTCACAGGAAGCGGAAAGACAACTGGACTGAATTAACCCCTTTCATTCCTTTCCCCATCGGAGCCAAATTAAAAGATCCCGCCGACTCAAGGCAGGATTTGGGGATGTCTGGAGCTTGCCATCTTGAGGCTAAGGCGTCCAATTTCTGTGTCTCTTTCTTTAAAAACTTCCCTTTGCGCATCACGTACTCCCTGTGACTGGCAGCATGAAAAGAGAACAACAATGGTAACAATTATAGGCACGGAGAGACAAGACAATTACAGAAAGACGAATAGGAGCATCTGCTGCGTCAAATAAGACTATCTCTCTTCTGTCAGTGTTCTGTCTCCACCAGCCTGCCAATTGCCGGATCTTTATTGGATGTCTGCAAACACAGACTTGTAACTAATTAAAAAAGATAAACAGCATTGTTCTGCCTCTAGTTTGGTAATAAGGGGCATTCAGAAGTACAAAGCCACCAAATGGGAAGGCTCCAGTTTTCCTCTTCCCTCCCCAGCAAGTATTCTTCTTGTGCCATCCCCTTTTCAGTTAATCTTCTTCTTCTTCTTCTTCTTCTTCTTCTTCTTCTTCTTCTTCTTCTTCTTCTTCTTCTTCTTCTTCTTCTTCTTCTTCTTCTTCTTCTTCTTCTTCTTCTTCTTCCTCTCCTCCTCCTCCTCCTCCTCCTTCTTGGAATTTCCTGGATTGCAACCCAACCTTATGGCTCCAGTCTTTTCTAGGAGAATTTTTAACCAGCCACAAGAAACAAATTGTCAGAATCTCTCCTTTTCTTTTGGCCAAGGCTGAAGGTTAGCAGAAAAGGAAGGAATCCAGTAAAAGAGTTAAAAATAGATAACCTTTGGGCAGGAAAGTGTGATTTCCCCCCCCTTCCCTTATATGGGTTTTTTTCCTGTGTCTCTAGTGATTCAAGGAAATCCAAATTCGGGGGGGGGGGAAACCGGTTGTTTAAAATTAGAAATGACCCCAGAAAACTTCACGTCTCTCCTGCTTCCCTTTTAAAGTGAACCCATTGTCCAAGGGGTCCTGGAAGGCTATGCCTATAGAAGGACCCAACTTATAAAATGCAATCCTGCTTGGCTTCTTGCCCTGGCTTGGTTGCTTCTGCCGTTAGCTGTTTGTCATGGGGAATGACAAGAAAAAAGGCAACCAGCATTTAATGGAGCACCATCAACTCTGTTTACGCCTCTTTCAACTGCAGTTAGACGTTAACAACCTAAAGGCCACTTTGGATGATAGCATCCCACACATTGGTGAGGAGGTGAGATTTAAGTTTCATTTGCTTCGGTCTCCTGGAAAAATGGTGGAGCGTGAGTGAAAGGCCGGGTTTTAACCCACACACCCCCCTCCGAAAATGCAGGACTGTTCAATTTCCAAGTATTTACCTCTCCATGTATATTTTTTTTCCTTTACTTAAATTCCAGGGCTGACTCTCAGTCGGAGGGAAAACATTGTGGGATTAATGCTTCTTAAGAAGAAACTAAATAATTCGGAGACAATTCGACCTTCTTTATCTCACAGTCTTTGGCTACCGAAAAAACACCCTGGCATTCTGCCTTGAAACCATTCATTCATAAACCATCCCAACAACTTGGGGGGGGGGGTTCCACCAGATATTCTTTCTGCTGCTTTTGCATTGCTAATTCGCTGAAGACCTTTCCCTTGATCTGTGATGGGTATGGAAAACGTTTGCCATTCTGTTGGCACCAAAGGGGACCATTTTCTTTGGACCTCTCTGTGGAAAAGCTGAACCATTTTGCTTTTTTACAGAGAACAAAAAAGCATCTGTTCCAGAGTTTATTTGGGTCATGGTTTGGCCTTGAAAGGATCGGGCAAGATACTATACTGTCCGCCTCCACTGGATGACGCCATTAGAGGAGAGAACGAGAGACTTTTTCACCAGAAAACAGAGCACTTTCTCCTCTGCCCGGCATATAAAATGAGCTTCTTGTTTACTTCATCCAAGAAACATGAACCAGGATCCTGGATAAATGCACCCAGTTTGGCGAGGAAAGGGAATTTCACCTACTCACGGGCTGTGCGTTATTCTCTAAATATTTACTGGACCAAACATTTATCCCACTCCATTTCCAAAAATGGAGGAAAAAGGAAAACATGGCATGTTTCTGGGAGATGTGAAGGACAGTTGTAATAGAATAAGAGAGTTAGCAGGGACTTGCAGCTGTGGCAAGTAAAATGGGGCAGAACTCATTTAACCACCGTCTTGCTTAGCAACAGAAACTTTGCGCTCAGTTTTGGCCCTCGTGTCTTGTAAGGACCCAGATGGTTGGGGGCAATAAGCTGACTTTGTAATAATGCCGCTTGGGGGTGGGGGGGACGAAAGCCCTAATAAGTAGGCATATACATAGAATGAAGGCTATTGCTAAGCACATTGATTTGTGCTTTAAAATTGTAATCCGCCCTGAGTCTTCGGAGAAGGGCGGGATGTAAATGGGATTAAAATAAATAAAAATAAAAATAATGTCTCCCTGAGATATTTCCTGAGCTGTGGCGCTTCCTCCTGTCTCCCAAGGTCATTCTCACAGCCCATTCTGGAGATTTTTGGAAGCCTGGGAAAGATACAGAGCTGACACGAGGAGGAGACGTTCCTTCTGAGGGCATCCAGTCAGATGAACCTGTGTCCTAATTTATTGATTTCTCTTTGGAGAGCCACCAGAAGATGGCCTTCTATTGGAAGCATTCTCGGAAAGGACCATATAAAGGTAATGGAGAACAGCACAAGCTGCAGAGTCTCCCTCTCTTCCCATTTTACTTATAGCCATTATTTTTACATTTGCTTCTCCGCATATGAATGAGCGCTAGCAAAACTGGATCCAGGATGACGCAGGTCCTCTTTGGCAGCTGAGGGCAGCTCTATAAAAGACCACCTGCCTCCCCCCCCCCTCCAAAGCAGGTTAATGTATGCCATTGAGCTAACCTTGGCTTGGGTTGAGAAGAAACACAAAGAATTGGACCTGGTTAATGCTGGACGGAGGGGCCGCAGGAGACGTCCAAATAAAAGCAAAGGCAAACCACTTCAAACAAGGCTCCTGCCAGGAAGAAACGGACAGGAAAGGAACCATTCCTCAATAACAGAACGAGTGCAACCACGCTGAAGCACGTATGGCTGGTGGCCTGTGGGTCGAAGGAAAGCCAGGTTGTCCGGAAGGCGTCCACGTGGCTAAAAGTTACTTCTAAACGTTTTGGAATGGTTCTGAGTCGAGACGCCAACTGATGCGGACCCCCCCCCAAGTTTTGTCCTGAAACAGAAAGGAAAAAAAAAATGAAGACATCCAGTCAAGACATTTGGGGCATTTTATTTTTAAAATTTGAATTTGAAGAAGATTCCGAGAAGGAACGACATAACCGCCTCTGTAATATTGGAGAAGCTAATTGCAGGGGGTGAAAGAGAAAGAGAGAAAAGGGGAAAAAAAGAGCCTGTCTACTTAATTACACGGTCTCCCAAGTTTCTAATTGTTCTGTCAGTGATGGGTCGTTTGGGGGGGGGGGAAGCATCAAAATCTGTAGAACTTTAATGATTAAGGTTACTGGTTGTTTTTTAAGGCTTCGTGAGATCTATTTCGGTTCTTCTGTTAACGCTTGAGGCGGTCCGGCTTCAGAACAAAGCCTGCTAGGAAAAAAACTAACATTTGTGAATTTATTGCATTTGTTGTCCTGAGTTGAACTCTGGGGAGAAAGTATTTGGAACCCAGCAAGCTTTTGGGCACGGGTGCTTTTGTCTTACAAACTTCACCGGTGTGCTGTTTCTAACAAAGTACAGAGACCGAATTACAAAGAGGAGCTCTCCTCTCATCCTACCCCCAAACTCTGGAAAGTGATGATTCTGAAATATTATTGAAAGGTGGGAAATCCCGAGTCTGGTCTTATTTTGTCTGTTCTGCAGAAATGCCAAGTCAGAAGACTTCTCTTGGATCCCAACGCAGGAAGTCAAGATGTTAAAGCAGCTTCCCCCAAAATCTGGTGTACTCCAGATGTGCTGGGATTACAGCTTGCCAGATGCTCAGCCAGCAGGCCAGCAAAAGGCTCATCTCAGAAGAAAGACAGAATCCAGACGGATGTAGGCAATGCCTGGAGAGCTGACAGCCAGCGTTTTCTTTGCCGTTCTCCATCTTGGCCGAAAGCCTGGCTGTGCCAGAATTTCAAGAGAGCAGCTTTTCGGCGGATGGAGTTGGAGAAGAAGCCTTTCTTTGTCTATAATTTTATGAGGGAAGGGGGTGGATTAGAAGTGACAAGGAAGAAAAGTTGGAAACAGTCGCCTCTGGGATTAATAATGCCATTTAAATGCTAAATAAAGGCCGGCTCGGCTGAGCCAGAATGTAAACTGTGGAGAGAAAGCGCTAAAAAACAATGAAATAACATCCAGGCTATTCATAACCCTTAAAAAAATTGCACCTGTCTTGGGAAGATTAGAGACATTCATAAAATCTGGAACTCTCTTTTGCATTCCGGGACAGTACGTGAGTAGCAAATCGTTAATTGAGGGCATTCCAGTTTAAGACTCTAGAGGCATAAACAGGCATCTTTACTGGATCTGTCAGCCTTATAAGGTAGACCAGACAGAGAAAAAGCTACTGCGGGGGCCTAAAGCTACTTTTATTAGAACAGCTGTCATAACTGAATCTTGCAAAATATGCAGACTTCTCCTTCCTCTTATTTCTTCATGCTTAGAAGGGGGAGGGCTGTCTGTGACGATCCGGTAAATCTTTTTTTCTTGGTGTGGGCTCAATCCACGTTGTTGCCATAGTGAAGGATGTCCCTTCTGTCCATCACGGTTATCCTCCAGTCCCCTTCAGATGTTTGTCCTCTCCAACATGCTCCAAATTCTGACCGTTGGTGTCCTTGGTCCTCATTAAATAGCCTGGTTTGCTGCTTCCAACATCGTCTGAGGGCTGGTGGCGACTCTCCTGAGCTCAAGGATTCGAAAACAGGCTATGCCTCCCTTAGCGCCCAATCAGCGGAAGAAAGTTTCATGTTGCTGTCATCTCTAGCAAGGGTAATTTATTTATGATATTCCTTTTTTCCCCAGCCAAGTGCTTAGAAGAGCTTCAGACAGATAAGGATAGAAGATTTAAGAGCTAAGCATCTTCAGATAAAATCTGCCTGGATTACGTTTGGCAAGCGCTGCATCTTCGTGCTTTCTCAACTTGCAAACAAAGGGAAAGAAACCATCTTTGGTGATCTTGGACTGCCTCGCAAATGTGACAGACGCAGGAACACAGGAGCAAATCCTGGCAAATCCTGGCACACACTCGTCTTCTCCTCACCATTTACTGTATCCTTGAAGGCACCAGACAGATAATAGACGAAGAGGGACATCACAGGAAACTGTACCTATTCAGTCTGAAACACTAGGAGAGATTTGAGGGACTCGGAAACAAAGCCGCAAAGACAAAAAACAGATTTCCAAGCTTGGACAACTGTGGAATTGGAACATAGCTTGCAAAGATGACTTGAGAAGGTGTCAGAGAACTAAACCGGCATCCTCAACGTTTACAGCGGCTGATTTTTATTTCCAAAAGGAGTTGATTTTGCCGAATCTGAGCTGGACTGGTTAACAAGCTCTCTCCAAGTTCTTGACTGCCCCTCCAAGAATTCTCCACGGCATGTCAAACTTTAATCTCCGTTATCTGGCAAAACACACCCTGCCAGAGAAAATAAACTCCGAATCTCTTCTTAAAACCCTCCAGTGATGGAGAACCCCTAATGTCTGGAGGCAAGCTGTTTCATAATTGTTCTTATTTTCAGGACATTTCCCCTCCACCCTTAATTCTAAGAAATTTATCCTGAATTCTCTCTTTGATGAGTTTCCTTCCATTCTCGAAGTTCTAAAAGTAAGTTCTCCCCAGCCACAAACTTCCCCCACCCCCTCAATTCACGCAGAGCTGTGGAACATGATGGGGTTTTCAAGTGGAAAGCTGAACCCCGTCAATCGGAGAGGAAACGGAACAACCAATCGCCCTGCGTTTGTAGGAGGAAGCAGGGTGCAAGACGTCAGGTCACCGTGTGGGAGCTGGGAAGAAAACAAACATTGAGAGCTTTGGAATGTCAGAATCCCCCCATAAGAATCCTCTTCTTTCCAGTCTGATGCAGCTTTATTTCGAAGTCCTTGACTTTTCCTGGCGGCAGCAGCGATACAACAACAACAACAGCAGTAAATCATGAAAACTGGTGGAAATTGCGAGGCCTTCTGTAGCTTTCTGTTTTCTCAGATGGAGAGGTCATGGAAAAAGTTAAAATCTCAGAAAGCTCCCCAAAGATCTCTTGAGAAACCCCAACTCCTGACCTCTAAATTCAGCCTGAAGCTGAGGGCTTGAAATTCACCCCCAGAGCTGATTTATCCCTCTCCTTGGATTATCTTCTATTAGCCTTACAGCTTCTATCATGCTGTCATTCCCCAGCTAATGAGATAATTTGGAGGCATTGGAAGTCGGTTTATTTATTCAGCCCGGCTGATCTGCTTGTTTACTTTGCATGAGATAATAGCCCACTGTCCAAGATAAGTTATCTGCAAAAACCCTTCAGCAGAGTGCAGGCAAAACAAAAGAAAAATGCGGAACAGCATTTTGCCTAGTAAAACGTGTTGCCAGGTCTCTCTTAAAATCCAACAGTGAAAAAGAACGAAAGAGAAGATTGAGAATCCAACCTAATGCCCAGGTTGAAAACAAATGCGGTACATATTCTTTCCGGAGCTGCAAGCCTACTAAGGGACCGGTGCTTCTGACTCATCAATTAGACATCATCCAGGAGATGAATAAGCCACCATTTATAATCCACCTGGCGACTAGTTGGAACTTGCAAACTTTTATGTTGGGGAGAAGATAAGGCAGTCAGAGTGGCCAGTTGGCAAACTTGGGTTTGAATCGGAATCCAGAGCCGGGGAGTCACTGCCCACCTGTCACAAACCAGAATGACATGGTTCTTACTCAACATTTGCTTGTTGGAACAGAAGACAAGCTCGGTTAGGAAGGAACCAGTTTATTTATTTAGCATATGACATATCATACATGGGCTAGCAATACATTCATCTAGATTAGTAGAACACAACAAAATGTATACGTTAAAAAGACATGTGTTCAAACACCAAAGTCTGGACCAACGTCTAGTGATTTGGGATTTTTTAAAAAAAGGAAGAAAAACAAAACATTGAGGGAACCATTGATTTGGGACTTGTCTGAACTTCAGGAAACCACCACAGGAAATAAATTTTTGGATGTCACCAGATTACAAACACTTCCCAAACAAAGCCAGGTGAGTGTGCAGAGGGGAACGGGGACTCACACCCCATTATCCATGTCTGCCTAGATAGTACCTTTTCTAGGATCCACCAAAAGGGACACCAAAGGTTGATCTTTTTTTTTTTCAGTTTGTTGGACTTTTTTTATTGGACTAAAAGAAAGAGAGTTGGAAGGGACCTTGGAGGTCATCTAGTCCAACCCCCTGCTCAGGCAGGAAGCCCTATACCAGGGGTAGGCAACCTCGGCTCTTTTATGACTCATGGACGTCAACTCCCAGAATTCCTGAGTCAGCATAGCCCCGATGCCAGGTAAGAGAAGAATGATTGAATAGGTCATCCTGAAGATGCCCTTGCCAGCAGAGGAACGAAAAATCTCAACTTGAGAACAGACGGCGATGAGATATCCTGTCTCCAGAAAGGAATGTCCCATCCACACCCGGATTTCCTCTCGGGCTGAAGCTCAAGTTCTGGGTAAAACAGCTCTTTTCAGGTTATTTTTATCTTTCCTCTTCCTGGCCCAGTTGGAGAGCCCTGCCTCAGAGGATGCTTTGCTCAGTTCATCTGCTGGTGAACTTCCCTTTGACAACTGGGCAGTCACAGTGGGAAGAGCCTGTTGGGCTAGCTAGCCGGAATGGCCACTGGATGCACATTAAAAAAAAACAGCAACAAATTACAAACTGGAAAGTGACAGGGGAAACCATGAACCCAATGTGTCCAGTTAGCACCAGAGGTGTTTTTATTAGGGACCCATTCCTTTGGAACATGGTCCCTGACAGCTTCAGCTTATTTGTGCATTCCTCCTTTGTCTAGCCCAGCACACGCTTACCTTCTTCTACAAAGGTCAGGGAAAGGTATTCGGGATCCTTCACCCTTTGGAGCATGGATGGAACAGGGGATTTTGGCGGGCTGCACCGTCCCGGTGTCTCCAGTTCTTTCCAACGGCAATGCTGGAATGGTTGAGCGAGCTGCCCTGGGGAAACCTCTGCTTTGAAGGGCATCAGTTGCAAAATTAATCAACTAGCTCATTCAGAAGTCCCTGTCTCTGGCCACTGATGAGAGCAGTGGGAGAAGAGGATTCGAAAGAGAGAGATAAACGGGGGAAAAGGAGAAACAAGACTGTGAAGCAGACAGGCTCAGCTGGTGGGAAGGAAGATTTGACTTCTGCACACCCATGGGGTCTCCTTCGGCAGCCACGCACACTTGCCTCCTTCCTGTGCTGAACATCATCTGTAGGCGATGTTACATCGCTGTTAGGCCCTAACCACTCTTCAGCCTTCACCAGGGGCGATTGATCCATGGCCAAAGAGATTTGCATATTTTTTTCCAATCTTCAAGAACACAGTGTGGGGGCAGGTGTGGAGAGAAAGAGAGAGAGAAGGAAACACGCCCATTTATATTCCAGTGGCTGCTCGGTGGCTACGCCAGCATTGGACTCATTAATTTTCAGGGTTCCGTGGTTTTCCCCCAAGAGATAGCCTTCAAGCAGGTGCTAACACTGCAGTACTCTAGTCTCCCTGAACGTGGAAAGTTAAGCGCGGCTCTTTAGAATACCGATGGAAGCTCAGGAGCTGAGCTCCAGCGGATGAATCCAAGAGGTTTTCCAGGCAGTAATTTAGGGCATCTTCTGCAGCCGTTCAAGGTGGTTGTGCCAACTCACCATCATCCTGAGACAGGCTTTACCGCTATCAAAGCGATAGTGACTGAGTGAGCGGGCGGCTTGTGTGATTACTGGGGACGTAGCTGTGGATGAGCGAAATCCCAACGCCTACTTAATTTCACTTCTTCTCCAAGATCTGGAGTAGCCTTTTGCCCACTAATACCTTTATTCCGCCACGGGTCAGCATGTTCTCCAGCTGTCATTGCTTGCATCATGTCCTAAACATTGTGTGCTGGCCTGACCGCAGTAAACAAGACGTCCTTCCAACTCTGGCAGTGAAAAGGAGGATTTGAAGGAAAGCCCCCTTCGTTATGGTCCAGATCTTGAGAGCAGCTGCTCTAAGAACGGATGCATCCTTACGCCACGAGTGGGACTCGGATTCCTCCAGAGACCTCTTTATGTTTCCTCTTGTACGCAGACAATACCGCACTTCCCATAAGCCTGTCTAACCCATGAGGTCATTTCTGGAAATTGGCCCACTAGCCAACATCAGGCACGGTCAGTCTGGGGGCAGGAGGATTAAAAACAAAATTCTTGTCGGCTTCAAGCCACCCCTCCTCCCACGCTTCTTTCACAGACGGAAGGAGGCACCTGCTTTGATTCTAGTTAGCTGTAAAGCCAGTTCCAGCATGTAATCAGCGTGAAGGGCACTTCGTGGACTGAATTAATTTCCTCTCTGTTGTTCTGAAGGATGGTTGCTGGGGTTGTTCAACTGCTAAGCCGTGTCTGACTCTTGCAGCCCCGTGGACCGCGGCACGCCAGGTTCCCCCCCCTGTCCTCCAGTGTCTCCCTGAATTTGCCCAAACCCATGCCCGCTCTCTAGCCATCCCCTCCTCTGCCTGCCGTCCCCTTCGCCTCTTGCCTTCCATCTTTCCCAACCCTTTCCCCGTGAGTCCTCATTTGGTGGCCCACGTTTTTGATTCTTCCGCTTCAGTATTTCTCCTTCCAAGGAACGAGGCGTGATTTCCTATCAGACTGACTGATTTGATCTCCTTGCAGTCCATGGGACTCCTCAAGAGTCTTTTCCCAACATCACGGTTGGAAAGCATCCATTTTTTATGGTCCCGTTCTCACAGCCATACATTACGATGGGGAAACCGTAGCAACGATTGTACGAACCTTGATGGGCAGCGCGATGCTTCTGCTTTTTGATATGCTGTTTCTGAAGGATGGTGCTTGCATCAAATCAAGGGTGCCCTACCCGCCCATCCCTTGAACGTCTGTTCTTGTGAAAAGAAGGACTAGGGGTGATGTGAGAACAGTGTTCCAATACTTGAGGGGCTGCCACAAAGAAGAGGGGGATCCAGCTATTCTCCAAAGCCCCTGAAGGCAGGACAAGACTAATCAAGGAAAGAAGCCAGCTAGAACTAAGGAGGAATTTCCCGACAGTGAGAAAAATCAACCAGTATGTTTGAACATCCACTCCCAGGATTCGATGCTGGCTGGGGCATTCTGGGAGTTGTAGTCCACATGTCTTCCAGCTGCTAAGGTTGAAACGCACAGATTTAAAGGCTCGGAAAGTTTTTGCTCGGAAAGTTGAACACCCAGTTCGTAGGAACAGAACCACATTGCCATCTGGAGGCAGGTGTGGGATGAACATGAAAAGACAGGGGGGATTCCAGAAAAAGAGAACAAAGATAAGCACCCCCAGTATTGCCCAATCGTTATACCATCCTTTCTTTTCAGGGGCCTTCAGCATCTACAGAATCCCTTGTGGCTGGGAGCAGAAAGCGGAAAGGGTGATCTCTCCATTTGTAGAGCATGTCATTCTGCGAGTGAGGCGGGGCCTTTTGGAGAGGCACTCTCTGAGATGGACGGTATTTAAACTTAATAAATAAAATAAATGCACCGCTTCGGCTGCAACTGGGAAATACGGAGGTGAACACCATTACAACAAAGATGGGGAACTTTTATCAAAGAACAGTTCTTCCCTCACCACGTAAAAGAGAATATTTTTTCCTCTCAACCAGCTTTGACAAAAGGTCTGGAAGGTCTTCTAGTCCAACCCCGCTGCTGATGCAGGAGAGACCCTGTCCCATTCCAGACCAGTGGCTGGTCCAGTCTCTTCTTAAAAGCCTCCAGGCATGGATCACCCAGAAGTCCTGGAGGGAAGCCATTCCACTGGTTAATTGTTTTGATTTTCTCATCCTCTTTTTTTTTATTTTAGGAGTGGAGGAGCTTTGATGCTCCCCAGAGTTTCAAGCTGAAGCCTTCCCAGCCATTCTTGTAGATGCCAAGGAAGGAAGCGGGCACAGTTTTTCCACACGCGAAGCATGTTTTGCTGTTGCTGTAATGTAATTTTTACCCCTCTAGGCACGGCTCTTTTTTTTTTCCATCTGCAAGAAATTAATTTTGTTCTTGTTCGCTAATTCCCCAGTGCTTCTGTGGCCTGGAGCAAAATAAGAAAAGATGGCTATATATGCGGTAAAGTTCCTGGAAGTTGATTAATTCACATGTAAGAGTGCATTTTGAAATAGAGACGGAGGGAGAGGGAGGGAGGGAGGGAGAGAGAGAGAGAGAGAGAGAGAGAGAGAGAAGAAAATGTGACAAACACAAGTAGGATCAAAGGCAGAAAAGCAGTTTGAATGGGAGTCTGTTGAGCATCTCCTAGCAAAAAGGGAGCTGAACTTTCAAAATGGGTCCCCTTTGGAAGGTGGTCACAAAAAGACAACAGAGCAAAAACTGCCGCAGGACAGGACATTTGTTTTTTTTCCCCTAGTGAGAGAGATGGCCAGGGTTTTGTCTTGGTTTTGAACACTGCAGGGAAACAAAAGGATTCGATTCAGGCACGCCTTTTCTGTTCTTGTTCTGGCGGGCACCTTCTTGGAGCTTACAACGGAAACGAATTGCTGGGCGAGATGAGCTTTAGTTGCGACGCAGCAGCACGAAGCTCTTGAGGGTGAAACCTCGTCGTGTGCCTTCCCTACTTTAGATTCTAGCGGCATCCATTTTGGCGATCTGGCCCATAAACCACCCATTTGCAACCCCAGCCAGAACACACACACACACACCCATTTAAGTGTGCGATGCTTTGTTTTTCCCCTATTTATCGTTTTCTAATTCGCCATCAGCTAAGAGTTAATTAATCCAAATTTCACGTCAGATGCGCAGATCCCGTCCATCCAAACAGCAGCCTTTAAGGATGATCGATAAGCGATGAAATACGCAGAAGCTTGAACAGAAGCGCTGGCAAAACAGCATTTCATGCTCCTGTGGCTGTCAGCCCTTCTCACATAAACAATGCAGAAATAACCATTTGGCTATCAACCTGTCTGACTCGGCACATATTCTCCAGGCTTTGTAATGGAGTCACTATTTCTCCACCAACAAATGGAAGAGTGCAGATGCCTGTGTGTCAGCCAGCCACATCAGGAGGGTTTTAATCTGTTTTCCCTCGGAGGCTGATGGGGAGAACAACTGGGTCGGAATAAATATAGATGCTCAGGACTCTTGATTTCCTCCCCCCTCCCCCTTCCTCTCCGCTGTGCCTTTCCACTTTCCAATGTATTGCTAAAAAACGCTGCCGTATCACCTCTCATTAACCGCTGCAGAGATGTACAGATGGATGGCTTTAAACCTGGCAGCAAGTGAGGTCGGGTTATCGTTTTTATCACCGCAGCATCCAAAATCAATGTGAAAAGTGCGGAGTGGGAGACCTAACCGTGCCTCAAAGCGATTCTTTTCCAAGTACAATTCTCTCGGCATCTTCTTTAATAAGATTTATTAAGACGAAAGGAATGGGTTACAAGAATACCTGCAGCCGGAGTCATTCCCGGGTATATTTCCAATGAATACATCACCCGGGTCCCGGGGGGGGGGCAGAGAGACCTTCTAAAAGCCTTTCAGTAAACTCTGAATTCTGGGAGTGGACGTCCAGGCATCGTCAAACTTTTGCCAAGGTTGAGAAACAGTGGAGTGAAGTGAACTTCAGAATGGAAACTCTTGATAACCAGAATTGATAGCCTTGAGCCGACATCTCAATCTTCACACCCATGATCTGTCTGGTGGGCTGTTAAAGAAGGATCTGGTCCTCAAAGGAAATTACCTAGTCCTTCCACCTGTCCACAGAGTTGGGACTCCAAGGGAGAGCTCCACACTTGGGTCTTACCTGGACCAGGCTGTGAAGGGCCTACCTGGATTGCATCCCTCCTATGGAAGAGAGCCATAATGTAACTGTGGCAGAATAAATGCCGATTAGCAATAGCACTAGGAGCTTAGACTTATCTACCACTTCACGGCGCTTTACGCAGTGGTGGGATTCAAATAGGTGAACAACCTGTTCTCTGCGCGGATGCCGCTTCCGGAACTCCGTTCTGGGCCTGGGCAACAAAGAATTAGCTACCGGTTCTGCCAAAGTGGTGCGAACCGGCTGAATCCCACCCACCACTGGCTTTACAGCACTTTTTAAACAGTTTACAACGTCAGCATATCCTCCCCGACAATCTGGGTCCCCGTTGGACCCATCTCGAAAGGATGGAAAGCTGAGTCAACCTTAAACCTGTCAGGATCGAACTCCTGGCAGTGGGCAGAGTTAGCCTGCCGTGCTGCGTTCTAACCATTAGGCCACCAGAGATTCGCCACAGCACCCCCAGTTCTGAAACGGGCTAGTAAATATCGGGCTGCCTACCCCATCTGAGATTAACACCCCCCCTCCCAATGTTTCTGCTAAGGAAATATTAGTGAAAAAGCCCCACTGGGAACTTGCAGCAAAATTAATGCCAGTCGACCTCCCCACTCATTTTTCAGTGTAATAACTGCTGGGGAAGTGCCGTGCATCCCTTGTAACACAGTCAAAAAAACAGATTGTCTGGGAAGTTCATTTTTTTGTTAGTTTTTTGCGGTGTTTGTTTCTGTTTGCTGGTCGCTCTTCTTGTTCACAAACAGCCTGCTGTTCGTGGCAATCGAAAGCTCCCTCGGTCTCCACGCAGTCTGCTTTGTAAACCGATTATCCGTGTCAACGAGACATCTGCACTGCCTTGCCAATGTCTGACTGCAAAATAACTTTGTTTAACCTTGGGGGTTTGGGGGTTTTTTTGGGGAGGGGGGTGAGGCGGGTGTGGGTTCAAACACCTCCGTCTCTAAAAAACGAAAAAATAACCATATAAAGGATTGCTAACGTTTTCTCTCCTGCCTTTTGTTAGTTTCTTCGTTTTATCTCTCTCACCCAAACAGAATGCAAAGTGGAACCGTGCAGATTAAAGGGTGTGATCCTGCAGATGATACAAACTGGCTTTTCTTTTCTTTTCTTTTCTTTTTTGTATGCACAGTCAGTTTTATTAAAGGCAAGCTGGTTAATTTAATTAATTAAAATTCCGCTGGTTAATTTAATCAAAATAACAGGGTTGGAAGGGTCCTTGGAGGTCATCTAGTCCAACCCCCTGCTCAAGCAGGGAACCCTATATCATTTCAGACAAATGGCTGTCTAATCTCTTCTTAACAACTTCTGTTGATGGAGCACCCACAATCTCTGGAGGCAAACTGCTTTCTGTAATTATTATTATTATTATTTTTGGAACTGGGCTTGCAGCTTGCTGGGCAAACTCTCCTTGACCTCGTGTTCAACGGAGCAACCCGTTTTGTTTCCAGGGGCCAGTTTCCAGAGCACCTTTTGACTTTTTTCAACTTGGCGTAAATCAGCAGAGCCCCGTGTGCTATTTTTCACTTGCTTCATCTCCGACATAAATAATTTCCAGGCCTTCCTGAGCTATTTCTCATAAATGTTTCATAGGGCAGAAGGCAGCAGACAACCCAATTGTGAAATACGTTACAAGGCTGCTGGAATGGTGGTTTTATAGGTAACCTTTATAAGCCTAGATTCCCACCTCTCTCTTTTGAAGCTAAGGAACTTACGAGGGTTGACATCAGGAGATTTCGTACAGCTCTCCACTTTTTCCAGAGGTGATCCCAGCCGAGTTGTTAGAACAGCAGCCAGATTCAGTTATTTTTTTAATTGATCGGTTAGATTAAATCTCCTTAGCTCAGGTTATTCTCCTGACAAATTGCCCCCTGGTGAATATTTAGGGAGACATTTTGAAAAAGAAAAGGTAGTGTGCCTTATAGCAAAACAGCTCTGCTTCTTTTACGCTTCCTTATCGGCTATATTTCTAACGCAGGGTGAATAATCTGTAACTAATTTGTGCTCTGGGAGATCTTTCGAAGCTCCCATTGCTTTCCTGGCGCCGTGAGGTTTGGAGAGAAAAAAGGATAACCCAAAAAAATGGGGGGAGGAGAGACTCTTCTGTTTAGACCCCCAATTGAAAATGAGAAGAGAGTATTTGTGCTCTCTGAACTGAGTGGTTTTCTTGTAGACGTTTCATGATCAAACTAAGTAATGTCATCAGTGCTAGAAGAAAACGGGGTGTGTGGAGTAGAAGAGAAGGAGGGGAGGGGGAGGAAGAGAAGGGGATGAGGATGAGGAGGGAGGAGGATGAGGAGGAGGACTGTGGGGTCCTTGGGGCTCTTTGAGTTTGGTGATTTTCATGACCAAACTAGGTAACATCATCACTTATATCAGCTCTGCTCCGAAGAGCAATCTGACAAGTACGTGTGAACGCATCATAGTTTATTGCTTCCCCACTCACTTAAAAACACAGACATCCAGGTTGCTACTGTTTTTTCATATCAAAGAAATTGTAACAAAAAGAAGAAAGAAAACTTTTTTCATCTCTCTCCTCTTGATTTTAATTTTGTTGTGGTTACTTTGTTCTTAAACAAGTTTCTGTAACACTTTTGGGAACCTTTCTTTTTTTTTTTTAAATCTGCCTTGAAGTTGATCAATGTCTTATGTATTTTCTTTTCCCCCCAAATTTGGAGGCATTTCGGAGATCCGGAACAAATGCATTTTTGCTGTAGCCCCAGATTGCATCAGAAAAATCGTCCAGTTAACGGTTTTGTGTGGACAGCTGCATCCCAAACGTGGTAAGTCTGCATTAAAAAAAATATAAATTCAATTAAGTTCTGCAGTGCGTATAAGAGGCTTGGTTTAAGATGAAATGACTGAAGATCAGTTATTTTTTTTAACCAGTCCTGAAACTTGATTTTTGTACAGCTCTTTGATTTTGCCAGGGATAATCTCTTATCGAGTAGGAATCACGAGTCGTAATGCCACCCAAATGTAGTTTGGGAAAGTAACTCTTGAGTTGAGATTTCTCTTGTCTTAAGTAGAGTTCTCTAAACTCTCGACCTTGGCAACTGTAAGATGGGTGAACTTCAACTTCTAGAATTCTCCAGCCAGCCTGCTGACTAGGGAATTCTGGGGGTTGAAATCATCCATATTTCTTAAAAGTTCCCAAGGTTGAAAAGCATTGCTGTAAACTGTCATGTAATGTATTTATTTTGAGTTTAGAGCAGTCTGTGAATTGGGTCCCTGATGGCGATTTAGTCAGATGCATGAACATGACTTTGCGAGTGATTTCTGGCCTTTTAATCGTGCACGAACCTTAGAAACTATATCCTGCCCTATAACAACATACTGAAATCCAGTTTCACTTTATTTTTCTATTCCCCTAACTGTTAGGTCTTCTAGGTCAGCTGTTCCCAACCTTTCCAGCTTTGCAGACCCGTGGCTCTTGCCTGCCTCTTCCGCAGCCCAGTTCTGAATGGGCCGCAGTTTCACAAGCAAAATTTTATTTTAATATATCTGGCGTCTTTTGTAGTTATTCCCTCACTGTTTTCCTTCCTGTCTAAAATTCGTAACTTTGATTAGCTTGCCCCCTTTCCTTAAAGCACTGTGGACACTGTGTGTATTTGCAGTACAATTTCTAGCGTTCACATCCGGGTCAGTACAAGAGACTTCATGGACCTTTATTTTGTTAGAGAAGGTATTTTCCAAAAGGTTTTGAAATGCTGACTGCCAGCTTGGAGAACCCAAGCAAGCTGGAAATTCAATTTCAAGCGATGACAATCCCTGCTTTTCGCTCTAAATAGGCCGATGTTTTCACCATCTCTCACACAGCCTTCAGCGTGGCCCTTTTTGCATTTAAATACCCGGTGCCTGATGCACACACCTCATCATTTTAATGTCGCCCATTTCAATTCGGCATGAAACCATAAAATTCCAAGCCACTAGATTCCAATCTTGCACTTTCGGGTATTAGCCACATCGGTGAGTTTAGCACTGTTTATTTATAAACACTCGCAAAGTTGAGTGGGAGAATATAAATTAATGCAGCGGTGGCATATATATATTTTTTATTAAAAAAATTGCCAAGGACTGGGTTTCAGCCGAGAAGCGATGCAGAGGCCGTATGCAGAAAGGGTAGAGATTCTGCAGTAGGCACCGCAATGTTTTTCAGTGCCAGAAGAAGTGTCTTGCATAAGTGTGTTTGGGGGTGTGTGCGCGCGCGCTCGCCCTGTGGAGAACAATACAAGTGTTTTTCTTGCTTTGAATTAGATCAGGTCCTACAAGTGAGGTAGGTCAGCAAAGCAAAGGTTTTTTTTTAAGCTTGTTTGCAATTATCAAGGGAATCCAGAAACACACAAAAAAATCAAAACTGCTTAGAAGCTTTCAACTTTGGCCCTTTCTCTTGGGGGGGGGAAACAAATTATTTAAATTAAGTTAAACCACCCCCACCCCTTGCTTGCTAAGCCTTTTGTATTTTTCCTTTGTTTTTTCTTTCTCCTTGTTCTTCTCCAGTGTCAAGATAAACGGCTCCCTCATTCTGTCATAAAATCCAGCCAGGTTTTCTGGGTTGTGTCGAGCATCTGTTTGTGCAGTTCCATAAAATGCTGGTTAGGAAAAAAATATAGGTGGGAAAAAAAGCTGCCCGTTTCTTTGAAGGACACTGGGCGGTTGGTTACGTGGCAGACAGGCTCTGTCAAAACCTTGATTAAAGCTGCACCAGTATGAAGGAGACAGCCCTGCCCTTTCCACCCCACTCGGCCAGCTTTGAGTCTTAGAATGGGAAGGCTCCTCAGAGGACATCTATCCCAACCCCCTGGCTTTGTGAACAAAATTAATATAAAGCAGAAACGGGCCTTCTTTGGGTGCCGCTGAGAATACAATGGGTTGCCTCTTAAGCAAGCTGGAGCAAATTGTTTGCCTTCTGAATCTGCACTGGATTCAGAGACGGATGGGAAATTGCTGCCTGCCTAATCATCAACAGAGCCCAGGCTGAATTGCTAACCTTGTTTCATCCAGTTGTGCCTAGCTGCAGCACTTCCTGTCACATAATGGTGCAGAGAGGATACCGTTACCATGGAAATACAATTTCCCCCCATTAACCCAACTAAGGGGAGAAAGTTGATTTGCATTCCCTGCTGTATGCCTGGAGACTCATCCTGAAGAGGCTGAATTCTGCCCAGGTAAGTCCACTTATTTATTTATTTTCCCCCTTGGATTTGAAGAAGCAATCGTCCCCTCTTATCTTTTAGGCTCCTTTCTAGTCAATCCATGCGGTCCTCAATTTAACAACAGTTTGTGTAGTGGCCGTGTTGCAACGGCACTGAACAAAGTGACCTAGGGCCATTTTTCACACTTAACGGTCGTGGCGGTGTCCCCATGGTCACGCGATCAAAATTCACATGTCCGGCCTGTGTTTATGACGGTCGCGGTGTCTCCATGTGATCCCCTTTTGCGACCTTCTGACCAGCCAAGTCAGTGGGGAAGCCAGACTCACTTAACAACCGTCTGACTAGCTCAACAACTGCAGGGATTCACTTCCTCGCCGTGGCAAGGAAGTCACAAAATGGGACAAAACTCACTTAATAACCGCCTCGCTCAGCAATCTTGAGCTCGCTTGGGGTCGTAAGCCGAGGACTACCTGTAATTACACGGATCGGGCTCGACTTCCCGCGAAGCTTCTTTTTAGGTCAAACCCCATTTCCCATGAATCTTGCTGCTGTGGTTTATCTAACAAACCGTGTTTCGGCTTTGCTGCCCAAGTTCTCAGGCTGGCATCTCTCCCAGCCCTAATTTAAAAAAACGAGATCTTTGGCAGGGAAAGTAGGATACAGAATTCAGCCCTGTTAATAGTTGGTATAAACGGCATTTGAGTACGTAGGGCCTGGTTTTCCAAGGAGGAATTTGCCTGAGGTTAACTTACTGCGGTGTTTTCATTGCGATACCGTAAACCCCTTCAAAACACTGCCACAGAATTAATTAAGGAATTGATTGACCTGGGCAGTAAATGAACAGAATATCCAGGATTTTAGGATTTTGCAGGGGTTGATATCAGAGAGCACCAGCAGCCTAGGGCAGCTGAAGGGGTTAAGAAAAAGACAAGCCATCTATGAAAAGCCCGATCATGAACAAGACATTTAGGCCGCTGGTATCCGATCAAGAAAATAAATGAAAGCTCTTTTAATTTCACCCCTGAAAGAGTTGGCTCCAAGACTGAAGGTTAATAGCTCTTGTTCGGCACATCCATTTTCCCCAATCGACAGTATTAACACTTCCCTCCAGGAAATAAAATCGGCAAATTAAATCTCCACTGATGTGCCTTAACCAGGATCATTGTTTTTCTGCATTTTTATTAGAAAAAGCAGCGCTGAGATCTGGGGAAAAGAGGGACTCTATCGTTCCCTGTCTCACATGACCAGAATTTGGAGCTCAGATGGAAACAGGTGCCCAGCTGGTCCTTAACTTACGACTGCAACTGAGCCCAAAATTTCTGTTGCTAAGCAAGACGTTGGTTAAGTGAGTTTTTGTCCCACTTTACCAACTTTCTTCCCACCGTTCTTAAGTGAATCACTGCAGTTGTTAAGTTAATAAGATGGTTGTTAAGAGAATCCGGCTTTCCCCCATTGACTTTGCTTGTCAGAAGGTCGCCAAAGGGGGATCACGTGACCCTGGGGGACACTGCAACCCGTCATAAAGGTGAGTCGGTTACCTAGTCACTGAACTTTGATCTCAGGAACATGGAGATGCTGCAACCGTCGTAAGTGTGAAAAGTGATCATATGTCACTTTTTTCAGCGCTGTCGTGACTTCGAACGGTCATTAAACAAACTGTGGTAAGCTGAGGACTGCCTGTATTTCCACGGTGTGCAATGTATTTCCCCAAATTCAGTAGATGAATAGCAGAACAGTTACAACCAGGACAGAGAAAAAGAAGACACTTAAGGAAGTAGAGGTTGAAAAATGTAGTTAAATACTGTAAGTCAATGAAATGCTGAATGTTGGAGGCAGAGGTAAAGATTGTGTTGACAGTGACCATTCACGAAACACTTGCAAGGTGTGGCACATTCCCTCCAGGAGTGTTAAGCAGTTCAGAAGACACATTTCCTGCAAGGCAGAAGAAAGACCAAGACGGTGGACGTGCATCATTTAAAAGAATCTTTAATGTCTAGCTAGAGAGCGAAAGAGCATCGGGCATCGTCTGTGGTGTCCGCAAAATACTGATACACAACAGCAGCTGGAAGAGTTACACAGGACGGGAAGAAGAGTAGCCAGAAACACCACTCCGAGGAGTTCACAGTCAGTGCATCAACAGGATGTATCCAGTGGTGGGATTCAAATACCTGAACAACCGGTTCTCTTATTGGATGAAGGCCTGGGCCACTGAGGCCTAGAACGGACTTCCAGAAGTGGCATCCACACACACCTGGCGGGCCGCTCTAGGCCTGGGAGGCCTCCTCCAAGCCCCTGAGGACTAGAACAGACTTCCAGAAATGGCATCCACGCACTTCTGGAAGGCCGTTCTAGGCCTGGGAGGCCTCCTCCAGGCCTCTTGAGGCCTAAAACGAACGTTCCAGAAGCATTGTGCCGGTTCTCTGTGCTCAGCAAAAAAATTTAGCTACTGGTTCTAAGGAACTGGTGCGAACGGTCTGCATCCCACCCCTGGATGTATCTCTTTGTCCCGACAATTACCTCTTTCAGAAATAATACCAATTGCACCCCGTTCCGGTTTTAAGGATAGCCACGAGACGTCGGTTGGGACACAGCTGGATTGTTGAGCAAAAATGCAGCCGGCTCGGTGATTCAAGAAACATTTTGCCCCGTTTCAACCACACCTCATCGATGCCCTTTGAAACGCAACTGCCGAGCCGAATCGCGATGCGCTTACAAGCTCTGGGAGTGCAGAGCTGGTGTTTCATGGACCCCGCCTGGCTGCCCCCGCGCCAGTCTTTTCACTGCATTCAGGGGCTGCACATCAAATCCGCCGGAAGCCATGAAAACTGGTTTGGTTTGGATCCAGCTGTGGCCTCAGCACACTACACTGCGAAGCACGGAAGCTGCCTCAGCTGGCAGAGGGTGTGAGGGCGAGGCAAATCTTGCTCATCGGGATAAAACTCGAAAGCTCGCTTTGGATCAAAGCCTACATCGAAAACAGGGGGCCCTACTTTCTTTCCCCCCCATGCTGTTCTTTTAGGGGCAGCGAGGGAAGCAGAGATTTTTTTTTGTGGGGGGGGGCTGCTATTAACCAGAAGCCTAGCTGGAGCCCAGAACGATGCAATCTCCCCTTTCTGAAATCATGGCCCTTGTTCTTTTTTTTTTTTTTCAAATCAAAAGGGCACTGCTTTCGCAGAAAATAAAATGACCCCGAGAATCTTTGGTTCCTGAACGGGTTGGCCAAAAGTTTCCTTATTCCTGAACTGGGACACCTTGGTCACCACTCACCTGCAGTTAAAGCAGACAAAGGGCCAAGTTCCCAGACATTTTTCAGTGAACGAAGGAACTGAGCCTCCTCGGGTTATTTTCCATTTGAGGGAGCCTTAAGGGACCTCAGCCTGTCTTCCGACTTCTACATTTTAAGAGGTGACTAAGCTGCCTCCTCATTTAAAAAAAAACACACATTGAAAGGAAGGATCGGTCATCAACCTGCAAACGAGGGCGTGAGACGGAGGATGGTTGCAACCGGGGCACATCCTACCTGATCCCGAATTAACCCCATTTCCTGGGTTTGCCACACACGTTGACCTATAAACCCACCCACAATTGTGGATCGCAAAAGGAAGGGAAGTTGCAGGAAAAACCAAACCAGAGACTTGAGGTCATAACACGAACCAGTTAAGTGAATCAGGTGGAAAAGGTGTGCCACCCACTCGGGGGTGGGGGAGAGGGGGGGGCTCTGGCCCCACCCACCCCTGCTTCGGCCCCGCCCCTTGTGCAGCCCACAGCGACAGATACAGGCGCACCCCGATGGGATTATCTACAATTTGCCTTGAAAATCCAGGGAGGCCTTTAGCTCCTTAGCCCAAGGAGCCTGCGTGGGGGGGGGAGAAAAACAGTGGTGGTGGGTTACCGTCACGGCTCTTCCTTGGTGCCCCCGCTGAAAATAACCGAACCGCACGGAGGCCGGGAGGCCCAGCTCAGACCCACGCCTTGACGTGGCGGTTCCACTCCTTCACACACCCGCACAGCCCCCCTTCTTCGTACCACTGCCACTTCACGCCTTTGTAGACAGCCCGGGCGCACGGCTGGAAGCAGAGGAAGAGGTGCAGGCGGCGGGCCAGGCTGCAGTAGAGGGCCATGGAGACCACGATGAGGGGAGACATGATCACGAAGCCCAGGATGATCAAGGCTGAAGAACTGTTGTCGTCCAAGACGGTCTGGCAGTAGTAGGCGGTCGAGTGGAGCACCTGCAAAGGGCAGAGGAAGCAAGTCGGGGTGTGGTCATTCCCAAAGCAGTGTGGCTGGAGACGAGGAGCTTCAGAGCCAACGGTTGTCCTCTCTCCAGAACCAGCCTCCTCAATCCCAGGAAGCTTTTCTCCCCACCCCACCAGTTTAGCTTTTCTGATCCTACCTCTGGAGGGAATCTGTGTTTATCTCGAAGCGCACATTGAACCGATCTCTACTAGAAAAGCTGGCCCAGATTGATTTTCTTCCGCCGATCGAGGCTGGAATCGCGTTTGCTAAGATGAAAGCCTCTGCCGGGGCCCTCGGGGAGCCCGAGCAAAAGCAATCTTGATTCAATTTTATTTACATTTATGGATAGTTCCAGTCCAATCCAATCCACTCTCTGTCGTGTTAAGATGCCCGTTTGATGGCAACCGACTTTTGCGTGGCCGAAAGGAAAACAGGGGGAGCGAAAAGAGAGGTTGGGGGGTGGGAAGAATCAGAAGGAAACACTGGGGGGGGGGGGAAAGGGCCCTTAGAAAATACCCACTGCTGTTTCTGAAGCCCCCCACTCCCTTTTTGGTTTGCTTCCCTTGACTGATTGATTGATTGGCTATATGAAACACAAATAATATCCTTCTACGCTCCCTAACTTATCGGGAACGGCCAAATGTTTGGCTTTTATTTTCAGAGAAAACTCCCCTTGGGCTTGGTGGCTTCTTTAACACTCTACACTGGCAGGGCTTTTGCCGTGTGTTAAGCCAGGGTTTGTTTTGTAAGAGGGCTGGAGACACGCCAGGCAAAGCCAGAATCCAAAACTCACCTCTTGGCTTGGCCTCTGTACGTAAAGTTAAACCAAGAGTTAACGTTCTATCAAAGGGGGAGTGAAAGAAAGGGTTAATTACATCTCTTTTTCCCTAGCAAATTGCCCTCTTTCATGTTTGGTCTTGACTGATTAATTTATATGGCAGCCTGTCAGCGGGTACCCTCTGGGCAGCAGGCAGAGCAAGGCAAACAAAATAAAAACGTTACAGCTTAGCAAAATGGACTGTAATAAATAAAAAAGAAGAAGACATTCAACCCAACGAAACTTCAGTGAAAGAGAGGCGTTGCCTGGCTGGGGAATTCTGGGAGTTGAAGTCCACAGGTCATCAAAGGGCCGAGTCTGAAGACCCCTGCACTGCACTCTGATGGTATCTTTGCCCCCAGGTTTCTCTTTCACCCTGCTTGCTTACTGATCAACGTGAGTTGGCTTCGTAAAATAACCTGTGCGTTGTGTGAGGTGCCTTCGCCTTAATTCAAGGTGTTGGCAGTCACCTGTAAGGTCCTACCTGGTTTGAGCCATTGTTCGTTTTGAGTGATACGGACCTTTTGATTGCATCTAATATATTTTCTACCTTTTGAGGATAGGCCCCTGATTTTTTTTCAGCTTTCTATAGATGCCTAGATGCTAGATCAAGGATAAAAGATCCTAGCATCCTATAAATACATGGGCCCAGGCCATCGGGGTATAAACGCTGTGAGCCATTTCACCTTTTCAATATTCCCTGTTATGCCAACATGCAATTTATTTCTCTCACCTCCAGTGAGAGGCATTATTTCTGCTTCTGCCTCTGTACCTAAGACGTGTGGCCTTCGATTCAATTTTTTATCATCTTTTGGGGAGGGGATAGTATAAATGGCAAAAAGACATGTGAAACCCTTGAGTTAATGGGGGGAAAAAACAAGGCATTAAATTTCATTTTCCCTCCCCCTTCTTGATGCTTTTCAGGAGGGACATTGGACACAGAAGAAGTACGAATTGCGAAGAATAAAATCTCCAGCAGCCAGAGAGAGAGAGGTGTTCCAGGCCAAAGGAGATCCATCTTGCAGAAAGAAGGTCAGCGGTGCGTGTTCACACAAGACGGATTTAGTAGCTGTAGTTGTCAGGCCCGGATGGCAAAGCAGATATTTTGTTATCTGTCAGCAGTCAAAAAGTCTGGATTTGTATTAAGGAGACTTATAGTTTGACTTGGCTCTGATGGCTGTTGCTTTGCTAAGGACAGAAATAATTTGAAATGCGTATAACAAGCTTGGTTTCCCTGAGGGCAAGCCACCCTGCAGACCCACACTCTGCTTTTCATCCTCCCTGCTCACCATGACAACCATGTGGCAATGAGTTTACGTGTGATTCAACAGTGGAACTCAGTGCCACAAGATGTCATGGCTGCCACTTCAGGTAGCTGGAAAGGGGAAGAACGGGAGGGAAGAAATACCTTTGCCATAGTTGAAATCTCCAATAATTTAGCAATATTTGTCAAAAGACCTAAAGGTTTGCAAGACTTCTAACTCCGCCCTCCCTACGTTCTTATTTTCCTGAATGTCAGTCTTCCCGCCTTCTCCTTTAATTGCCCACTTTCTAAGCTAAATCTCACCCCGAAATTCCAAGTTGCCTTGTAAGGTTCTTCTTCTGCGTTGTCTTCTCACAGCAGCAATATTTTTTTTTTTTTAGAACTGTGATAAAATGGTGGGAATTTCCTGCAGTCTTATGGCAGGCAATTAGGGCCTATAAAGCCCAGGAGAGTTCGATTGTCCTTTAATGTGCGGTAATAAATAGTAATAAACAACTCCAGGGAGATGAGCTCAACGCCTGCCCACATTAAGGAAGTGTCTGCACTAATTTCTGCGGGGATGCGAGGTGGTGGAAAGAGAGAGACCGGGGCAAATTAAATCATCAGCTGCTTCAGAAGTTCCCAATGCCTTTTTCCTTCAGGACTGGTGGGAGCCTGTTGCTCTTAAGAAACAGGAGCCTCTGAAGATTTACACCCTTCGGATTCTTAAATCCATTCTTGTCCCTGAGCAAAACAGATGCAAGGGGCTTTGGCCACAGCTGGAAAAGCAGTTGAATCTATTTGCTCAGAGGTGAGCCGATGAAGGGGCACCACAGATATATCAAGTCATTTGGCCCTTTAAGGCGGAAAAGGGACTTCAAACCGAGCTGGCCGTGGCTGCTTTGCAGCAGAACCTGGCTCCTCATTCCTTGGGACTGGATTGGATTGACCACACTTGGAGTACTGTGTCCACGATACAAAAACGATATTGAGACTCGTGCAGAAAAGAGCAACAAAGATGATTTAGGGGTCTGGAGGCTAAAACCTATGACGAGCAGTTGCGGGAATTGACTTTGCCAAGTCTAGCGATAAGAAGGACTAGGGATGACATGATAGCAGTCTTCCAATATTTGAGGGGCTGCCCCAAAGAAGAGCGGGGTGGTCAATGTCTTCTCCAAAGCAGCTGAAGGCAGGACAAGAAGCAACGGATGAAAATGAATCCAGGAGAAAAGCAGCATAGAACTAAGGAGAAATTTCCTGACAGAACAATGAACCAGTGGAACAACTTGCCTCCAGAAGCTGTGGGTGTTCCATCCCTGGAGTTTTAAGAAGGGATTGGGCAGCCATTGTCCAGAATGGTACAAGGTCTTCTGTGTGAGCGGCGGGTTAGACTAGAAGACCTCCAAGGTCCCTTCCAGCTGTGTTATTCTGTAAAAAACATCTGTATAGGGCTGACGTAGGAATGGCCCTGGGGAAGAGGGATGCTGGGAGTTGTAGTTCCACAGCACCAGGAGGACCATCCCCATCCTGGAAGGGTCTCTTCCACCTTCCAACCGTCTGCTAAAAGTAACTGGGAGTTCTAGCAGATGTGGGCAAGCACACAGAGGCAAAGGGTTTGCGTGTCATCCCCAGTTGGCCGAGGAACCGGTAAGCTGAGTAATGGGGAAGTGAGCATGCCTCGGCTTTGCATTCCCTAGTGTCCCATCTGTCAGGGACGGCTGAATGACTTTACAGAGAGTGTCCTGCTTGCCTAACACGACCAGTATTCAGTGCGTGGTTCCGTCCCATCGCTGCTCTGCGGGAACGGCTGGCCTCCAAAGCTGACAGATTCTGGGGAGTCATTAGCTAACAACACCCTCGAATACCCAAAGGGGTCATTTACCTCTGCTTGCAAAGACAGAAAGGAAAATAGCCATATGGCGTCTCCTGGGGGTTGGGTAGATAGGGTAGGTTCCGTTTGCTACTCATCTCAAAGCGGGGCTGGGCTTCGAGCGCCATGGAGCCCGCTGGTTTGCAGCAGGTTGCCATTGATTCCACAGAGGTCGTTTAGAGAACAAAGTCCCTATCCAGGATTGATTTAGTATTTTAATAGCCCCCCTTTAATTAAGCTGATTTGAACCTCCGCTGGCGCTCCTGCTCTTCAGTCAATTGAAAAGTCATTGGGAGCCAGAGAAAGCCAAGGATTTCGTCAACTTGTCCCATCAGATCTCACCGAATGGACGTGACGTGGGCCCTGCAGAATACTTAACAAGAACAAAATGAGTTTGTCAGTCGGAATGAATCAGAGGTTGCTCAGGACTGTCTGAGCCCAAATCTCCACACTGAAGTCATGGATAATATTGATTCAGAAATTTTTCACCCCTCTTTTGTGTTTTTTGGTTGTTGTTTTTTTGGACTGCCCCACCCTTTTTTCACTCCTTAATTAAGCACACAGATCCTGGAGACTGATTGTGGCAAGCACGGGGGGGGGCACCCTTAATTAAAAAGACATTAAATGGAATTAAATCTGTGCCGGCAAATACAGACAAAAGTTAAGGACAGGAGGGGAGGATAGAAGAAAAAAGAGGAGCAAGTCACACACACACACACACTGTTACAATTAAATGAAAATTCTGGGGAAATTAAAGTTCCTGTCCTTGAAGATCTGGAATTTATTCACATGGTGCCAGAAGTTTCATAATTACTGAAAAGGAAATTTAGATCTGTGTGTATTTTTTTTTTTAAAAAAGAGATGCTTGTACTTCTTCTTGTCTGGTGGATTCATATATTCCACCTTCCGAGGTTTTCATTCCTTCTCCTTTGCAGATAGGGGTGTTAAACTGGAGGTTAGCCCAAAGCAGGCAATGTTTATTTGTTCACTTACAGAATATACCTATTTCTCAAGATTCCAGGAGTTTAACACTAGAGTGGAAGAACAGAGATGGCAAAGAAGCAGATGTCAACTAATTCTTGGGAGGAAAAATAGCCAAACACTTAGAATTCTTGAACAGCTGACACCCATCTCTGAAACCGTGTTTCCCAGAGGACTTTAAAGAAAGTCACTTGAGTGGGAGACCCCACGGCTGTTGGCTAGACTGGAAGCTGAGTCCCAGAAGAGGAATGTGGTTAAACCAAGAAGTCGAGAAGAAGAAAAAAAAAAGGAAAGGGGAGATAAAAAAATCCTGCACAAATTTACCCGTAAAATCTCCAGAAGTCATGTTTTCTTCTACTCTAAATAGACTTAAGAGTGTGATTATAGCTTTAAGTGAGGAAAACAGTTTTCACATCTTGCTTTGCAGCGTCTGCATCGAACAAGATGGGCGGGCAAAAACGACTCTTTGAAGCTTCTAAATGGTCTTCAGGCTACACGGTAAAGTTGCTGGGCTGATCACATTTTCCTGGATAGCCAAACTGTACTGGCTGACCACCTCCGAATCAAACCCTGGCACTTGCTAGTATTTATCCACTTTTCACAATCATTGGAAATGAGCCCGAAGTTTCTGGAATCCTTCCCACGCTGCAGCTTTTACAGTTGCTAACTTCGCGTGGTATCCAGGGTCTGTGCGAAGGAAGCCCCTGTGGCTGGACGTGAGAGGCTAGGTCAGAGGAGAAGAAACTACATCGGGTCCTCCTAATGTGCTGAATCACAAGCTAGTTACTCCTACCTTTGCTTAGATGACTACGTTGTGAGTACCCAGGTGCTTAGTTGAGGTTGCTCCTTAGAACGTCACGTTTTAGAGGCACCCGGAGCAACTCTCGGCAGGTTGAAACCGATCCCACTGCGTGTGCTGAAAACAATCCGGATCAAGTCGGCTTTTTAAACAGGATGGGATTTGGAAAGCCAGTGAACAACAACAACAACAACAAAAAGGCATGGACTCTTTTCAAGATTACGGTACACAGAAGACAGACGATGCCTCTGAGAAGGGACAGAGTGCACGCCTCTCCTATCCACTAGACAAAGTCTTACACCCTCCTCTGTTTGGGAGCTTCCCCAACAGAAAGTTCAATTTATTGTATAAGACTTACCCGGGAGTGACACTGGAATCCAAAATAGACCACGACTATGGCGGGCAAAAGGACCAACGAAAAGATGGCAGCCATCAGAAGGAAGTTCAGGAGAAAAGCGAAAAAGTTCATTGCCCCCACCAGGCAAGTCCACGCCCAACAGCCACAGGCGGTGCGACGCTCCATGGGCAGGAGCTGGTCCTCCATGTTATAAGGTGGAAGAGTTTGGACGGTGTGCGAAGTGTCAGAGAAGTTGTCCCCTTCGTAGTCATCAATCTCCTGATCAGACATCTTCCAGAAGATCAAACTAGGCGTCCCCTTTCCCCCTATCCCTTCGTCCAATTCCCCTTTGCCTTAATTCCTCTTCCTTTGCCTGTCCTCCAAAATGGAGACCCTGCTCAGTCTTCTCACTTAGGTGAGGAGATGGTGGCTGAGGTGGGATTTCCCCAGAGTAGCCGCCACTTCCGGGAAACGGGAGACCGGACGGAGGTGGGCTCGAGAGCAGTCTGAGAAGGAAGTTCTTACATGTCCTTTAGGGATCCGGTGGTTGCCTCACATGGAATGGGACGAGATGGAGAAGACTTTCCAAGAGGTGGGATGAACTTTTCCAGCGGGCAGGCAGTTCTCCAGGTTTGCCTACTGGTCCAAAAAGTGCTGGCCGGTGTGAAATTTGCAAGGAAAGGAGACAGGAAGGTGTGCCATCCTCCGGTTCCACCTGGTGGGCTGGAGTTTCCAGCTAAGTGCCCAGTCTTCCTTCAGCACTCTTCAAGTCTCCACGGCAGGTTGCAGTGGGTCCATCTCCAGAATAGGATAGGATAGAATAGAATAGAATAGAATAGAATAGAATAGAATAGAATAGAATAGAATAGAAGAATAGAATAGAATAGAATAGAATAGAAGAATAGAATAGAATAGAATAGAATAGAATAGAATAGAATAGAATAGAATAGAATAGAATAGTATAGAATAATAGAATAGGAGCTGAAAGGGACCTTGGAGGTCTTCTAGTCCAGCCCCCTGCTCAAGCAGGAGAACCTACACCGTTTCAGACAGGTGAATGTCCAGTCTTTTCTTAAAAATCTCCAGCGATGGAGCGTCCACGATTTCTGGTGGCCAGCTGTTCCACTTTGATTGTCCTCGCTGTCAGCTGATGGTCTTGGCAAAGTTCAATCCTTGAACTTGTCGTTTCCCCCTCCTGCTGTTCTGTGATGTTTTGTGATGTCCAGACAAAAGGGAGGCTCCCCGCCAGAGCATCCGGCTCCTTCCCCTGTTCTGAGCCGGCTCTGATCGCGGTGCAGCGTGTGGCCGTTTAGAGGGAGTTACAGAGAATTCTCCTGCAGGCATCCAATCCTTTGCTGCTGCCGCTGCTGCTTCTCTCCACCCCTTCCTTCGAGTTGCTGGCTACACACAGTTCCCATCCAGCCGGGCCCAGCGCTGATCTTTTCCTTGGTGTTCCTGCTCTCTGTCTCCTCTTGATGGGGGGGGGGGGACGAGACCAGCGGGCTGACAAAGGGGAGGCTGGTGGCCGGCAGGGGGGAAAAAAGGCAGTTCATAAGAAGGGATGAGGAAGTGGGGGAGGCTGTGCCAGGTCTGCACGAGGCACCCAACTCTACCTCTGCCCCTGACTTGCAACTTCTTTGTATTTGAGGTTTACGTCTGGGGCAAGCCACCCCATTGCAGCAGCTCTGGGAGACTTGCAAAAACTTAGCAATGAGAGCGCGGCTGCTGTTAGTCCACCTTGGTGCTAGCTAAGGTGGGTTCGGGGGGGGGCTGGACCCATCTCATGGGCGTTTCAGGAGTGTTCGTGGAAGCACAAGGGAAGAAACGCAACTACGGGGTAGTCCTCAACTTACAGCATTTCATTTAGTGACCATTCAAAGTTGCAACAGCCACGGAAAGAAAAACGGCTGTTTTTCACATGACGGTTGCAGCATCCCCAGGGTCATGTGATCAGAATTTGGACGCTTGGCAACTGACTCATATTTATGAGGGTTGCAGTGTACCGGGGATCACGTGGTCGGTCCCCTTTTGCGACCTTCTGACAAGCAAAGGCAACGGGGAAGCCAAATTCCCTTAACAGCGGTGTTGCTGACTTAACAGTTGTGGAACGAAAGGCTGCAATATGGGGCCAGACTCACTTAGCAAATGTCTCACGTAGCAATAGGAATGGAATAAGAATAAGAATAAGAATAAGAATAAGAATAAGAATAAGAATAAGAATAGAATAGAATAGAATAGAATAGAATAGAATAGAATAGAATATGGAAAGAATAGAATAAAATAGAATAGAATAGAATTAAAAATAGAACAGAACAGAACAGAATAGAATAGAATAGAATAGAATAGAATAGAATAGAATTATGGGATGGAATAGAATAGAATAGAATAGAATAGAATAGAATAGAATAGAATAGAATAATAGAATAGAATAGAATATGGAAAGAATAGAATAAAATAGAATAGAATAGAATAGAATAGAACAGAATAGAATAGAATAGAATAGAATAGAATAGAATAGAATAGAATAGAATAGAATAGAATATGGAAAGAATAGAATAAAATAGAATAGAATAGAACAGAATAGAATAGAATAGAATAGAATAATAGAATAGAATAGAATAATAGAATAGAATAGAATATGGAAAGAATAGAATAAAATAGAACAGAATAGAATAGAATAGAATAGAATAGAATAGAATAGAATAGAATAGAATAGAATAGAATAGAATAGAATAATAGAATAGAATAGAATAATAGAATAGAATAGAATAGAATAATAGAATAGAATAGAATATGGAAAGAATAGAATAAAATAGAATAGAATAGAACAGAATAGAGCAGAGCTGGAAGGGACCTTGGAGGTCTTCTAGTCCAGCCCCCTGCTCAAGCAGGAGAACTTATACAGTTTCAGACAGGTGATTGTTTAGTCTTTTCTTAAAAATCTCCAGTGATGCAGCGCCCACGATTTCTGGTGGCAAGCTGTTCCACTGGTTGATTGTCCACCCCCCTCACCCCTTACCGTGGGTTTAGCAGTTACCACAGTATGATCACTAACATTTTTAGCACACCAACAGATGGGTTCTAGTGGAGAAAGTTAGATCAGCCTCGCTTTCAGGATGGGGTGGGGGGACCTCACGTGGCAACGAAGAGGCATAAAAAAAATAGGGAAGGCCTCCTCCTTAATGGAATGGGAGCTGCTGAGAAGATTGGAGGTTTGGTGGCCGCGAAGGCTGGGGACCTGAAAGAGCACCTGCCTCGAAAGTGTTTCGTGCCAGGTTCCATCTCATGGTTCTGCAGAGTCTCCCTCGTCTTCCTCCTCCATCCCACATCTCAAAAAGTTGTTTATCCTCCGCCTCGGCCTGTGTTGCGAAGCCGATAATTGGCGAGGGGAGAAGGTAGAGAAAGGCAGCGTGTAAAAATAAAAGAAAGTGCCAAGAGGCGTCTTAAAAATAGACACTTCAGCTGGCAGCATCGAGCGTTTCCCCACACCCCCCACACCCCCACCCCCAGAGTTGCGCGAGGAGAACGATAAAACACACGGTTCTCTGGCAGAAAATTAGAGATGCCGTAATGATTCCCTGGGCGCTTCAGAGGAAGGAAGTGGTGTGAGCCTCGCACAGGTGCATTTTGGCGAATGTGGATATGTCTCTCCTTGTCCAGAGGAAGCGTGCACAAGGACCAGAGTCTATTTTTCAGTCTACTCAAAAACTTCGTAACTTCCCATGTGGGAGGAAGGGAGTGAACGAGTTTAGGGATAACCCAGCAGCTTGCGAAATATGTAAGCCGACTTGGTCTGATTTCTGCTTATAGCACCTGGAGCCAGTCAAGCACAGGGCACTGGGCCTAAGGTCTGTTTTGGGGAGCAGCTAGAGGTCTCCTCCAGCAGGACGAATAGAATCAGGTCAATTGTGTCCGGGCTGTTGTCGCTCTCCGTGGTGCTGAATCTGGGCTCCTGTTGGATTTCTCCAAGAGCTTGTCAACGCTGCCAGAATACAGCTGGAAGGGACCTTGGAGGCCTTCTAGTCCAGCCCCCAGGGCTCAAGCAGGAGACCCTAGACCATTTCAGACAAGTGGCTGCCCAGTGTCTTCTTAAATACCTCCAGAGATGAAGTACCCACAACGTCTGAAGGAAAGCAGTTCTCAGTGTCGGGAAGTTCCTCCTTAATTCCAGGTTGCCTCTCTCCTTGATTAGTTTCCATCCGTTGTTTCTTGTCCTGCCCTCTCTGGTGCTTTGGAAAATAATTCAACCCCGCCCCCCTCTTCCTTGTGGCAGCCCCTCAGATACTGGAAGACTGCTATCATGTCTCCCCTAGCCCTACCGAAATCCTGTAACCGTTCTTTGCATGTTTTAGTCTACAGGCCTTTGACCATCTCAGTTGCTCTTCTCTGCGCTTTTTCTAAAGTCTCAACGTCTCCTTTGTAATGTGGTGACCGAAACTGTTCTGGGTGTGGCCTTACGACACTTACCGTGTACGCATGTATCCCAGCTCTCTTGCCATCAGCTGTCCTGTTTTGACTTCTTTTAAACAAGGGGAAAGCCCATGGAGGAGAGATTCCAAGGAAGTGGGAACTGGCCCATTTTTTGAAGCTTTGCTTGCCGAAATCCACTTGCTTCTTGTTGAAACTGCTTCGTGCTTTCTCTGAATGAAAAACAACTAACCACGACCTGATAAACGAAGTGGTGGATGGGTTAGAAGACCACGCTCCTGTGCTTTTAAGAACTGCAGACAATACGCCTTCTTCACGACTAGCATTAGAGTCAGCTGCCAACCAGGTTAATTTTTAAACATGAACTAGTAGTGAGAAGGCATTATTTCCCCCTGGGGGAGCCAAAAAATATGGAGAACCACGGCTTTTGAATTTCACCTTTCCTCTGATGAATATTTAAACCTATTTGCAGCTCTCTTTCCAGCTTTGAAGCAATTTATTCCTTTCCTTTCTCAAACATAGCCCCTCATCTTAGCTCCAGAAGAAAAGTTGCACGGCTGATTTTATCCGCGGCCATTGCACTTAAAATAGCCCGGAATAATTGCATAAAATCCAGATGGCATCCAGGGCGCAAACAAACACGATGGATTGCACAAAATGTTCTCAAGAGATATGCAGTGTTTGTGCTTCACAATTGCTCTTTCCTTTGCCCTTTTCCTTCCCCCCCTCCCCACCGCTTTCAGAACTTAAAACATAGAATAACAGGGATGGAAGGGACCTTGGAGGTCATCTAGTCCAACCCCCTGCTCAAGTAGGAAACCCTATATCATTCCGGACAAATGGCTGTCCAATCTCTTCTTAAAAACCCACAACTTCTGGAGGCAAGGCGTTCCACTGGTTAACTGTTCGAATTATTAGGAAGTTTCTCCTTAATTCCGGGTTGCTTCTCTCCTTGATTCGTTTCCATCCATTGCTTCTTGTCCTGCCTTCTTTGGAGAATAGGTTGACCCTCTCATTGCTGTCACAGCCCCTCAAATACAGAAAGATGGCTAAGATATCACCCCTAATCCTTGTCTTTGTTAGACTAGACCAGGGGTGTCAAACTCAATTTCATTGAGGGCCGCATCAGCATTGCGGTTGCCCTCAGGGGGCCGGGTGGGTATAGCCAGGGTGGGCATGGCCTACTGGGTGGGCATGGCTAGAGTGGGTGTGGCCTACTGGGTGGGCGTGGCCAGCTCTACATCGTTGGCATCAAGGTTGCCTATGGGGGCCTGGGCAGGAGTGAGACAGATCTGGGGGTCTCTGGCAGGAGGAGGGTCTCTGAGCCAGGGCCAAGGCAGCAGAGGCCGTTCCCTCACTGTTTCCAGGATGGCTTCGCGGGCCGCATGAAACCACTTCGCGGGCCAGATCCGGCCCCCGGGCCTTGTGTTTGACATGTCTGGACTAGACATACCCAGTTCCCTCAATCGTTCATCGCACAGTTCATCTTCCAGACCCCTTACGGGCTTTGTTGCTCTTTTTCTGCATTCTTTCTAGGGTCTCAACATGATTATTATTATTTTTTATCACGATGACCAAACTGGATGCAGTAATTCCAAGCGCTCCAATTTCTTGCAGGTTTCCTCTCTAAGCAATGGCTTCCTGGATTTTACTTTAATTAGCGAAGAAATTGGGCATAAGGATCCACACAGTTGGGCGCAAAGAATCTCACCTGAAAAAACAGAGGTAGCATTTTTGGCATGCCTGCACCGTTTCAACAGCTTGGTCTTTTAGTTATGGGTCTAATTAGCTTCTGTTATTGAAGATGAACCTCCGGGGGAAAATACGCACCCTCGCAACCGCACAATCATGCTGCAAATTTTTATCATTAGGTGGACAGCCCACAGCTTGCCTCCTGCCTTGGTTAATGTCTTAATTTGCCTTTTAACCATGGGGTTAGAATAATGGCTATGCCATTTCTGGTACAGTGGGAGTTGGGTAATTGGACAAGCAGAGAGGCTCCAAATCAAACACCAGCAGAGGTGATCTGAGGTAGGGCAGAGAAACATGGTCAGCTTGAAATAGTTTTAAACCACAGGGGGCAGGTTATCTGAAGCAGGGGTCCCCAACCCCCGGTCTGCGGACTGGTACCGCCCCGTGGCATGCCGGCAAATGGTCCGCACAAAGAAGCAAAGCCCTATCTGTGGGATGCAGGCAGCACACAAACCCAGGCACCCTCCGGTCCGTAGAAACACCTCTCTCCACGAAACCGGTCCCCGGTGCTCAAAAAGGTTGGGGTGCCTCTGATCTAAAGGACCGTCTCTCCCCAGTGACATCCACCGGACCCACCCAAGCAGGGAGGCAGAGAATGTGGTGGGGTCCCCTCTCCTAAGGAGGTACATCGGATGGGACCCAGAAGAAGGGCCTTCTCCGTGGTGGCCCCTTCCCTTTAGAGCATCATCCCATGGAGATTAGACTGGCCCCCACTTTGACACTCTTCCACTGAAGGCCCTGAAGACCTGGTTGGCCAATGAGACTCGGGGAATCCCGAGTGGGATGGAACCCCTGAGGAGGCTCGTTTGAGCGACTGCTGTTTGCCAGAGGGTTGGGAGACCTGTTGTTAATATTGATGGGTTTTTATTCTTTGCCATCTGCCCAGAGTCACCGAGAGCGAGTGGGTAGCCCTCTATATTTTCTAAATACATAATTAACCGAACGAGGAAGATGATGGTCCCCTCTGGAATGTTGAACAACCAGCCTTATTTTAGCTTTTATGTGACCTCACAGCAAACCAGACTGTTGTTGGTGGGAGCTTGACCACCCCCTCAAAAAGAAACCTGCTCATTAGCCAATGCAGCAACACAGATACACAAACACACACACACCGGCTTTTTTTAAAATTTACTTACAGATTTATTTTTTCTTTTCCAGGATCTGGACTGCTGCTCTCACACCTCCTACTGGGAAAGCTCCGAGATCCTGGAGCGTTGGGGAAAGGTGTAAGTGGGCAGATCTAATTTCAAGCAGGCAGAAATTAGAAAGTGTTCGGAAGTCAGGTGGGCAGGCCGAAGGAGGAAGGAAGGAAAGGGAGGTAGAGGTGAATATTGTTTTGGGTAGGGGGGGGAGGCTGTGCTCTGGATTAGAGAGCGAAGACATCTGTAATGTGTCTGCAGACGAAGAAGAAGAGTGGCATTTGAACAATTAAGGAAAGGCTGGATACTAACCCAAAGGCATTTGACTTGCCATTGCTAGTTGCCAAGTCAACAAGAGCCTGCTTCCTCGTTCTCTGCATTTTTTTGCACCCACACAGGCAAATCCAGTATTTGCCCAGTACACCAAGACTGTCACGTATCCACCTCATTTGCCTTTCTTTACGCCTCAGCACATCTCTAATGACAAAGGCCCATGTGAAGAGTATAGGATATATTCTCACTTGCCCCAGGTTGGCTTTTATTACACTTCTCTCTCTTCGCCACCGAAGCCTTGAAATATTGGGGGTTGTAAAAATAAAAATAATAATAGTAAACCCCGAGCCTCCCAAAATTGGGAGAAAATAGGTGAAAATGTCAACCTTGCCTGCTCCAATGGCATGACCTGCCATCTGCTTACAGCCCTCCTAAGCCAAAAATGATCTTTAAAAGCTCAAATTGAAGATGGTTTCGTTGATGGCTCCTAGGTGCAGAAAGTTGTTGCACCGATGCCTCTTCCTTGGTTTGAAGGAAGCCAAGGGAACAGTGATTTGGTCTACTGTGCAGCTAAACAAAGTCAGTCCCAGTCGAAGGAAGGAAGGAAGGAAGGAAGGAAGGAAGGAAGGAAGGAAGGAAGGAAGGAAGGAAGGAAGGAAGGAAAGAAGGATCGGAATATTGCTTTTTAGGCATTCCAAGATAGTTGTTTGGACTTTGTGCCATACGGAGGACTTTCTATTTACCCCCAATTTTATCCTAGTGCATTCCAGTTCATCTAATAGGCTATATAATTCTCAACAGCAGCATTTTTTTCATCCATCTTTTAGCCCTGTAAACTATTTAATTAACAGTCCCCCTTCCACAGCAGTCTTTTTCATTCACGCTATATTTCTTCTGCTGCCTCTTCTGGCGGTTTTGAACTCTGCTGTAGCTTTGAAGTCCATTGCGAAGCTTCCTTAGCTGCTCCTGGCTGTTGCCCAAAGACACTTTCTAACACTTTTTCCTGATCTCGCCCCTTCCTTATTTTATGCAGCCAAGATTTTATTGATTCTTCTGGGCGGTTGAAGCTTGGAGCACGTTGGCATTGGGAAGGCCAAAGATCGTAGAATTGAGATGGGTTGGTTCCCACCCATCCCTTAGCATTTCAGGTGAAGTTTGAAGAGCAGCACAGAAGAACTTTTGAGTCTAATGACCCATCTGGATCTTGTCTGACCAGAAAGAAGTTCCTCCAAAATATATTATGGAGAGCCCTGTTGCAGAACGGTTTGCTCCTCTTCTCATTAGCATTCCTAACAAGAGGCTCCGTGGAAGGACAGGGTTGGCCTTCTCCTTTAAAGGGCCTTAATCATAGAGAATTGCTATCATCCCCCTTCTTATAAAAAAATAAAAAATAAAGATTTAGTTTAGGACAAATTTCCAGTGGGTGCAAAACAGTGGAATCCATGCAATTAAGTCCTTCGGCGTCTTTTGTCATCCCTTAATGCATCTGTTACCTTTGTTTCATTCACAACGCAGGAGCCTGACTGGGTGGCCTCTTCCAACACAAGGGAAGCCATGGAAACCAGCGGGGGCAGGGACAGCGGCATCATTGTTCTCCTATCTCTGCGAGGATTTCATCTTTGGAGTTGGATCTGAAGCTCTTTTTTCTCCTGGGAACAGTTAGCCGGAGACGTTCCCCCAACCTGCCTTCCAAGGAGCACCTCTGGAAAGCTAGTCTGAACCGGGTGCCCACCCCAGCTGCCCAAACAGCAGTCCCAAAAGCTGCAACTTGTGGAGTCGTGGTTGTGGAAGTGGCTACCTAAAGAGCAAGGAGTGAAACTCCAAGAACTAGTATTTTGTCAGGTCCCACTTCACCTTAACAGTACCATTACAGAGAGGGATTAGTCTCTGGAGGAACCATTTCTGATCCCAGAAGGTAGATCAAGGGGAACTGGAGACCCATAGACTCCTGAGATGGCTTCCACGGTGGATGTTCCTCTTGAGAAGATGACGATTCCAGAATTGGAAGAACCGGACAGCCCAAGCGCCACCTCCTCTGAACGTCTACCTCCAACCTCCAGACTGAACTTGAATCCCCACCTGGTAGCCTTTTAGAGATCCCTGGGATCTACTCTGGTGAAGAAGACCTGTTCTGAAGGTAGAATAACAACCACCTACCCCAAAAAGCTGCTTTCTCTCTGGGAACTCGCCTTCAGTGGAGATCCATCCTGGACAAAGAGCTAAGCAGAGCTTTGTCTCTGCAGCTCAGAGGGAGATGCTCTGTAAAGTATAACTAGATCCATGGAATGGATGGAAAGAGAAGGGATTTATTTGCCCTTCAGAAGAAGTTCCTCCTTTTCCTCCCAAAGCTACGTACTCTTTTCTGGCGTCTCCTGATTCGGGGGGGGGGGGTTCAGCAAAAAGTAGGACACCAGATTGAAGTGGTCAGGAAGTGCTAATGAAGTTAGCACAATAGCCTTAGTGTGATGAACCACTGCCTAATTGGCACAAGTAGCACTCTTCTTTGGCATTTTAACTCTCTTCGGATTCAACAATCCTCATTTTATTCCTCCTCCGCCCACGGTCCCCGGAAGCCACATATAAAAAGAGATGACAGACTTCTTTCTGTGGCCACAAACAGCTACGGTGCCGTCTCTCTTTGTGTTCTTTGCTTACAGCACCATCTTGCGTTCATCTAGTTGTGAGGAAGATCTCCTCCTTGGAGCACACAACCCAAAGGTGCTTTTTCAAAAGGCGACTCTGGACTTGCTTTGTTTTTTTCCTCGAAGACGTTTCGCTTCTCATGCGAGAAGCTTCTTCTGTTCTGACTGAATGGTGGGAAAGTCAGAAGCGAAGAAGAAGCTTCTCGGATGAGAAATGAAACATCTCCAAGAAAAAAATAAAAATAAAACCAAGAATGTCTCATTGCCTTTTGAAAAAGCATCTTGGGGCCAACCATGACCTGGATGTCTGAGAGTCTCCACAGACATTTAGTTGTAGCAATAATAATAATAATAATAATAATAATAATAATAATAATAATAATAATAATAATAAGAAGAAGAAGAAGAAGAAGAAGAAGAAGAAGAAGAAGAAGAAGAAGAAGAAGAAGAAGAAGAAGAAGAAGAAGAAGTAGTTTGAAGGGATTTTGGAGGTCATCTAGTCCAACCCCTTGTGCCTGATTGCTCAGGGCTGGGCACTTTTAAAATAAAGCCAGCAAAGGGATTCTTCGAAAAGTGAAAAAGGGTCCAGAGAGAACTGGAAATAAGCGAAGAGTGATGGGGTGGAGTTCCCTAGCCTAACGGGATTGACATTCTGAAGTAGAGGATGGAAATGTCATCAACGACTAGATAAAAACAGGGCACAGCACAGGGCAGCTTTGGGCCCATCCATTTAATGGTGTCCCTCGGCTTTGTGTAACTGGCTGATTAAGAAAGATCGGACTGCTAACGTGAGCAGTGAGTGACGTGTGGATCTTGAACACAAGGCCTTGGCGGGTGAAAGGAAGCAGCACGATGATAAATTACAGAGCCGGGGATACAAGTATTTCCTGGTTTCTTTTGCAAGCTGCAAAGCTGGAAGGAAAGTGAGTGGAATGTGGCCTAGCGGGTGCGCGCGTTATTTTATGCACATCGAGGAGCTACCTGATTCTAGACGGATGTTAGCCCTGAAAGGTAGTCTGGACAGGAAGCACAGTTTTTATTGTCAGGTTACGAGCCTGACAATATTTCTCCCCTCCATTTAATCTCTGGAAAAGAGGAAGGGGTCCCATCCTCCTGTCGGCCAAGATATTTTTTTGCATGCCAGTTGCCCCCATCTACCGCTCTTCTTTCTGCCCCCCCCCCCCAGGTCATTCCTGCAGACCATTGCAGTGGCTTACAAATGATTTGTTTTTTTTTAAAAAAAACAGGACCCTCTTAGATTTTGGATCCCTAAGCGGTTCGGGTGCCCGTGATTAATTCCTGGGCCATTAATGCAACCTTTACCTCTCAGAGCGTAAAGATCTGAGGGGGGTTCAAGGTCTTCAGGCTTGTACGCTTTTTAAAAATTCATTGTTTAGTTTACAAGCGATGGATAATGGTTCAGAATGCCAAAAGGCCAGCCGGTGAGGCCACCGGAGAGGAGTCAGGTTAATGATCAGTTCTTCTGCTCTAAATCAACTTCTCGACACAGCTCTGGGTCCAAGGATAATCACTGCGCGATCGCTATTCTACCTATTTATTTACGGTTTTTAAAAAATGGTAAGTATTCGGCATAGGCTCTTTCCTTTGGATTTTGTTATTCTAACAAGTGACATTCATTTTTACTTTTTTTTTTAAAGGAATTCCAGGCTTGAGTAACAAAACAAAACAGGGCATTAAATAACAGAAGTAACCTCAGAAAGGGGACATGTTGGAGCATGCCAGACGGTCTGTAAGAAAGTCGCCCACTTGACTTTTATTTCCCTTTGCGCTGCTTCCAAGGTTAAGTGTCCCTTTGCCACCAAGCTGCCCATACAGGGTGGTTTTTTTGTTTTTTTTTTCTTCCCAGAAGCCCCAAGTGCAATTGAATCAAACTGGGGTGCTCACAAAGGGGCTTTCGTTCTTCCCCTTCCCCTTAATACGGTGAAGGATGAGTGAGGATCTGGTTCAACTGATATTTTAAAGGGTTGTTGTTGTTGTTTTTAAAGAATCCAGCAAAGCAGACCTTTCGGTCTGGATTTGCTGAGGATTCGCAAACATTGGATTTGATTTTTCAAAACACACTTTGTGCTGTCCTGATGGAGGACTCCTGCAAATCCTAAACGGGGGGGGGGGGGTTTCATCTGGGAGGCACCCCCATCTCCTCTTCCTCTTCCTCCTCCTCTGGCAGCCTCAACCGTTGTTAATTGATGTCGTTGTAATATGTCTTTGATGTTGTCTCTCCATCTTCTTCTGGGTCTGCCTCATATTCTTTGATCTCCCCCCCCCCACACACACACCAATCACTACTGCATTATTTTCCTAGCTGCCTTCCCAGACCTGAAGTCCATGGCTGTGTTGGATTAGAGCCCCCATGTCCCTCAAACATCAGGCTGCTTCAAATCTATACAGGCTTCAGAAATGTTTCCGTCCGGGTGTCTACCGTCTTTGTGTATACACAAAAGGGAGACGAACTAGCTAGGTGACATCCAATCAGCGATGCGCGGACACATTTCCTTCCCTCCTTAGGTCTACTTAAGTTATTGAATAAACAGCTCTTTGCACACTCATGCACAGGTTGCAAGGAACAATCCGCTGGACTCAGCTCGCTGGCTCCATTCCTGGAACTGACTGGATATTTATGGAGCAAATATTGTCAGAATACAATAGGCCTAATTCTTGTCTTTCTCTGTTCCCTTTCTTTACAGAGCTGCTGTGGAAATTTTGCTCCGTGTACCACAAGTAGCTACTGCACTGACCTCTCGGGTGATAAGAAAAGATTGCCAAGCTTTGCGGCAGCCCCTGGGACAAAAAAAAAAGGGCTTGAACACGCCCTCATCATTGGAAAAACAACACCGTGTGGTAACCAAAAGTCAGCAGCAGAGGAGAAAAATGACTGGTAAGAAAAAAAACAAGGTCTCACGTGCTTTTTATGCTTCTAGAAGGAAGTTAAAAATCTCAGTTTGGACTGGGTGAGAGGATGTCCTTACCTTGGACTTCATCTCCCAGAAGTCTCCAGCCAGCCCTTCTTTTTACTGTCACGCTAGCTGGGGAATTTTGAGAGTTGAATCCCGCAGGTCTTGGAAGTAGCCAAGGTTGGACGCCCCGGGATTAGATTGACTTAGTGCAAAAATCCTACATAGTCGGCTTTACCTGAGAGTGGATAATTTCTCCCTTTAGCTCAAAGTTCCTTAGAAACGATTGGCTATTTATCAAAGTTTGAAGCAGAGATGAATTTTGAATGAATTTTTTTTATTCAGGGGTCACGTTTTTCTCAGAGTGGACTTGCTGAAAAGTGTGTGTGTGTGTGTGTGTGTGTGTGTGTGTGTGTGTGTGAAGTTCACATGGATGGGGCTTATGCGAGGAGTAGGCGGGGCTTCTCAAAGTGGGCGGGGTCTCCCCTTTCCTTTTTGATACCTTCCTATCATCCCATTTTTCTCTCTGCATCTCATTTTTTTTGTTTGTTTCGGCGCAGGCTCTTAACGTTCATCCGTTGTTCTTGTTTTTTCCCCCATTCTTCCTTCAACAGCGGCAAAAACCCAGGCCGAGCTGGTGAGAAAGTGGATGGTGCTGGCAGAAACCATCGGCGAGGGAATCGGAAAAGGGGAAGGCTTGGAGCTTGCCATGAGCGGTGCTGAAAATGGTTTGCTGCCGACAGCCAAGGCACCAGGATGGAGGGAGCTCCATCAGGCAGCCAGGAATGGGGACCTGCGACTGGTAAAGCAGTTATTGAAGCGAGGAGCGTCTACAAACAGCAGGTGAGGTCCGGGCGCACGGGTAGAAACTTCCTGCTACTGCTTTGGCCGGGGGTCTGTTTTAAAAAATATTAATTGCGTTTATAGCCTTCTTTTTCTCTTGAAAACACCAGCCAGCTTACAGGGAAGTGTGGGGTGCTTGGTGTTCTCTGAGCTCCGTTGTTTTCTCGCAGACGTTTCACTGCCAAACTAGGCAACGTCATCAGTGCTGAAAGGGGGTGGGGTGGGTGTGCTCTCTCCCCATGTAGCACTGAAGATTTTACCTAGTTTGGGTGAGGCAACGTCTGCAAGAAAACCACCCAGCTCGGAGAGCACCAAGCACCCCACAGTTCATCCCTGAGCTACAAATAGGCTCTTCTGTAGCTACCTGGAAATGTCTCCTTTGTTTTATCCCCAGCACAACAATCCTGCAGTGCAGATTGATCAAAAGAGTGGCCCATTTCCCCTCAAGACAGCTCCCTGGCTGAGGAGAGACCAGACCAATTTTAGTAGCTAAAATTGGGTTGATTCAGAGTTCAACTACAGATCGTTTAGCTGGACTCTAAATTAACCAGATAAGTTGGATTCACTTGGTTCAATAAACCACAGTGAGGGGGGAAAAATCCCTCACTAAAGTTATACAGAATAACAAGGATTAGAAGGCCTTCTCATCCAAGCAGGAAATGCTGTATACCATTATTTTGGACAAACAGCTGTCCAGTCACTTCTCACAAACCGCCAATGTTGGGAGGTTAAACACTAATCACAATTAGCACCTAGCTGCCAGTTTGCCAATGGCATCAAATTATCAGCCCTTTGGCTTTTGAGTCTGGCTTTCCCAAAAACACACACAGGAACTGAAATCAGTAAAAGGGGTGGGCGGGAGGATACGAGAAAGATAAAGAAATGCAAAAGAAATGCTCCTTAAAAACCAGTTAGGAAAGCCAGAAATTCTTTTGCTGGGTGAGAAAACATTGGAGAAATTGCAGCCTGCCTTTTAGGCACAGCGTGTATTGAAAGCCACACATTCTGGGCTTCGAAACTACAATGAATTGGCCGATACCAATTTTATGCCTCTGTCTCTAGAATTACACATCCCAGCATTCCTAGCTTTCCATGCAAGGCCTTCTCAGTTCTCTCTTTTTTTAAAAAAATGAACCCTTTTTAGAGACGAAAACGGCTGGACTCTCCTGCACGTCGCTTCCTTGCATAGCTACCTCCCCTTGGTAAAGTTTCTCATCCAGCGTGGAGCCGTGATCCGTACCGACACCAAGGCCGGCTACACACCTCTGCACCATGCTGCCTGGAGCGGCCACACCCAAGTGGCGGATCTCCTCTTGGCCCGGGGGGCTCCAGCGATGGACTCAACCAAAGAGGGCCTTACCCCGTTTCATTGCGCGGCCGCCAACGGCCACACCTTGATGACGCAACTGCTTCTACGGCACGGGACAGATCCCAACGCTTGCGACTGTAACCAGTGGACCGCCCTGCACTGGGCCACAGCTGGCCACCAGCTTCACATAATGAACGAGTTGGTTGCCCAAGGGCTGAACCCCAATCTCCAAGGCAAGGGAGGCGTCACCCCTTTACACATAGCTGCTGAGATTGGGAGACCCGAAACCACACGTCTCTTGCTTGTCCAAGGGGCCGACGTGAATCTCCAAGACGACTGCGGAAGGACGGCGCTTTCTGTCGCTTCTAAGAACAGCCATCATGAGGTGGTCTTAATTTTTAGATCAGTCCTATACTAAGATCACTGCTATAATTCATCGTAATAATTAATACTATTATAGCGAAGCTGGGGGTGGGGGGTGATTGTTGCTCATTATCAGTGGGGCTGTTTTTATTATTGTTTATCACAAGCAGAGAAATATTTGGGGAGTGCTTTAATAGAATAACAGAGTTAGAAGGGACTTTGGAGGTCATCTAGTCCAACCCCCTGCTCAGGCAGGAAGCCCTAGACCATTTCAGTCAAATGGTTGTCCAATCTCTTCTTAAAAACCTCCAGGCTTCCTTGCGGTCGCAAACTTCATCCATCTCGCTTTCCAACGGATCGAGAGCCCAGATCTGGAAAATCAAATTATTTCAGAGACTCAGTGAAGTTTAGCACAAAACCTGTGGGATTCTTGGATTCTTCCACTGGAGCACGACTTTGGTTTGCTTTCTCAAGCTTTTCCTGTCTCCCCCTTCAGATCGTGAAGCTGTTGCTCCAGAGCCAAGCGGATCGAGACTTAGCAGACCTCCGTGGTTGCACCCCGCTCCACAAGGCAGCAGGCGCCGGGTGCCTGCGGTCTGTCTGCCTTTTGCTCAGAGGAAGCTCCCCTGCGAGCGTTAATCGAAGAGATGGCCTCCTGCTCACACCACTTCACCGCGCAGTCCTGGGTGGTCACGCCGACGTCGCCAGTTGTCTCTTAGAGCACGGAACGGACGTTAACGCGGCTGGGTGGCTGGGCAAAACCGCCTTGCATTTGGCTGCGGAAAAGAAATTCTTTCCCTTGGTGGAACTTTTGATCGCCAAGGGGGCAGACCTTAGCCGGAAGACTTGGTGGAAGGAGACCGCCGAAGAGGCCCTAACCCAGAGCTTTCTCTAGCTGTGCTCTCCCTGGCTGTCGCCACGTGCATAGGTAGTGCTCGACTTACGACCATAATTGAATAATTTCTGTTGCTAAGTGAAACGGTTGTTTAAGTGAATTTCTGCCCCGTTCTGCAGCCCTTTGGCCAACTTTCTAGCCACCGTTGTTGAGAAAATCCCCGCAGTTGTTAAGTTATTAACACGGTCATTGAGTGGATCTGGCTTCCCTGTTGATTTTGCTTGTCAGAAGGTCGCAAAAGGGGGATCACGTGACCCTAGGAGGCTGCGACGGTCATAAGCACGAACCAGCTGCCAAGCATCCACATTTTGGTTATGTGACCAGCTGCAATGGTCCTACGTGTGGGAAAATGGTCACAAATCACTTTTTTTCATCGCCACTGTAACTTTGAACTAAATGAACTGTTGTAAGTTGAGGAGTGCTTGTAAAGAGCTCCCAACTTTTGGGATAAGTTGTAGTGTGCTCAGGATTGGCACCTGCACAAGACGGTTAGAGCTGGGCAGAGGAAAGAGCCGAGAATGGGGTAGGACAGATGTCCTTTGGGCTCTTTCTGCCACTCTGTCAGGTGGTTACACAATGACAACTTGCAGGTACGCGTCACACGACAATGCCCCCTTGTGCAGTCCAGCTTTCTAGATACATGTGTGCGTGAAAAATACTGTTTCTGTTTGCAGAGTGGGCTGGCCCATGCATGCAACGATCAGCTCACACGTGTGGCTTGTGTAAACCCGGTGAGTTCATTACTCCGTGTTGGATGCAGATATGGGAACTGGCTCACTCCCAGAGGCAGGTGGTTGTGCAAATGCGGGCTTTTGAGGTGCGCAGGTCAAACCAAAAGCCTTGCAAGGGCTCTAAAAAAAAAGGCCCCTCAGAGCCCCACCCGGTAGATTCCTACACCCATCTGCCACAGCCTGTCCCAACCGGCGTCCCGCGTTCCCATCTCTGTCCACCCGTGCGGCTTTTTCCCAACAGGACCAAAGTTGGGTCGCCTTCTTGCAGGAAGCTTTATCTCCTCCCGAGCCGCTGGGCTTTCCTTGTGGTCTCCCTTCCTAATGAGGCCCGATCCGCTATATAGCCTTTCCAAATTAGCCAAAGGGGTTTTTTTTATTTTTTATTTTATTTTAAAAAAATCGGGAATGGCCACCTCGGATTCTTTTAAATCGCCCGCGGGGCGCGTCGATCAGAACCGCAGCTGCGTTTCGCCCTTGGTTCGGGCTTTCCTCTTTCCTCCTTGAGGGGCGGTTCCCATTGAAGTCAACGGGAACAGGACGCGAGGAAGATCGCATGGCGGGTCTTCCGGGCTAAGAAGCGACAATCACCCCCTTTGTCCGACCTCCCCTCCCGACAACCCCCCCCCCAATCCCGATCTGAACGCTTCGGCGTGGCGCCGGCCTTCCTCTTCCTCCACTCAAATGGCGAGTCCCCAACAGGGCCCGGAAGTGCGGGGCTGCGGGTGGCGCGCTCATCCGCTTTGCTCTCCCGGTCGTTTTTGCAGCAATTGCTGCGAAGTCTCGCCCGGCGGCCGGAGGTCGGGAGGACGGAAGGCGTTGCACCGCGTGGCTCGGTCACCTCCCGCCGGGCGACCCCTCCGCCCTTCCCTTTGCAAAGCTCAGGCTCGCTGGCATGGTTTTCCTCACTTGCCCGCTTTGGCTCCGCAGCCGGGTGACCGACCGCTTCTGGCGCAAGCAGAAGATTCTCAAGCATGCCCTGGTAAGGCAGGAAGGGGTCGCCGTGCACCCCCGCCAGTCTTCCTTCTCGTCCCCTTTTAGCCCCCAGATGGTTTGATAGCTTGATGTTTTGGGAGCCAGGCGGCGCCCGGCCTGGCAGCCAGGGATGGGAGACCACTAGGAAAGGGCAAAGACACCTCTTGGAAGAAGGCGAGAGCACCACACTTCCGGGTGGTTGCCTAGAACGCAACAGGAGCATAGTTACTTAAGAAATGCTGGAAATTTACTCCTAGTAGTACAGCTCTACTGTTGCTCCTAGTAGTAATAGGATGGCTCTTAGTACTGCATTGGACTTACTCTGTTATTGCTGTGATTATTATTGTTCTTGCAAACTTAAGTCACTGTAAACTACATAAGTTCCCCCCACCAGATGTTTAGAACTACAGCTCCCAGAATTCCCTATTCTCCGCAGCCTGATCTGTTGAATGGGACTTCTTGCTGCAGATGCCCACCTTGCCAGTGCTCAATTGGTGGGCTGAAGGGACAGGGTAACAATTCCAGGTTCTGCACAGCGATGCCAGACTTCGGTTGTGCTACGTATTATTTTAACACATCAAGCACCTTCAGGTTGGATTTTGTGAGTTGGGGGGTTTCTTGTTAACGAGGGCTGGAAATATTTTGATTTTGCTATCTTTGTGTCCTTCCCATCTCTCCAGCATTTTCGTGGACGGAAGAACCGTTGTTACAGCTTGGCATACCGAGCTGTCCGGAGGGCCTTTGTGTACGCCACCAAGGCCAGATTGCTCAAAAAGAGAGATATGAGGACGGTAAGAAAGAGCCAAAACGTTTGAGATGCTTATAAAATATTGTGCATCCTGAAGTGCTGGGTTTCTACCTTCTGTTATTGCTGGGTGCTCATTTAAGAAATTGTGCTTTATTTATTTACTAGAACAGAGCAAAGTTGCATAACCAAGAGAGAAAAGCAAGCAACAATGCAATTACAGCAGTGTAAATTATGCCCTTAAGGGCTTCTCGTACAGATGTATATGACATTTTATGTAATAGTTTCAGTTAAGGATGACCGTATTTCAAAGTCATTGTCCATGCATAAGCTACATCTGTCAGTAACATAATATCTAATGTCAAGTCTTCAACTCACGAAGTAACGGGAGCCGTAAATTTATATTCAGTTACAATTTCTTCAACTTTCAGTTTTGCAACTACTAAGATTATTGGCAGAGCAAGTAAAAAAATAGCCAGAGAAACTATTGAAGCCTAGGAAACGCCCCCCCCCCCTCAATCAGTAGGATAGGATTGTATGCCAGGGATGGTCCGCAGCAATGCAGACATCTTAATTCCTATGTTCTTTACCAAAATCTTATGAATATTGCATTTTCCCTTTTAGCTTTGGGAAACCAGGATTGAAGCAGCATCGTTGGAACATGGCATTAAGTACCGTAATTTCATAAGTGGCCTTTATAAGGTAATTGTGTTTAATTCTTTTTTCTATTTTAGATTCCCAAATGTTTTTCAACATTGCATTCTTCCAGACAGCCTGGAGGTGATGAAATGACACCACCAATTTTATCATTACTGTTGCTAGTGTTGCTTTATTTTGTCCTTTTAAATTTATATTATGAATGTTTTATTACACTTTAAGGTGATGTGGTTTTGTTTTTGGCTTGTTGATGGCCATATGGCTGTGGTTCATAACTGTGAGCATGGGTGACTTTAAATATAACAATTGTTGTTTTTTTTTAAAAAAAAAACGGGGAAGGATTGCAGCAGGCCTTAAAAAGTTTGCAAAAGACTTTTTTTCTCTACAAAGTTCAAATCTGCTTTTTCTTCATTGAGCTTTTCGTGCATGGACAGGATAAAAATGCAGGAAATGTAAATCTCGACTCAGGCCAAGTCATCCATCTCTTTTTTTTTTCTTTACTTCTCCTGCATCAGTGTCAAGTAGAACTGAACCGGAAATCTCTGGCTGATCTAGCCATTTATGAACCAAAGACCTTCAAATCTTTAGCTGCCTTGGCGAAAAGAAGAGGGGAAGAAGGGCTGCTGGCCGGCCAGGAAGAAGGAGGAAAGGAACCCGAAGGAATATTTTCCCGCCTAGTGAAATATCCATGAAGGGAACGCGCTTCCCAATGAGCTTTGCTCAAATTAAAAAAGGACATTTTAGAAATAAAAATATTCATATATTTTTTTTTTCTCTCTCTCTCTCTCCCTGCTTGAGCCGAAGCCATGATTTCTGAACGTCATCCAGTTTGGTCCGTGGTTATGTGGCTATTCAACTTGGGCCATATATATCCGAGGTATCTCCCATCTGCAATAATTTTTCCCCCCATTTTTTTTTATTCAGTAAAACAATGAAAGCAAAACAAAGAAAAGGGGAAAGAATATATAAGATGGACTTTAGAGCAAAGGGCGACATGAAAAGAAAGTTTGATTGGGTTGGTTTTTTTTAAAAAAAAAAGGAAAATTGAAAGGATAAAAAAACATTGCGGCTGAATTATTCTAACCGCCCTCTCTCCCAGCCAATTTCTGTTTTAATGTGGGAAACATCTTTTAGGCCTCTCCATTCTCTGGTCTCTCATCGTTCCCCATCTTAAATATTCTGGGCTCTCTGCTCAGCCTTGTTTTCCCTTGCCAAAGAGCCTTTTGCTGGTTGGAGTTTGGCAAACAAGGTCAAGCAGCTCTGCAAATGCTCCCTTGCGTTATTTTAAATACAAGAGACAGAGATAAAATGCCCTTTGCAGTTGGGAAGGTGTCTGTGTGTGAATAGGGTTCCTGGACCTCACCTTAGAAAGTTCAGTTTGACCTTAGCTTCTGGCATAATCTATTTCCATTCAAAGCTAGCCTGTGAACTGCAATTGGCAGCTACTAAGATGGTTGGACGAGCAGGCACAAAAACAGCCAGGGAAGCGATTGAAGCCTGGGAAAAGTACTTATCAAAGTACTTGGAAGATGAAGGCTGAGCAATACAAGCAAAAGACAGTCCATGACTTAAAAGCCAGCCATCAACACACCCCAATCAACATCTAAAAGGCCGCATGCATCAGGCACCCTACAAATAATACCTTGCACGGGCAGCAGGCACTCAGTTAAGAGAGAAGTCCCCTGAAGATGGGCTCCAGTACAAATCCAAAAAGCTCGGAAGACAAAACCTCTGGTCCCAGTGACCAACACAGATTGGATTCTGCAATATTATCCTGATGTGTATATTCACCTTCCTTTGTAACGAAGGTGTTTTGTTTTTTTTAACCAGGTCATTCAGATCAGCTCCGCATGGCGAGTTTGTACCTGGGGTGGTGGTGTGCAATAGCCCCCCTTGAGTGAATTCATTAACCAGGCCCAGTGTCCTCACAACCACTGCAAGGCCCATATAAGGAAATTCACCTCTGATTGTGTGCCCGGCACTTTGTAAAGCTTTACAATGCCACTAACAGTAGGAAATGCTGCAGTGGATGGGACCCCTGGGGTATTTCCATTGCTGGGGAAGGGAGGACTACGCTCCCTATAGCTCTTAGCTGGCAGGGGAATTATCATCGAAGTGTGTGTGTGTGTTTTGTTTGTTTGTTTTAAACAATTTGTTTTAATTTTAAATAATTCTGCCATTCTGGGCATTGAATCAAAGGAGCGGATTGGCTGCCCATTCAGAACTTTGCCTTCAATCTGGGGTTGTACCATTTGAGCGCACGGGGGGAGCCGATTTAGAACGTCTCCCGCCTGTGGAAAAGGTGAACACGGTAGGAAAGATTCCCCAAAGGTCTTCCCTCGCCGTGTTTTATTTCTCCCTCCAGATATTCGGCAAAATATCCGAACCAATTCTCTGAACCGGCTAGGGGTCCACCACCACCCACCCTACCCCCCGCATTTTGAAGTGGTAGAATCCCAACGTTTCCTGAGAAGAAGGCGAAGTAGAAGCGGCGCGCGCGTTGCACGCCGGGAAGCCCGATTGTTCCGCTCAGCCTCTCCCAACGACGTCCAAACCCGCCTGGCCCCTCCCCCCTCCCTTTCTTTCGCACTTCCTCGAGAAGGAAAATTGAAATTTCCACCGTTGCGTCACAAGGATGTTCTTTAGGCGCTGGCCAATCGGGAAGCCGACGCCTCCCGAAGGCGGGCCAATCGGAGACGCCGCAGCCTCGGGGCGGGGCCAGAAGCCTGGCGCGGGCAGGAAGCCGGGCGAGAGGAGACCGGAAGAGGAGGTGAACCCGACGGAGATTGAGCGGAGGTGGCGACGTCGTCTGGACAAGATGGCGGCGATGTTGGCGCCCGCGGCGGCCACAGCGGCCCCGGCGGGCTTCGGACTCGGCTCGGCGAGGATGGCCGCCGCTTCGGCCGGCTGCTCGTCCTCTTCCTCCTCGTCGTCGTCTTGTAGCGGCGGCCCGGGGCCTCTCCCGCCGCCTCCCGCGCCGCCTCCGCCCGGGGCGCTCCGCATCGGCGACCGGCTCTACTCGGGGGTGCTGCTCACCCTGGACAACTGCCTCCTGCCGGAGGAGACGCTCCGCTTCACGCCTTCCAGGAGCAACGGCCTCGACGCCGAGACCGAGGCCCAGCTCCGCATCACGGGCTGTGAGCTCGTCCAGGCGGCCGGGATCCTGCTCCGGCTTCCTCAGGTGCGGGGAGGCCTCCTCGGGCCTCAGTTCGAAGCCGGGCCGTTGGAAGCCTCCACGGCGGCGGTTACAGGCCGGAGGGGGGGGGGCGGCGGCGGCGAGGGAAAGAGCAGGGAACGTTAGTGCGGAGTACCTTGGACTACAATGCCCATCTTCCCCTGGGGAGAAGTTGGGAGAAGTCCCGTGTTTCTCAATCTGGACCCCTTGGAGACTGACTGGGGAATCCTGGGGCTTGAAGTCTCTCCCCTCCCCAAGGGGTCCAGGTGGAAAAAACTACTGGAATAGGTGCTGCGTTGCAGTTAATAAGTTATGCTATTTCAGATGATTAGCTTATCGCGTTTAATATGTCAAAGCTCTGTTCTTTTATTACTGTCTAGAATTTCATCACCTTTTAAGTGGGGGGGATGAGTCCCTGAGGCTTCGTTTTCTTCCTTATCCATTGTAAGGGAGCTTGTAACCAGAGTCCCATTAGCATTTTAAAAGAAGGACTTAAGCCTGCCTAAAACCTTTATGCAGATTCCTTAAAGAAAAAGAAGGGGGGAAAAAAACAATGCCTCTTGGGCAGATGATCCACCCCCACTGTGGGTGGAGAGGGAAGGCATTGTTACCAATGGAAGCATTGTGTTGTCCTTGTAGCCTAATCTCAAATATGCAAAATCTGCCTTTCTCAGAAAGCTTAGATCCTCTAAGCCAGGGATCCCAAACTCTTGGATTCGCTGAAGGATTTTGTAGCCCGCCCCCCCCCCTAGTGCTTTTAGGAGCTAATTCCAAAATTTGATATTTGGGGATATTCTGTTCAGATTGCCAGTTTGGATCTGTACAAATCAAGACCAGTACTGAGCAATAGGACAGAGATAGTGAAACATCAGAATGAAACTCAAAATTCCAGACAATACTAGATTATGACTCATATGGTACTCTTATGACATCAGTGGTACTGATCTATATGGTAATAATCTGATTCTCAGATATGGTAGATAGATAGCTCATCTTTATTTATTTATTTAATCCCATTTATATCCCGCCCTTCTCCGAAGACTCAGGGCGGCTTACAATCTAAAGCACAAACCAATGTGCTTAGCAGTAGCCTTCGTTCTATGTATATGCCTGCTTATTAGGGCTTTCGCCCCCAAGCGGCATTATTACAAAGTCAGCTTATTGCCCCCAACAATCTGGGTCCTCATTTTACCTACCTTGGAAGGATGGAAGGCTGAGTCAACCTCAGTCTTTATTGTCATTTTTTACTGTGGGCACAATGGCACACATTTAGATATACCATATACAACATATGTATAGACCTACACCCTTACTTATAGTAATGTAGTGATTCAAAGCTTTTTTGCTTTGCTCAGATAAATGAAATATAATAGTGATAACCTTACCCTGTGTTCCTCAGGTTTCGTTTCTTTCATCTGAATGGTTCATCCTTTCAAAATACTTTGGATGTGTCGTAGGAAGTTTTGTGATTCTTAAGTACAAATGTGTTCTAAATCTAGGAATATTTAGGAACTCTAAATATTTGATCAGTTGATTCTGCTTTTGTTTCCCAGGCTAGGGACTTTTTTTATTTTTTAAAGCAGTTAAACCCAGGCTTGTAAAAATAAAAACTTCTTAAAGGGGAATCACGATAAGGAAGCCAGAAAGCAAAATGGCTTTACTGGAAGTTTTCTAGCACAGCCCAGAGGCAAGCCGGCATTCTGTTCCAGGAAGTGTGTGACGCAACAGCCCTTTGGCCTGAAATGACAGTGATTCCCTCCCTCCCTTGCAATTTCTTTGTTGTTTGCCAAGGAAACTAACTGATTACTGCTCTTTTGAAGGCAGACTGGATTACTGGATTATTTTGGAGCTACAGCTCCAACTTGCGCTTTGGCTGATTTCATCCCCAAATTCCCTTCCCATTGTTGAGAAATCTTTTCTTGGTTTTCTCCTCCAGAGCTGTCTTTTATACGGAAGAGTGGGTTTTTAATTGCCCCTTGGTGTTTTTTTTTCTTCTAATTGCGCCTTTTGAGCAGTAAAGAGCCGCCCGGCCCTTTCATTTTTCTGTCTTCAGAGAAAGTGGGCGGAAGGCCATAGAGTGTCTTCCACCTTAGAACCCTTTTAAGTTGTTTGTCGGTACCAAACAAACAATGCAGTTTTCTCACGTGCCTGCTATTTTAGATACCAGGAGTGGCGACTACACAGGGCCATCCTTTCAAATACATGAAAGAGTATCTTCCCCCTCATTTCCTTGGGAACTAGGAAGCTTAGCCTGTACAGTGTGTGTGATTGCCGATAAAAGCATTTTTGAGTTCCTTCCCTTAAATAAGGAAAAACCTGGATGCCTTGGAAGTGTTTTTCTCAAGCCGATTTAGGTATAACGCACACATCTTGGAGGAGACATATGTGATGGGGGAAAAAATATAACTGCAGATTCTTTATACATTCAGAACTCATGTTCCATTATCGTTTCCTCTTGGAAGAGGATTAATATATATGCTGGCTTTGCTTTTTGTTTTCCAGGTGGCCATGGCTACAGGGCAGGTGCTCTTCCAGCGTTTCTTTTATACAAAATCATTTGTGAAGCATTACATGCAGGTACGTAGTTTAATTTTAGGAACTGCAAACTTAGTTGTCGTTTTTGGAACCTATTCTGCTTGACATCCCAGGCTGATATTACTTGCTGACAGTTTAGTGTTAACATGAATCTGTATGTGTTTGTCTTCTTGGACGATATCCGTAATAGATTAAATTGATGCTAAATTTGGCATTGATCGAAATATGTGCTGCTTTTCTTTCATTGCTGACCTTTAAGCAACTCTTAAAAGAGGACAAAATTCTACCTCCTGCATCAGAAAAAAAAAGGTGACTCACCCAAAACATTAGGGAGAGACTTTTTTTTTTTTGGTCTTTCTTTCAAAAATTATATGAAGGCACCCCTTGAGGTCGTTTGGAAAGACCTTTGTTGGAGTTGCACCAAGAGGTTCTTAATGATAAAGTCCCTTCCTCAGTCTCAGAAGTTGTGTGTGTGTTGGGGGGAAAAGTTAACATTCTTGGTTTCTTAATGTTAAACAATGCAGCTAAGTCCTTGACTTACAACCACAGTTGACTCCAAATTTCCCCAGCTAAGTGAGAGAGTTGTTGAGTGACGTTTGCCCCATTTTATGATCTTTCTTGCCACGCTTGCTAAGAGAATCGTTGGCAATTGTTAAGTTAGCCACACGGTTGTTAAGTCAACCTGGCTTCCCCATTGACTTTGCTGGTCAGAAGGTCGCAAGAAGGGATCGCGTGAACCCGGGACATTTCGACGGGGTCATAAATAGCCAGTTGCCGAGCGTCTGAATATTAATCCCGTGATCATGGAGATGCTGTAATGGCTGTAAGTGTAAAAAAGGTCAGAAGTCCCTCTTCGCTGACATGGTAACTTCAGTCACTAAAGGAATGGTTTTATAAGTCAAGGATTACCTGTTGTTGTTTTTTTTTTAAAGATTGGATTGATCTCAGAAACAAATGGGGCAGCTCAGTGAGATTGGATGTGTTGTGAGAAAAGCGGCTGAAAATCCAGCTGTACAAGTTGGTCTCTCGCTGCTCAGAGTGAAATTTCCCTTGACTGCTTTCCTTCTTCCAGCACGTGTCAATGGCCTGTCTTCATTTGGCTTCCAAAATTGAAGAAGCCCCACGGCGCATAAGAGATGTCATTAATGTATTCCACCGACTTCGGCTACTGAGAGAGAAAAAGTAAGTCTGAAATGCAACCGGCTCTGGGTCAGTTCTTGCAGTGGTAGTTCAGCCTTCTTGCAGTAATTCTTGGAAGCCTTGGGAATGACCGCCTGCATCCACTTGCTTTGCCTCTCGCGCTCTGGCCATTTCCCCTGCATCCACACCCAATGTAGGGGCGTTTCAAGGATCCCATCTTTCTTGGATTGCGGATCCCAATCTGTTCGTGAAGACGACCATCCCTGGGGTTCTGATCTGCAGGTTTTTTTTCCCACCCCTGATCTCAGCAAGAGGGAGATCGCTGTGTGGTGGGAACGAGCCCCCGTTTGCTCGAAACAGTATAATTGTTGGAGTTGCCTCAGTAAGGCTACGCTAGGGAGTGAACTCATTCTGGGGCTGAAGGATATGTTAAAAGAGGGTGAATCTGAGCTCGAATCAGGCGCCTGGCATTCGTCAAAAGGATCATGGGGGTTCCAGATGGAGAATTTAAAGCTTTCTCCACCTGGTTCCCTTCAACTGTATGGGATTGCTCCAGGGGATGAGGGTTGCGGCCTCGGTTGAGCTGGTTTTCCCTTTCAGATTGTACAAAAGTTTTAACAATGAAACTCCTACTGCGGCGTTACATTGTTGAGGTTTCAGCCAAGACCTTCCTTCCTTCCTCCTCCGCGCAGGAAACCTGTCCCTCTAATACTGGATCAAGAATACGTCAACTTGAAGAACCAAATCATCAAGGCAGAGAGGAGAGTTTTGAAGGAGCTTGGATTTTGCGTGCACGTGAAGCATCCTCACAAGGTGTGTATTTGGGGTTCCTGCTTTGCTTTCCTATACATCTGTTGACTGGACAGACCAAAGAGTTGGGGTTCCCCCCCTTTGAAGAAAACTCTTTCGCTTGTGACTTGAATTGACGGCTTCCCATTTTAAGCGTCGATTACCTTTCTGTATTAATGGATTGCTGGTTTCAATCTTTTAGCATAACAGTTGTCTTTTGTATGTCCAGGTAACACTGTAATTTTTCGGTATCAAAACCAATCTTGGTTGCGGCTCAGATCTTCCCCTCTGCTCACATCCTCTCTGCTTCGTTCTGTGGCTTCCCTTTTTCTTTTTGGACTTGGCAACATTTTAAGATAGGGCCACTGCCTGTGAACGGTGAAACAAGCTGCAGCCCGGGAAAGTAGGGGAAAGAAAATGCCTTTGCTCGGTACTCTTAACCCTGACCCTCTTGTGCGGTGGCCTCTTGGGCAAGGGTGTCCCATCAGAGGGGCTTGAATTACACTGGGCCTCACAAAGGGCTTGGCCTTTTCTCTGGTTGTGCCAGGAAAGGGCCCCTTTGCAACTTCACAACCAAATTGCATCCCTCTCGCTAATCTCTGCGATCAGAGCCCCATCTTAATAAAGTAAATTATTGCCAGTAAATGACTGGAAGTTCTTGAGACGCGGAGCGTGGCGAGTGGACTCCTTGTCCTAAGCTTGCTCTCTGACCCCCTCACGCTGCACTGTTCCCTCACTTAACCTTGAAGTCAACAGAGGGGAGTGGGGAAATCCCTGGATAAAATATGTTTGCACGAATGAAATCTGGTTGGTCAGCTTCAGAAATGAGGATTATCGCCGCCATGGTTTAGGATATCTGGATGGGTGGACGCACCCATTTCTTACCCACTGCTGCTCCTTGAATTTTTCTCTCCCACCATGCTCTGCTTAATTCCCTTTCTGGGAATTTTTAATTTATTTAAATTTTTTTTTACTGAGCCGTGATGGCACAGTGGTTTAGAATGCAGTGCTGCTCCCTGCCAGCAATTTGATCCTGACTGGCTCAAGGTTGACTCAGCCTTCCGTCCTTCCGAGGTCGGTAAAATGAGGACCCGGATTGTTGCGGGGTTGGGGACTATACGCTGACTCTGTGAAGCGCTTAGAGAGGGCTGTCAAGCACCGTAAAAGCGGTATATAAGTCTTAAGTGCTATTGCTTCTCAGAATATAAGCTCCAGCTTCTGAATCAGTTTTAAGTACCCTAAGCCGCCGCCTCCTCCCGCTGGCCAACTCTCTATTCATTTCTAGCGCGTTTTGGAGCCCAAAGTAAGATAGATTGATTCTTTTTTTTTTCTCCATCTCTTCAGCAAGTAGTGCAGTTTTTGAGGTGGACACTGAAGGAGAGAGAGAGCTCTCTCCAGTTTTAACGTTCTTCGGAACGGGAAGGCAACCTGCGCAAGCTGAAGAGGGAGCCAGGGCCGGAAGCAATAAATGCCTAGGAGGAAGCTTTGCGCTGTGTGTCTGTACTGTGAGCTTCCCTTCCCTGCTTCTGGAGGGCCTCTGTCTAGAGTTAGCTGTGGCTCAGAGCAGCTTGGCAAGAGGGCATTAGTTCAGCTGGACTCTTCTCTGAATGAAAAACCTCTTCCCCCCCCCACTCGATCACCTGTATAACTCCGTCACCCGTATCTTCCAGATAATCGTTATGTACCTTCAGGTATTAGAATGTGAACGTAACCAGCACCTGGTCCAGACCTCATGGTAAGTTGACGTTTCTTGTTTCTCTTGAGGCCCGCGGGGCAGTGGCAGGAAAATGTGTCATAGTTGGGGGCTGCGCGCGTGTGCTCCACTGCCACGTTCGCGTGGCCTTCCTCTTGTTTGTTGTTTTTGGAAAAAAAAAAAACCGGAACGCCACCTCCTGCCCCTCCGAGTGGACGGGCCTCTTTTGCTAAAAGAGTCAGACACGCTGTCTTAAATGGTAAGAGAGCGGATCCCCCCCTTTGCTCTTCTTTTCTCTCCTGCTGGGGGGTGGATGGGGGTGAAGGAAATTTCCGCGTGGGGTTTTGAAGGAGAAAATCTGCGCCCCGCCCCGCCCCCCCCCCCCAAAAAGGGAAAAAATCCATTTTCCAGCAGGACCCAGAAGAAATTAACCTTGGAAGGGGCCAGAAGCAGCGGTCATTCAAAAACACAATGCCCTGGGTGGGCCTGTGGGGTGGCAGTTTTTGTTTTTTTTTTAAACACAAGGGTCCCTAACCCCCTGGGCTGTGGCCCATTTGGAATTGGGCCACGTGGGTGGTAGACAGGCACGCACGCTGCCCGTGTGCGAGGGGCGGGCCAGGGCGGGCACACATCTCAACTTGTATGGGCTGTCGGACACTTACGCGGCCCAGTTCCCCTACCCCCAGCCCGGCCGCCAAGCCACAACGGTTGGGTATCGCTGTTTTACCACATAGCTTTTGGGTGGCTAGTGGACCCCTGTCGCCTTGCAACGCCCCCTCCCCTCCTTTCCAGCTTTTCTAGGTTTTAGACTCTTAAATAACTCTGCTCTGTTCCATGTTTGTGTTTCCCGAATCTCAGTCCTAGCCAGTCTCTCCCCCCGTTCTAAGAAAGGTAGCAGCTAACCTGTGTGAACCTACCACCAGGGTGTAAACGTAGAACTCAAAGCGATTGTTATGAACTGTCTGGCGTGGCTTGGAAGGAGAACCTGTTTTGACTTTTTCTTTTTTCTGTTACTCTTTTGATCGAAGGGTAGCCTCTGAGGGTAAGTGACTAAGACCTCTCCTCTGCTGCCCACGAACAATGGTGCAGGGATTACTGGCGTCTTCAGTCAAACCCGAGCAGGCTCCAGAGAGAGAAGGCTGACAGGTGGTATGCGTCCGCTAGTAGAGTTTAAAAAAAAAAAACCTGGCCGAACTGCTGCTTGTGATTTTTTATTTTTATTTTCTCCTCTGTTTCCAATTTCTTTTTTTTCCCCCGTTTTGTTTGCACACTTTCCCCCCCGCCCCCCACCCACCCCGGATGGGCCTGTGTTACTTGTCCAGATGCTCTGATGCTTACTTATCATGTTTCGATATCTTAGTTCAATGCAAATGTTTTTGATTCAACTGGGCTTTTTTTAAAAAAATAATAATAAAAAATAAAATAAAAAATGTGACTGAAGTTTGGGCTGGGAGGGAGGGATGGGACTCTGAACGCTGGTCGTTGCACCTGTAAAATCTATTATGCTTTTGTATTGTATTGCAATTATTTATTATTTTTTTTAAAAAAGATGTCACCTTTCCGGGCTCATCGTATGGCCTAGATCTTCTGTTTGGACTTCTTCAAAAGTTGGATCTTCACCATTTCCTTCCGGAAAATTCCTTCAATTGTGGTTGAATTAGAATGTTTGCTTCTCTGCTGGAATTAGTACTGTCTGAAGGGTGTGTGTGTGGGGGGGGGGGGAAGGTCCAAGATCTTAATGTTGCATAACCACACTTATTCAGTTGTTTCCAGGTGCTGCCCTTGATCACTTAGGCTCTTGTAACTCTGGGAAGCCACCAACCCTTAGTTCATTTTGGTGTGTGTCTTCTAAACTGAAGTAGCCACATTCAAAGGTTGGTTGTTGTGGATCTAGACTGCCAAAGTCCAAACATGGTTATTATTAAGCCCTTCTTGACATCCCCTGGACTGGTTTTTCCATGTCCCAAGACGGTTGATTTGGTCAAAGACGCCTTGGCATAAATACAGGCAGTCCTCGACTTATAGCAATTCATTTAGTGCCTGGCTGAGGAATTCTGGGAGTTGAAGTCCACAAGTCCTAAAAGGGCCAAGTTTGAAGACCCCCTGATTTAACCTGTGGCCACAAAGGTCACAAAAAGGGGCCAGGTTCACTTAACAAATATCTCACTTAACAACAGAAATTTTGGGTTCAGTCATGGTTGTAAGTCAAGGGCTCCCTGTATTTTGCACGAGAAAAGGCATTCCTGTTAAATGTTGGTTTGCCGCCTTATTTTTATTGTTGTTATTATCTTTTTGCTGTGTTCTTCCATTTTTGCCTCTATTTAGACCCAAGCACGGGTTTAATGGCTAGAATGCAGCTCAGAAATTAAAATTACCCCCCTGTGCAAATCTTCACAAGAAATAGGTGCCCGTAGCGTAAGAACAGCGTATATGTTCTAGGCTCATCAACCCAATCCAGCGGACGACAACTTTGGGCAGGGGGGGGGGAAACCACTTGGAAAAAATATTTAGCTGGTGGAAATGTACTGTGTTGCTTGCATTGCCTTCCGTGTTCCAGTGTGCAAAATGGACTTGATCAGAGGTCGTGTGCTGTATTTTATTTTTTTTACTTCATTCTGTGAACATTTGTTTTGAGAAACCATGTTACAGCCGGGCAGGCTAGAGAGGCCTAAGTACAGCCCAAAGGCACCGTCGGCTTGACTCATGCGCCCGTTGGCAAAGGATGGACGTTTTTCAGGCTGGTTCCCGCCAACGGAATTGGGCCCAGTGGTTTCGTCAAGCGGAGAAGCTACCCTTCAGAAGCGGCTTGCGACGGAAGAGGCCGGCTGTTGGAAAAGCTCTGGATTTCTGCCCCTTCCCTCCTTCAAAAGCCTGGAGCCTGTTCCTGCGGACTGTTTGTTTTTGCATTGGCCGCGTTGTGGTGGGACGGGCTTCGGACTGCTACTGTTCACTGTAACCTTGTGCTTTGCGTAAGACCAGGCCAGCAGATTGTAGCTGAGAGGAAAGTTAAAAAAAAACGGGTTCTCGTTCCTAAAAAACGCCCAGATCCAGTTGATAACATTCCAGATTGGTGTTCTAGAGTGATGCTCTTCCGCCAGATGAAGCAGCTCGCTCCCTTTCCATCCTGTTGGGGTTCACAGGGTTAGCTAGCGAACCCACCTGGCGGTAAAAAGTTAGCTCCATTAGATTGAAAAAAAGGAGGCTTAGTCCTGTATAGGAAGTAATTTGGGGCAGGTTAGCAATGCCTTTGGTTTTCTTTCTTTCCCCCAATTCTCTCAGGAATTACATGAACGACAGCCTGAGGACCGATGTCTTTATGAGGTATCAACCGGAGACGATTGCATGTGCCTGTATTTACCTTGCTGCTCGGACTCTTCAGGTGAGTGTATAAAATTAGGTCATGTTGTTTTAGGAGGGACCTTCGTGTTTCCTAGCAGGACTGCTCTTTGCTGAATGTTTTCACCACAAAGAAGAGTGTGTGTGTGTGGTGGTGGGGGGTGTCAGCCTATTCTCCAAAGCACCTGAAGGCAGGCGAGGAACAATGGAAGCAAGGATGGGAGCAGCCTAGAACTAAGGAGGAATTTCCAGACAGCGAGAGCAATTAATCAGTGGGAAAGCTTGCCTCCAGAAGTTATGGGTCCTTTTAGAGTCGTGACCTTGATGTTAGCCCAACCCTTGGGAGTTTGAAAGCTGGCTGTTAATGGTTTGAGGCCCATTAACTGACTTGCCGTTAGCGCTACAACGTCTCACCCACGGTTGATGAGCCGTTGATGCCTTTTCTTGGCAGATTCCGCTTCCAAATCGTCCTCACTGGTTTCTCCTCTTTGGGGCCATTGAGGAGGAAATCGAGGAGATCTGCCTGAACATTTTAAAGCTCTACGCGGTGAAGAAGGTACGTGGATGCCGATCTGGGGCAGATTTCCGAAATGTGAAGGTAACAGAGGTGGATTAGCCCACTCTTCTCCCCTCGATCAGCTTGTGTGGGAAATGGTCACGTTCTTTTTTTTGGGGGGGGAGGGGGGTCTGTTGTAACTTTGAGCGGTCACTAAACAAACAGTTGTAAGTTGAGGACTGCCTGTGCTTTGCGTTCTTTTGCCCCTTTCTTCCCCACCCACCTCTTGTCGCCCGCCCTTCCTTTCTGTGCAGCCTTTTCAGGTATGCAAAGCTTCCCTTAAAGCCATTGCTCTGTCTCTTTGCCTCGTCAGGTCGACCTGGCCCTTCTGGAAAGCCGCGTTGAGCAGCGGAGGCTGGCCATGGAAGAGGAGAAAGCCCAGGCCAAAGGCCTCGCGCCAGATAGAACGCCCCATCTGGCAGTGTCAAGTTTTTCTCCCGTCCCCAAACCAGGTGGGTGTTTCCCATCCTGAAGCTAGGTGGGAGAGGCTTTTTCGGGGAAGTAGCCATCAAAGGGACAATCCGTTTGCCTTGGCCAGCATCTTAGCCATTGAGCAGAACAATCTGGTTGGAAACCAGCCCATCAGTCCTGGTGGATTGGTGGGTTTATTTTCCTGAGCTTCTAGTTTGAACTGCCCCTTCTTTGACCTAGCCCAGAGGTCCCCAGCCTTTTGGGCACCAGGCACCAGTTCCACGGAGAGCGGTTTTTCCGTGCCTGGTTTTGCGTGCTGCCTGCATCTCGCGAATAGGGCTTTGCTTGTTTGTGCAGCCCGGGGGGGGGGGGGTGGGATGGTTGGGGACCCCGCCCCCTACTAGCCCTCCCTCTCTGACATCCTGACCCAGGCTTCGGGCCCAGCAGAATTTGTAAATCATCGCTTTATAGACCCGGCAGGCATTGGAGGTTTTATTGGAACGGAATCCTAGGCTGGACTTGCAGCCTTAAGTCCCAGGACCTTTCTTGTTCTTGGTTCCCCGAGGGTTTTTTTTTCTCTGTTCTGTAGCCCAAGAATTGAGCAGTGCTTTGCCTAAATTTCCTGGATCGGCTGGATTTCCTGAACTTTGTCCCTTCTCCTTTCACTAGAATCTCCGAAAGATACCAAAGGCAGCATTAAGCCTTCCCCACTGCCCGTGCAGGTGGTCAAAAATGCAAAGCGGAAGACCGAAGGGATGAAGCGATTAAGGTCCAAAAGTCCGATCAATGGGTAAGGTTTGGGGCTGGGGGTTCCCCTCTGCTTAACAGAAGTCGTGTCGAGGAGGGTTGGTTTTTCTCCCCCCCCAGTTTGGATCCAGATACTTTTTTCTCTCTCTCTCTCTCCTGCAGCGTTTCCCAACCTGGGCCGCTCTTAAGATGCGTGGACCTCAACTCCCAGACTTCGCCCAGCCAGCCGTGGGGGATTCTGGGAGTTGAAGTCCACGCACCTTAAAGTAGCCCAGGTCGGGGAACCCTGCTGTAATGAGAATCTCTTTTGAAGATTACCTTCTACCGTGAGAGTTCACTGACTGAGAAAAAGAGAGGGTTAGACAAAAGAGACAGATAACCCGGAACATCACTTCTCTCATTCTTTGAATCTGCAGCGTTCAGAAAGGGGACCGCGAGAGCAGGAGTCGCAGTAGAAGCCGAGACCAGAGCTATTCTCGATCCACTTCGCACTCGCCTTCTCCGAAAAAGAGGTTGGTTGCCGAAAGGCTGGGGCCGTCTACCGGCAGTTGGTATTAAGAGAGAAGAACAAGCAAAGGGGTCTTGGTAATAAAAGTAAGTCAGCTGGTACCTGGGGAATGCAAAGCCGGAGGGAAAAGGTTTTCTTGAGACTAAAGCCTGCAGACAGCAGTTTTGGCAGCCCGGCCTAGCTCATTGTCCAGCCAGGCACAGTCACTCTGCCGGAGATAGGTGGGGCTTTTGCTTGCGGTAATGCAGGCTGAGGAATTCTGGGAGTTGAAGTCCACATGTCATCAAAGGGCCCTGCTTTAGCCAGTGTAACTGCAGGATGAAACGAAAGGCTTATCCAGGCCAACTGTTCTAATTTTTAAATGTTTTTAAAATCTGCCCTGGCGGGGCCTTTTTGCTTAGCAGCGAGAGGTAGCCGTCTTCCTCTTCTCCCTCCCCCCCTTCCAGGAAAAGTGAAAGCCATTCCACCTCCAGCTGCTCCAAGTCGCACAGCCGTTCGAGGAGCCGCAGCGATTCACCTCCCCACCAGTTCAGCCACACCGCCCCCAGCTACCCGAGCTCCAAGATGCGAAACTACAAGAAAGAGAAGGGATACAAGTACGGTTCTCCCAAAGCCCAGCGGTCCCGCAGCCGCAGCTCCTCAAGGTCCCGCAGCCGTTCGCGGGAACGGGAGCGTCCCGAGCACACGGGCAAGTATCGGAAGAAGAGCCACTACAGGGATCAAAGGCCCGAGCGGCACAACCCCTACGACAGGCCGAGCCATCGCTACGAGAGAGATCACCCCGGCCACAGCCGACACCGGAGATGAAGTCAGACACATCACAGCCAAAGCTTCCCCCCCCCCACACACACACACCCTTTCCCGGCTTCAGTCGGGCCTTTCTTTTGCCTAAAGCTGGACTCTGGAGCCTGACAACCACCTTGGCTAGTTAAGGGCCCGGGTGGCACGGACCGTGCACGGGCAAACGATGAGGTTTGAGGGACATTCTTTGGCTGTTTCCCCCTTGTCTTGATAGAGGGCTGTTGCTTGTCTGCTGGATTTTGTGTCTGCTTCATGCCGGTGTGATGATGTCCCTTTGAGCTGTCAAAGCAGGAGTGTGGCCTGCGTCGGATTCTATGAAGGAAAACCTCGGAACACTATTCAGAGGGTTGAGATTTCCCCCCGGCTCCCAACTTGTCAATTTTTTAAATATTTCTTTCTCTCAGAGGATCTTGGAAGATCACCCCGACAACATTGCTAGGTGCTAACAGCATTTTTTTTCTTTCTGTTTTCTTTCTTTTTCTTTTCTTTTCTTTTTTTTTTTTTTTGATCATACAGTGAACTTGTTTGCATTGTTATTACAGAAGGTGATTTTCGGATTCTTAAAACTTAAGTGCCTATATTAGGCAGTCTTGGAGGGAAAAAGTACCTGATGCTGAAATGGGAAAGATGGAGGAAAGCATTAATTAACCCTTTCAAAGTGCAAATGCCGTTTCAAGTAATTTTGGAACTAGGAAACCCGCATCCTGAGAATGCAGATTTTACATTCCTTAACTGGAGGTTTTTTCCCCACAGGCCTAATTATTATTATTATTGTTATTATTTCTTTATCCCCAGCAGAAAGAACTATGGAATAGTATTTAAATTCCACAAGCTGAAAGTGGGTGGGTGGTGTTTTTTTTAAAGCCTGGTGCTGGCCACCAGTTCTAAGCTGGGGATGATTTCATAGAGCTTAATCTTTTATGTGGTTTAGGTAATAAAACAAATTTACTCAGGATCTTTTCAAAAGTCTGAAGAACTGATTGCTTTTGTCTGCTCTTAGCTTGCTGAAGAAAAGGTGTTTATATTAAGAGAGAAATGTATGCAGCACAAGAATATCCGTTTTAGTGGTATATCTGTGCTGTCTTCCTGTTCCTTAATTTCATTAAAGTATTTGATTTTGTATTTAAACAGTTGGACTTGGACTCTTTGACTTGCGTTGAATGGCTGTTTTAGTTTGTGATATGTGTTTTCTTTCTCCCCGGTACCAGATTTTAGCCTAAGCTTCCAATATTGTGTTGTTTGTCTTTTACACAGAGCAGAACGTTGAAGTTTGGTGTCACATTGGATCTAGGGCCCATAGATGTGGTTTCTGAAAAGTTGTTTTTTTTTTTTAAATAACAGCATACTTTGCCTTAAATGTTTCATTATCCCCAAAACACTTCCATGCTCTGAGTGGTTTTCTGCAGAAAGCACATAACAACAGTTCATAATACACACCCTGGCTTTGGTAGGTGAGAGCTTGTGTGGATGGAGCAGAGGCCAGGAAGAAGAGTTGGAATTGAATAAAAGCGTAGAAAAACGAGAGTTTAGTGCGATGTGTGAATTTGGTGTGGCAGCTTCCAGATAATTCTGTGGAAGAATCACCCTATACTAGCCCACACAAATGGGATCACAGCCTTTTTGGAAATAAGATCGTCCTTCCAAGCAAGAGGCCAATTTCTTCAGCAGCGCACTTGGAAGATGTTCTGAATCTCAGGATTCTTGGCTGGAGCAGACAATGTGAAAATAATTTATTCTACTATTACTAAAGACTTTAGGGTTAGTTTCTAGGTCATTTTTTAATGTCTTAATAAACTTTGTTTGCTTTTGAAAAGGCATTTCAATGTGACTTCTACTAAATGACCCTTGAACCCCCATCTTCCCTAGACATCCATGTACTTAGTTGTTTCTTGTATTAATGAGTTGAATGATGATGATTTTATATGGTTGTAAATGAAAACACTCCCCACGCAGGAAGAGAAAGTATCAGCAGATTTCCAACTCCAAAGTAATTAACATTATTAGGCCACAATGTAAGCGAACACACCTTTTCCCCCTGGCATTATCTCCCAATCACAATGTGTACTTTGAGGGCCAAATATGGCTCTAGGCATGTGTATTTTTCCAAGGAAACAGATCAAGACAGGAAATTCATTTGATTACAATTTATTTATTCGGAATGTTTGAATTAAAAAGTATTCCTTTCAAAGGGGGAACCCCGAGAATCATCTTACATTCCCTTTTACAGGTAAGAAAATTATAAAGAGGAAAGTTGATTGGACGGGACAAAAATAACTTCCCCTTTGCATAGAAAATCAGTTAAACATGTTACTTGTATGTCCATTTAAATGAGCTCTGACTTAAGTAGGGGCGTAAAATTTAGCATGCTTAATAAGAATAGGTTGTTCGAAGTTCACAAAGAGACAACCATCCCTATTAACACTAACAAGCTCTCTCTTTTCAGGAAACATTCTGAGCTGGAGAGGTTTTGATCGTGAAGTTTAGGAATGTTAGAAGTTATCAATCAATCCATACAGCAATAAAATAAAGAGCGTTTACATTCCAGTCTGAAATGGTTTGTTAAACCATTCACGTCATTTAAGAGAGAAAAGTCTTAATTAAAATACAAAATAACTTATGTTAGCAAGTACAACAATACTTGCTGTGTGGCTGTCAGTTTAGGCCAAATGGAACTAATTTCTAACTCATCAGCATTCTCCTTGTTGCTGCCAGGGAAAGCACTAATATTGGAAGACTTTAAACTCTAAAGCCGAGTCTGAATTGTGAAACTTCCATAGCAATTACATCCGCCCAAATTCCATTAGTTCATAACTGCCACGTAATACAAGTATTACCTTAAGCTTCTGTTGGGGGGGGAAGAGATATAAATGATATAATAATACGGGTATATTAGGAAGTGGCAATTATGCAACACTGTTGCAGCAATTATGCAACACTTGCAAAAACCTTGTTTAGTAATATAAGTGTAGGGTTTGTTGTTTTTTGGCTGTCATCAACCTCCTGCGCTATTGGATCCTTAGAGGGCAGCAGAGACAATAATAGGGGAAGGAATACAGGAGCGGAACTTCCCTTTAGAGCGCGCGTTTCCGGGAGGGACTCTTAAGACAGACGGTCCGGAGCGCCTGACCGGAAGTGCGCTCTCGTATTGTTTCCCCGACTTCAACTAGATGGTAAGCGCCTCGGTGAGGAGGCATACGGTTGTGTGTGTGCGGCCTTTCTGCGTGTGCGTATTTACGTATTGTGTGTGTGTGCTTGTGAGTAAACAAAAGGCTTCCTGCCTTTTCCAGAACGGGCCCCGGCCCTTCTGGAAGCCTCGAAGGCCTTTTCCTTAGGCCTCCTTTTGCCCGAAAGGGCCTCTCTTCGCGGGGGCTGCCCGGCCTCGTTGACCTGACCACCCTTCCTCTTCCTTTCTCGTTTTTACTAGCCGGCCTCGACATGCTGGTCTCTCGGCTGATGGCTCCCCTGGTGAGGGCATCGCGGTGTGCAGGTAAAGAGCGGCCTGGGCTGGGGGGTGGAGGTGGGGGTGGGTGGCCAGTGTTTGGGGCCAAAAGGGGCCTTTCCCATCACCTCGTGGCTCCCGAGTGGGGAAGTAGGTGGTGGGTGGATTAATAACTGACCCCATCCCCACCCTAAATACTTTCTGTGCCCCCCCCCCGCTCCCCATCTTTTAATCGAAACCTGTGTTTTCATTGCATTTAAATATACTGTGTTTATTATTATTATTATTATTATTATTATTATTATTATTATTATTATTATTATTATTATTATTATTATTATTTGGATTTATATACCGACCTTCTCCCAAAGGACTCGGGGCGGTGTACAGGGCAATTAAAACACAATATACAATATACAAAGTTAAAATGAATTAAATTAGCCCTAACAAGTAAAACACATTCTAAAAATTTAAAAAAGATTAAAATCCCAATCCCTCAGTCCAGGCCGGCAAGCTCAAATAACCAAGTTTTCAGGTCGCGGCGAAAGGAGCGAAGGTCGGGAGCCATCCGGAGCTCAACCGGGAGCTGGTTCCAGAGGGTCAGTGTGCCCACAGAGAATGCTCTCCCCCTGGGGGCCGCCAGTCGGCATTCCCTGGCCGACTGCACCCTGAGGAGGCCCTCTCTGTGGGAGCTCACAGGACGATGGGAAGTTGACGCCGGCAGAAGGTGCTCCCGTAAATAATCCGGACCCATGCCATGTGTATATTGTTATGGTTTTATTGTTTTAATGCAAGCCACCCAGAGTCTCCTCTTGGTAAGTGGGTAGCAAATAAATTAAATAAACAGTGTCGCAGTGCAAGTGTTGGAATAGTACCCAGAAAAGGATAAAGGTGTGTGTGTGTGTGTTAGAAAGCAGCCCACTTTCAGCCATCGAAGCTCACCACGACTGATGAGGAATTCTGGGAGTTGAAGTCCACGAGGCCTAAAGTGGTCAAGGTTGGAGACCCCTGCTCTAAATTGCATTAGTTCTTGGTGACTGTAAGGACACAACTAAGGAAATGGGAGTCTGGCTTCCTCCTTGACTTTGCTTGTAAGAAGGTCGCAAAAGGTGGTCACGAGGCCCTGGCAACCGTCATAAATAGGAAGCCAAGCATTCCAGTTTTGATCACATGACCATGGAGCTACTCTAATGTGATAAAGCGGCCTTTGTTCAGTGCTGTCGTAACTTCGGTCCCTAAACGAACTATTGAAAGTTGAGGATTAGCTATATAAATATTCTCACAAATGCCTATTTATGAATTTCCTTCCCACTTGTCCATAGGGTGTTTTCTGTCCAGACCACCTGTTGTCCTTCCACTTCCTAGAGCAGCCGTTCTAGCAAGTTACAGCACACATCCCTCGAGCAAAAATGGAACCCGGCCCCACCAGTGGTTTTCACTTGACCCTGAGCTAGAAGAAATGCTGGTCCCTCGCAAGATGTCCATCTCCCCTCTTGAAAGCTGGCTGACGGTTCAGTATTTCCTCTCTCAAACTGGAGGCATCATAAACATTCACGAGAGGAACAGTCCCCGGCCACTCCAACAGTATGATCTCCCTGCTCCTTCCAGGGGCACTGAGGCAGAGGAGGAAGAGGAGGCAGAACAAGGAGGGGAGATGAACCGGCCCAGAATGGAATGCAGAAACATTTTGAAGATCCGGAGGAGAAAGATGAATAGGCACAAGTACAAGAAGCTGATGAAACGCACAAAATTTGCCCGGAGAAAAATCTTGGAACAGCGGATGTGGCGGAAACAGGTGAGTTGGGCAGGTAATGAAGAGGCCCATCGACCTCTAGGTGAAGAGCATTTGTGGCTGTACAGCATGGCTGAATCTCTCGTCTCTTGATGAGTACACATTAACTATACATGTGCCTCTGTGCAGCAAAATTGCATAATGATTGATTGACGACCATTTTTTACATGACCGTCACAGCAGTCATGTGATCAAAATTCAGATAGCAATAGCTCTTAGACTTATATACCACCTCTCCGTGCTTTGCAGCCCCCTCTGAGCGTTTACAAATGGCAGCCTATTTCCCCCAATAATCTGGGTCCTCATTTTACCAACCACGGGAGGATGGAAGGCTTGAACCGGTCAGAATCAAACTGTCGGCAGAATTAGCTTGTAATACCGCATTCTAACCACTCAGCCACCTGGCAGATGCTTGGCAACTGACTTGTCTTTATGACTGTTGCTGTGTCCTGGGATCACCTTTTGTGACCTGACCAGCAAATCAGGAAGCCGTATTCACTTCACAACCCTGTCACTAACTTAATAACTGCGCTGATTGATTCACTTTAACAATTGTGGCAAGGAAAGTCGTAAAATGGGGCCAGACTCACTTAAAACAACTGTCTCCCTTACCAACATAATCTTAATTCTTTCACTCTTCTGATTGCTAAAATGCTGTTCCTCCAGCATTGGAAAAATAGTTCTTAATTTGATCAGAAACAAGATAAGGCAAGTTTTTACAGGAAAAGAATACTTCATTTGGCCAAATATGATTTAAGACACACAAGGAATTTGTCTCCAGTGCAGAAGCTCTCAGTACAGATGCAAACCAACAGAGTAATAATAATTACAATAATGATACCAAAAAGAGGGGCTAGTAGAGAAGACGAGGAGGATAATACTACAGCCATACAACACGGGTAAATTTGCTTAGACATAAGACAGTATGTGTTCAGCAGTTGTTTTTAGTTGTCATACCCTGGAACATGATGATAGAAGATCATAACCTAAACTCAGACTGTGTCCTGTGAATGCTGTGCTTTAGAGCATCGTTTCCAAGTTTTTTTTCTCCCCTTTCTTTATAGAAAAAATTTGAAAATGAACTGAAAAGGATATGGAAAAAAGCTGGTTTGAAAAACGCCCCCGAGGGATGGGTAACTCCGAAGATTTATCTCAGAAATGTGAAATCTTGATACCGCTTTTGAGTAGAAATGTCTTTAATTAAAAACATTATTTAAAAGGCAAAGGTAATTTTCTCGTGCCCCCCTACCCCGCCCCATTGACAATTGTATCACAATTATACAAGAATTTGGAAATGGAGCCTTTTAACGGTCATCCTTATGGCAACCTTGTACTGTTGAATATATTACAGATTGGTATGAATAAATACATTTTGCTAGAGTGTACTTTTTAACATGAAAGGGGATTTTTTTGTGTCAGTCTGTTGGCAGGTGGTTAGTAGTGACACCACAATGCAATTTCAGTGCTGCGTTCCCAGCCTGTCTCTTTCTTGAATTAAAGATGGGTGGGCATCGCCAACCTCTGCCTCGAGTTTGTGCCATGTGAATTCACCCTCTGTGGCTAGAATCAGCCATTATTTTATTTATGCCGCTCATTTTAAGGTGCCATCCTCAACGTGAAATGGAAAGTTCCGGCTGATCCGTCAAGGCATCGCTCTGCTCTTCTTCCTGTCCCAATTTTCAGTACAGATGTTAGATTGAAGGTGCCATCCTCAACGTGAAATGGAAAGTTCCGGCTGATCCGTCAAGGCATCGCTCTGCTCTTCTTCCTGTCCCAATTTTCAGTACAGATGTTAGATTGTAAAGGTTGAGGTGACCTCAGCACACACACACACACACACACACACACACACACACACACACACACCTGCTAAAGGAGGTGGCAAGGTGCAGGAAACCCCATTGGGAATTGGGGGGGGCGGGTTTTCTGTCTCAATCAAGCTAGCTTTAGAGTTGCAGGGATTTGGATGGGAGGGCATATTTGGCCCTACTTTTAAGACTTTGTACAGTTTTGGGGCAAGATATCCAACAGCCGGGAATGCGAAGTGCAAAGTGCATGGCAGAGATGGACCAGCACCAAATACCCAAATCTAGCTCCTCGTTTCTCACCCCTCCTTTCCAGCTCTTCTCCTAAGGACCCCTTTGAGAAAAATTAAGAGGGGGAGGTTTCAATGCTTCGCAACATGCCTTCACATGTGGACTGCTCGCTCTTTGCTGAATTTTTGGTACTCATGCAAAAGCTTATCCTACTCTCCCCCCCACCTTTGCGGGTGACTCCTGCCTTCTGCGCCACCCTCGAAACGGGAAAAACCCCCTCTCACACTCACACTCACACACACACACACACACACACACACACACAAAAGTTGCATCTGCAGAAAAGCAAGAAACGGTTCTGGCAAGCAGGAGGCATCTGGCCGGCTTCGCTTTCTCTTGTGCGCGTGCGCCGGGCTCCGGCTGAGCGGCACAGCGCCGCCTACCGCTCCGTCGCTGCATTTCCAAGCCGCCGCCGCCGCTAGTCTTCCTAGGCGCGCGCGTGCGCACAATATCGCCGCCCTGCTGGGGCGCGAGCACGCCCTGGGCCGCGCAATTCAGCTTTAGCCTTTTGGGGACGCGCCTGAAGGAAATTGGCGTCTTTTTTGGTTTTGAAGGCTATAAAATTTGGGAGCGGGGTGGGGGTGCCTGGCAAACCCCGAGGTTGGGACGAATGAGAGTTTTCCTTGAGATAAAACAGCAGTTGTGCCTCGTGTTAAGCCAGGGTTTGCTTCATTGTGGCTTATGGAGCAACCGTGGCGTCGGGCATGCTGTCCCTGAGGTAACCTAGGGCTGCAAACCCACACCAGGTAGACAAGAGGTGTGGAAGAGGTTTATTCTTTAGCCCTCTTTGATGGGTTTCTGGGTGTTTGCAGCATGAGCCCTGGGCGAAACCCCCGTGGCAGCCATTTTGTGAGAGCACCCTCCAGCCAGCTTTCACAAGCCTGAGTGGCAATTCAAAAGGTCAGCCTTCCAACTTAGACCGAAATACGTTTGCCCAGGACTGAGACTGGCTAAAGGATGCCAAGGAAACTTGCCTATTTGGTTTGTGAGCTTTCCCACTTAGCCTCCCAATTGCCCCAGCGTTACTCAGGAATTTAAAAGAGCCAAAAGGAACTCCTGAGCCAATGTTTCAGCAAGCAAACCACTTTTATTTTGATCAAAATCAGAGTTGGGTGGCCACATTTCCCTTCGTGGCTGGTCGAGAGATGAAGGCAACAACCAGGAAAGGTGTCTTCCACCTTTTATACCTGGTCTTGGTACTAGGAACCAAAAGGTACAGAAAAATAATTCCTAGATGATGACTCAAACACAACAACCCAGGTTCCACCCTAACTCCTTTTCTCCCTCCCCTGACCATGCTCTTTTCATGTAAGCAATCCCCTGCACCTAAAGCATGAAACATTTGCTTTTATGTAACTAATTTCCCAGTATAAAATACCTACAAAGCTGCTTGCACATAAACAAGGATATGTGAGTACAAAGTATCACTACTAATATCAACCTTAAGCATAACAAAATCCTTTCAGCTTCACTAGCTAGTTTATTTATTTAGTGGGTTTCTAACCTTTACTTCAGGAAGTGCTTTTGACAGTTATAAATGCTGTGTTGCTAACTATCACTGGTTTACAGTGACACAATGAGTCAGTTTGAATGGGGGCCTGCTTTGAGACCTATTACTGTTCTATGATCAGTTGTCTAAGGGATATTTATTAGGGTCTAGCTGCTTAGCTGAAGGGAGTAGCATGGGAAAGACAAAATTTGCAAGCAATGGCCACTGCAAAGTCTAATGGAGGAGCTGGCCGTCACAAATTCTGAACTGTAAGCCATCCAGAATCATAGATTGAGATGGATGGCTATAGAAATTGAATAAATAAATGTCACTGAACTGAGTTGAAAACACCAAAGGAATGACATTGCAATGGGTTGGGTTGGTTTTATTTTTTAAGTATGAAATAGCTAAATGGACATTTTAAAAACAATAGAAGGAAAAGTTAAGCATTTTGATAAGATTAAGAGAATATCATTCTCAGGCTGGAAAACTACATTGTATAAAGATGACCCTGTTTGGCCAAAGCATCCCTAATCATCAATAGGAGTATTTATCCCAGGCAGCAATTGCCTGAGTCAACTGCAAATAAAAACCTTGGAGTACCAGTTAGAACTGGCTGGAGTTGATGCATCTAAACCAGGGGTGTCAAATTGGCCCATGGGCTGGATGCGTCACATGCAGGCCATGCCCCCTCCAGCTCTGCAAAGGGGAAAATGTGATATGTGATGCAATTGAGTTTTAATACCCATTATTTAAACCATATTTGTGCCTAAAGATGTCAGCTTCTGATCAAGACTCCGAAGCTGAACTTTTGGGCTCCACTAATTCTGAAGAGGCTACCACTGTATTCCTGGTCAATGAATACAAACTCTGGACGGTGGGCTGACTGGCTGGAACCAAATGTGCTTGACAGATTCTCTCTTCAAGGGACCTTCAAAGGTAAGCCTATGTTAGCATATTGGAAGAATCAAGGGTGGAGAGGATCCACAGCCAGGCCATAGAGATGATTTCATTAAATTCCTTTATTTTAGTAGAGATGCAGTTTCCCAAGATCAAAACATCTTTATTCCTTCTTTATTCATCCCTAATTTATATACTGACTTCTACAATAATTTTTCAATTCTATGTAGATAAAAATGGCATTGTTTATGGATGGTATGATAAAGTTGCATAGACAAAAAAAGACCATAAATGTTATTCTTTGGCTAACTTTTATAAGTATACCCTATACAATAAAAAAAATCTTTGGCAAATATAGTTGTCATTTTCTTAATATTTTTTCTTTATCAAATCTGTTCTATCTTTGAATAAATGTTAAATACAGAAATACACGCACACACATTTACCTATGAAAAGTTCATGGATGTGTACAGTATTTAATATTAGCCATGGTTTAACTGCTGGGAACAGTAGGAGGAGCCCCCACACAAGGAATTTGTAAGCAAGGTCAGATACTCTAAGCCGGGCTGCAGAGGGCAGGTGATGCGGGCTCTTATTAAGATACAACAATCAAAGCCGAAGCAGCCATCGCAGCTCTTTGCGTGTCAGAAGGGGAGCAACTGCAAAGGGATGAATTGGTCAAACTGGAGGAAGAAGCAGCTCAGATGGAGGCTGGACGAGAGGCTGAAGCAGCTCAGATGGAAGCCAAACGAAAAGCTGAAGCAGCTCAGATGGAGGCCAGACGAAAGTGAGTTCAGGCCAAGCCTGACTTTCTTCAGCGCCAGCGGGAGGCGTCAGAAAAAGCAGCGGCAAGAGCAGAAGCCTTACAGAAGGCAGTCCAAGGGGCCACCTTCACACACAATTTGGAAAGGCTAGAAGTTGTAAGCCCACAGGAACATGTGCAAGCCTACGTTGACGACCAGAGCGCAAGACGACAGGAGCAGACAGGAGTGCCGCAGTTATCCACAAGTCCCCCAAGACCAAGTGGACAGGAAGGAGAATCTCCACGACCAGATGTGCCAATCAGCCAGAGAGCCGACAGTGCACCATCTGGATCACGAGACCTTCCCTCCGGAGCTACACAACTGACTCTAACGAACCAAGCCAGAGATGGTAACCAGACAGGTCCATCTGCAATGGTGACGACTCCACAACAGGAAGAGCAGATGCTACAGGACGAGATTGCCAGGACTCAGGCCAGGCTAGAGTTTCTACTGTGTCAACGGGAAACAGCATCCTGAGGCACTGCCTTCATGCCCGACCACGGAGGAGAATCTCGGCCACCAGATGTGCCAACTGGCCAGGGAGCCGGCAACGCACCATCTGAATGACAAGACCCCGCCCCCCAACAAGTAAGCACACAAGAAGTCAGGCCTCCTCAGCTTAATGTAAAGGCAGAGGAATTCAGGCCAAACCCTCAAGGCCCTTCGTACGCACCATGGCAAGTTACCCTCAGCAGACAACATGCTGAAGAAAATTACCTGCCAGCCCAATGCACCAATTCCACCCAGGGGGCCTACGCAACACCAATGTATCCTCAAAAACCAGATTTGGCATCCAAAGGTATGCAGAAATTCTCCGATGAACCGGGGAAGGAATACATATTGTGGAAGTATGCATTCAAACAAGCCCTCCATGACGAAGGGATATCCAACTGAAGAAAGGTTTTACACAGTATCTACGGTCACAGTGCCTCGGAGCACGGCGGGGAGGAAAGCCTATGGACTGTGTATAGAGTTGTTGGAAGCTCACGGCTCCGACTGCCACCAGTGACAGAATGGGACTCCCTACCAGATGACCGCAGTGAAATTCCAACACCAGACGTGGCGAGAAACATACCTTACATGTCACACATAACTTAGATCCCGAAGCCAAAATCTTACTTATGTTGGGAAAAGACGCCCCCGACTCTATGCCTATCATGATATGGTCAGAGGCACATCAGGCAGCCCGATTGCCCTTAAGACGGAGCTTGGATGGATCATCACAGGAAGGGTCTGTGTCGATCAGCTGCAAGCCCCAACCCAAACATACGTGGCAGGGACCTCCATTCTCAGGAATGGGAGAGCATCTCATGAAACCTTGCCAAGAACACTTCACGCTTTCGACAGCCAAGCCTGCTTTATGAGCGACAGTGTTTCAGACCAGCAAAAACGACAATGACGGCCCGTCAGTAGAGGACAAAGAATTTCAAGAGCTCATGGACAAGGAATGCCTGCAGGATGCCTTAGGGAGTTGGGTAGCCCCACTACCTTTCCGTATACCCAGGCAGCGCCTACCTAACAATCATGAGCACGCTTTCTCTCGCCTCAACAGTCTGAGGAGAGATATGAACAAAAAGCCCGAAATGAAAGCTCATCTAGTAGAGTTCATGGAAAAGATGTTCCAGAGTAGACAAGCAGAACCTGCCCCACCACTGAAGAAAGATGAAGAATGCTGGTACCTACCATTCTTCAGAGTGTACCACTCGCAAAAGCCAGGGCAGATAAGAGTAGTCTTCAATGCCAGTGTACAGTACCAAGACATCTCTTTGAACAAAGTCCTTCTCACAGGGCCTGACCTCATCAACAGTCTGCTTGGAGTGCTCATCCACTTCAGAAAAGAAGCTGTGGCAGTCATGGCTGACATCTAGCAGATGTTTTATTCCTTCTACGTCAGGGAAGACCATCGCAATTACCTGTGCTTCCTGTGGTTCAGCAATGACCATCACAACCAGCAGATAGCAGAATACAGAAAGTGAGTGCACGTTTTTGGAAATGGCTCTTCCCCCGCAATTGCTAACTACAGCCTGCAACGCACCGCCCATATAGGTGAAGCCGAATACAGTGCAGACGCCAGACGCTTCGTAGAACAGGACTTCTACGTCGATGATGGCTTAAAGTCTGTACCACTCCCGCAGAAGCTATAGACCTACTAAAAAGGACACACCAGATGTTAGCGGCAGCTAACCTTAGGCTGCACAAAATTGCTTCCAACAGTGAAGAAGTGTTGACAGGCTTCAATCCTGAGGACCACGCTAAAGGTCTACAGGATCACAACTTTGGCACAGATGGTCCTCACTTCCAACGTAGTCGAAAGCTTCTTCTGCGCTCACTCTCCCAACACACCTCAGACTGGGACAAGCCACTTCCACCAGAGCACAAGCAAGAGTGGGAGATGTGGTGCAGATCCCTAAGTTGTCTCCAAAGTGTCCACATACTGCGAACATGTGTTCCCCTTCCACTTACCACTGCAACAAAGAAGGAGCTGCACGTGTTCTCAGACGCTTTGACGAAGGCAATAGCAGCTGTAGGATACATCAAAGTCTACAGCGGGGAGAGTTGCAACGTCAGTTTCGTCATGGGAAAGAGGAAGCTGGCATCACTACAAAGTCACACCGTGCCCAGGTTAGAACTCGGCGGTGCTTTTTTAGCCAAAGAAATAGCAGATCTGATAACTGAAGCAATGGACCTTGAGTTTCAATCCACCACCTTCTGCACAGATAGCAAAGTGGTTTTAGGCTACACACATTAAAAATGGCATTTGTAGGAACTAACAATTCATCAAATTCCAGGAATCAAGGATATCACTGAGAAATCAAAAGGGATGATGGTGTGGAAACTTTGGCTCAAACCTGAAAGATGTACGGCCTCTGTAAAGGGAAGCTGAGCAAAGAGAAGGAGTCATCAGTGAAGTGTGTTCAGGGGATTGGAAGAACAGGGAGAAAGCCAAAAGCAATGTGGTTATGGATTTAGCCTTGATCTCCATGGCAGTTCATTGCTTTAATATTCCTGAGCCAAGTCCATTTCCTTTCTCACCATCCTGGTGATTTCATCCTGGGCGGTTGTAAAAGATGATCTGCAAAAGGTTCAGGGAAAGTTGTTGTACAGGACCAGCAGTTTGAACTCAAGTCATCTTGCCTGAGAGAAAAAAAAGGAGGCTTAATTGCTGGGAAAAAGCCAGCTGGATAGTCCATTAGGTTTGTCTTCCCGACTGACCACACAACTGGTCAGGCTCCTTAGCTCTTCCTTCCAACATCATATTGCCACTTAGCATATGTAGCCTGAGACCATTGCAAAAGGAATGAGATCCAGATCTGAATCAAAACCAAACAGTAGGTTATGGAATAATTTGTGAACCTATCCTTAAACCTTCCTCTTCAAAATCTATAATGCCTGGGCTTAGATGATTAGAAACCACAAGATGTTTTTCCAGCATTCCAGTCTAGTCTATGAGCCTGGAATTTCCTGATACTTTCCTTCCAATTATGAGCCAACACTGCTTAGTCTTCTAAGATCAGGTTGATTAAGTGCTGCCACCAGAGGTGGATAGGAATGAAAAGTGTGCCACCTGCACATTTTTCTCAGGAATCCTTAAAGTAAGCCATAAGGAAGAATATTCTAAAAATATTTCTAAAGGGCAGCTAAACTTTGGCTGGAATTCCAAGAGATTTACCAGCTTCAATTACGCTGTTGGTTTGCTTACGAGTCCTCAGCTCCCTGTCCTTGTCCAGCCATCCGCCTCTTTGATTCAACATCTTGAACTTGGAGTCATATAGCTAAGAGATATTTATTCTCAGGATGAAACTTGCTAATTTCAGAGTTAAAACGATGTCCTGGCGGTGGTCCCCTCAGTTCCTCAACAGCTTTGGGATAACAAAAAAATAAATAAATGGCTATACTCCATCTCAAGGCCTCTACATTTGGCACTGGAATTCTTCTACCAACTAAATCATGCATGGCCCTTTTTTTGCAGCCCAGAGATCTATTTCAATCTTATTTTTTATAAAAGACAGTGGTTTGGAAAGCTCAGGCAACCTTTAAAAACAATATTTTTAGGAGAGGTGCAACTTCTAACGCAGCAACCGAAAAATAATTCTTTGATCTTGTGGGTGGTTTGGGAACTCCTTCATTTTTTTGGGCTCTCCAGTAGGCTGTGATAATAGGCAGGTTTGCAAGGTAGGGAGTAATTTAAAAGGGGACAAATATGTTCTTTCAAAAGGCAGAGATACCCCAATGTGGTTTCTTAATGGAGGAGGCAGAAATGCTGTGGTTTAAAGCATTGGCAAAGCTCCCCAAATCTGCTGATCCAGAGTTTGCATAATTTCCAGCAAGTGGCTGGGAATTATGGGACTTGATACCCAGCACATCTGGAAACCACCAGCTTGAGTAAAACTGGACCACATGGGTTGTTCTCACACAAAAGATCTTGGCAACTGAATTCATTCATTTTCTGGGTTTATACAGCAGGTTGACTCATAAGGTAAACCAAAAGGTTGGATTGCACAACTCCCTAACCACCAAAACACTAACCATGTTTAAGTGTGTTGTGCACATCAAATGCCACCACTATCTTCAACTGGGGAAGTGTATGAACAAAGTCTTGGTGGCAATCTGGATTTTCAAAATTATTTCTGGTAAAAAGAGCATATTTCTTTAAAAAATACTTGATGGTCTTACTTTTGAAACATCTCCAAAACTGCTGGATAGAGATGAGTAACAGAGCATGGAATTTTACTTTCTGACTGTTAGGGAGATTTTGGAAGCAAAGCCAGTGGGATGAGGCCTCAATGATTCTGATTTGATTGTTCTGTTATTTTCCTCCCAGTTCTCTGTCTCTGATTTATTCAGACAGGAGGAGATGTTTCCCCCACAAAAGAAGAATTAGAAAAATAAAAAAATACCTTTTATTGAGTCAATCTGTCTCATTCTATCCTGATTAGCAATTGATCTCCAGGGTTTCATGAGGAATTTTTTCCCCATCATTCCAGGAAATTGAACCCAAAACTTCTGGCATACAAAACAAATACTCGCTTTACGTAGAATCTGATTTCAAGAATGGTGAGAACCCATGTGGCCCTTTTCTACCTGTGGTCAAAGGAATTCCTTCAGTAATCAAACTTAGCCAGTTTCCTTAACTAGAGAAATCAGCAAATACGTTAAAATCTGCTCATGAATTCTTGCCAGGTTAGGCTGCTAGCTGCCTGTTGTAAGAAAGCAGAGCGATACATGCTCATAAGATGCTTTTTGTATTGATTTGTAATCTTTAAAAAGATATATACCCACAGCTGCAAAATAGTTGTTGTTAGTTGCAAAGTCGTATCCAACCCATCGCAACCCTATGGACTACGTTCCTCCAGGCCTTCCTGTCCTCTACCATCTTCTGGAGTCCATTTAAGTTCACGCCTCCTGCTTCAGTGACTCCATCCAGCCTCCTCCTTCTCTGTCGTCCCCTTCTTCTCTTGCCCTCAACCTTTCCCAGCATTAGGCTCTTCTCCAGTGAGTCCTTCCTTCTCATTAGGTGGCCAAAGTATTTGAGTTTTAGCTTCAGGATCTGGCCTTCTAAAGAGCAGTCAGGGTTGATCTCCTCTAGGACTGACCGGTTGGATCGCCTTGCAGTCCAAGGGACTCGCAGGAGTCTTCTCCAGCACCATAGTTCAAAGGCCTCAATTCTCTGTCACTCAGCCTTTCTTATGGTCCAACTTTCACAGCCATACATTGCAACTGGGAAGACCATAGCCTTGACTATGCGTACTTTTGTTGGCAGGGTGACGTCTCTGCTGAAGAGACTCAACTTTTCCTTTTTTCTTTTCCTTTCACCCCCCCCTCTTTTTTCCCCTTTCCTTGTGTAATACGTTTGTATTATTGTTTTGGAACATTTAAAAAAAATCCTGGGTGAACCTAATGTTTTTGTAAATGGTTCTTATTACTGCTGTTTTTATGAATTTCAGGAATTAAAACTATAATGCTTGCCAGAATTGAAAAGCTGTGTTTTGAATGTGTTCCATCCCATAGTATAGGGAAAGTATTTTCTGTGAGCATTGAAATAGAGCCGTAATCTGCTTAAAGCCTACTAGTAACTGGTGGGCTAATAGGACGAGATCACTGCTATTAAAGCATTGTAAAATATCTGGCTAATTTCAAGTCTGCTTTACTGACTATGATACAAACAGAGAAATTCTGGGAATCCTCATATACTAAATTGCCTAAGTCCAATTCCTAGAAGTTTTTGGAGAGAGGCATCCACCATTATCACATCTGTTATTGAGTCCATAGCAGGCATGCTGGGAGATAAAGTCTCCTTTGAGTCAAAACTGTGATGGGCATTATAAATAAGAGGGTATTGGAAAGGCAGCCTAAAGGGAGATGCAAAATTTGGTTTCTGACCAAAAGTCAAAGGCTAATTTAACAACATAATAAGGCTTTAGTCTCTTGACAGAGATGGAAAATGGACCCAGCAACCATTTCAAGCTTTCTACAGGACAGAATGCCTCTGACCGTGCACAGAATTCTCACCTTTGGAGAGCGGCTAGCAGTAATCGCATGAAACGCAGCACAGAAGCTGTCAGCTGAGTTTTCTTTTGGTTCAGTGAGAATTTTCTGAGGAGACCTTAGATTTGCATTATTGCTCCTGTTCAAGGTCCAGGTGGGCAGGATTCCACAGGGATGGAACCCCCCCCCCCAAGTGTCACTTTGTACGGGTGGGGGTAAACCAGGTGCTAGAGCAATCAGAGCACAGAGAGACTTCTATAACACAATGTCCCCAGTAGATTCCAGGACGGGTGAAGTCATGGGAATAATAGCAGATTACATCTGGCAGGCCTATAATTGTGGCTATATTTCAAGGGATGCCTTTATTGAGCAAGAAACCCGCCCTGCCAGCAGCAGATCTTTGTTAACCCTGCTCGCTGGATTCCTTTTAGACGCCTGGCTGAAGGTTTGCGATGCTAACAGGTCCTGATAGAATAGTGTTATATCACAGTTGCCCCCAACATTCGGTTACTTGGAGAAGAATTTCCTCTATTTGCCTTTGTAGGAACCTTGATCCTTTCTGCATAAAGGAGATAGGTGTATTGGGGGGTGGGGGGAACACTCCTTTGAGTCCAAGGTCAACTCCTGCAAACTTTGTGGATATGTCCATGCTGCCTTCAGTATGTAAGTGGTTTGCTGCTGCCCTTTTCCAAGAACTGTTTTGACTTCTTGCCTGGATTGCAGTCCTGTGATTATCTGGTGCTCCCCCATTCAAGGATTAATCAGATCCAGCTCTTTAACACACACTTGGTTGTGCGTAAATAACAAGGAGGTCTTGGCAGGGCTGTTTGCACCAGTATGTATTTTGGGTACTTTGCCTGAAACTGAATTTCAAGGAGCTTCTTAAACCTCTCTGTCCTGCAATTTAAACATGAGTGATGAACTCAGTTTAATATTTTGTCCGAATATGTTTTGGGAGGCAGAAGGAGACAGATGGACCTTAGATTAACACAGTTCTTGTGAATGGAAAGAGCTAACGCTTCAGTTTTGCAGCAGAATTGCTCAGAAGGTACTATTTCCAAGGGATCCAAGAGTATGTTTTTAGGGGAATATTTCTGCTATACAGCCACGGTCTATAATGTAGCTTAGCTTTGATCACCGTGCTTCTGATAGGTAGATAAATTGGAATTCCATTATCTTAATGTCTGTATGTCCCTCAATGTTGGGGCCTACCTAATCTGTTATTGGATTATCAAAGCCAATAATGTGAATGATAAAGAAAGGTGCCAACAAAATGCTGAAATCCAAGATAGTTTGTTTATAAAAATGGCACTCATTAGGACATGCATCACAACCTGCATGTTGGCAAAAGCTGCAGAAGAAAATCTGTTTCGGATTATAATGAGGTTCTGCATATGTTAGTTTACAAACTGACACAGAAATCTGAAAAATACGAGTTTATGGGTGAAAACGGAGGGAACTAAGACACACTGAATATTTAATGAGGTCACCTGCCCCTGGAAGGTGTAAAGATTTTAAATCCAAATGTTTTATTCCTATAGAAATGTGATCTAATAGGGATGTGTCGGTAATATCAATTTGACCTTGTTTCATCCATGTTTTTTCCTCAGGTTGTTTTGAAACTGTCAGCAAAGCCACCTACAGTTGACATGGACAAATCAAAAGACTAAACTTTAAGGGGGGGGGGGAAGGGAAACAGGGATAATGAAAAGATATAGGGCTCAAGAAAACATCTGGCAGAAAGTCAGCCTAAGTAGGAAAAAAAAAAGAAAACTCTGTAAATACCCAGAAAATTAATACCATATATCCAAAAAAGGAGGAGGGTGGGCGGAACTGTCTTTGAAACTTGGAGCTGTGAGGAGCGGAGCCAGCAAAACAACCCTAGATTTTTTAAAAAATCACTGTTACGTTAAAAATCATTTAGGCTGTGTAAGGCTGCAGAAAGTTCGGATAGTATGTATGTTATGTAGAAGTTGAGCCCTAAGGTTGGACAGAGGTGGGAGGGCTGGCAAGCCAGAGAAAGAACGAAGGAGACAGGAGGGAAGCATTGTGCTATGGAAAGAGGCTTGCTGTATGTCCATGTTTTGGGGCTGTAAACGCATGAGAGCATAAGCGTTTTCAAGCAAGCAGCAAGGGGAAGATTTGAAGGAAAGAAGGAAGAGAGACATGGAGCAAGTTAGCAAATTCCTTTTAGCTCTCTTGTTGGTTGTCCAAGGTAAGTTTGAAAAATCGGGATTAATTTTCTTTGTGTGTCCCTGCATGGCCCTCTTTCTTCCTCTTTTTGGCAGAAATTAGATTTTGCACATACTTTGGGAATGATATATGTAAACATGGGGGGGGTTGCATTATCCTAGTTAATTGGAGGACTGTCTGTAGCACTTTCATCAGTTACTCCATTGGAATGAGAGTATGTTTTGTGAGTTTTGTACTGCTGGGAGGAAGGGTAAAATATAGTTTTGCTTGGATAGAATTTTATTGATTGGTTGGCCATTTGGTTTTGGCTAAGAAGACCCTTAGCCACAATCTGGCTTAAAATTCAAGCTTGGCTTGAGTTTATTTTGGCCATTTTTGATTTATTAGATCTATTTTTTTTAATGACAGCACGAAGTATATACTTTTATTAGATGCTATCTTTCTGGTTCCGCACATACAATAAGAAATAGTTTATGTGGTACATGTCTCTCAACCAGCATAAGCAGAGGAACAGAATCAGCAGGGAAAAGTTAATAATGTTGTCATCCTGAGAGTCTGGTTGAGAAAACGTGGGACCTTATTTTTCTGTCAGTGATTTAGTGTGAATGTAATTCCTCTAGCTACAGTTGTACGCTTGCAAAAATGGAGCTAAAGATCAAGTAACTATGCCTTGCAGGAAAAAGGTTTTGCCAAATAAATGTGAAGTATTGATGAAAAAAGCAACACATAACGAAGGGGAGAGAGGAAGTATTAAAATAACTTTTAGAAAACAGGGTTCTTTAAATATTAAATAATAGCAGTGGTAGAATGGTGAAAGTGAATTTGGTTAAGTAACTGGAGATGGCTAATTTTAATCAATTAGGTTGCTATTTAATAATTAAGATCCTGAGGTTATGGTATATTGATTGTAAACATGATGAAATCTTACATTTTTTAAAAAAAATCTTGATGGTGAAGGAGCTACTTTAGAAAGATTTATTTATTTGATGCCAATAGCTGTCCATCTCAGTTATTCTGGGCAGCTTACAACTCCAAAATTAAAAACAATAAAAACATCCAAAATATACACAGCAGCTGATATAGTTAACCATTTAACACTAAGCCAAGATCTGGGAAGACAAGATCTGCCAATGCAAGCAGATGTACTTTTGGATATACTGAATACTTCCTTAAATAAACAAAGAATTTGGTGACTTAAAAAAAACCCTTCTCGTAACTTCTGCCTTCTCTGCAACACAGATCCAGAAAAAAAAAGACTTTGCAGTCCTTGTTTTTCTCTCTTTATCAAAGAGAATTTGATTTAAGTAATCTCTAGCAAATGTAAAAGTTGTTCTTGTGATTAGGGATTTGGATCTATTATAAACCAACAAAAACCTTTCATATTCAGCTGTGGAAGTTATTTGTAATTTCTTCCTCCTTTCTGAGACAAAGTATTACATTTGTTTTTTTTTAAAAAAATGAGATTTTGTGATCATATCTAAAGTAAAAATATTTTATAAGAGCCATATAGAAAATATTGGGAAATGGGTGAAACTGTTAACAGTTATCCCCTCTCTCCCATTCTGGGCCCTTTGGTTTTTCACCAATGTATAAAAAATGAGAGGAATATGCAAAGATTCAAACGAGATTCAATAGTGGTCTGATCATATCTCAGGATCAAATTTACTTTCCAAGCTGAATTGAAAAGTCAAGTCTGGTTATCAAATTCTGTCAGAGACCTTCTCCAAATTGATTTGACCAATTGCTTCAAAAAATTCAGATCAACCCAATTGGATAGTTTAGTCTGAATGTCCGAATTGGATCAGATTGATTTTCTAAATCAAGCGGGATTACATCAATTGTCTGACTCAGATCAGTGGGTGCAAAACTGATTTCACCTACTTCATGCAAACCTGGTTGAGAACTCTCTAAGCTGTTGGGGGGAGGAGGGGCTCATAATTTCACTAATTTTTATTTGATCTGAATCTTTTTTTCGGGCAATTTTTAAAAACTTTAAAAACTTACATTTTTTCTTACAGTGAGAAGGCTCTCCCAAGACAGCCTGCACTTAAAACAAAAGCACAAGCACAATTAAGACTAAATTTTAATACCTTACATGTTTAATGTTTGCACAGAGAGGAAATGAGACTGCAATCTGACAATTTGGAAATTATCTGGCTGGATCAGTGGTGTCATTCTGTTACTTGACAGGGCAAAACATCTGAGCCGGAGGTCCTTGGAAAGCTCCAAAGATATAAATGTACATGCATGCAGTCCTCAACATTCAACCATTCATTTAGTGACTGTTTGAAATCACAATGGCACTGGAAAAAATGACTTATGGCCGTTTTTCACACTTTCAACTGCCTCCCCACAATCCCATGATCAAAATTCAGACGCTTGGCAACTGACTAGGATGGTTGCCATGGTCCCAGAGTCACCTGATCCCCTTTTGCGACTTTCTGACAAGCAAAGTCAACGGGGAAGCCAGTTTCACTTTACAACTTAAGTTACTAACTTAAGAACTGCAGTGATTTACTTAACTATGGTGACCAACGTCATAAAATGGGGCAAGGCTCACCAAACAACTGTCTCACTTAGCAGTGGAAATTTGGGGCTGAATTGTCGTAAGTCAAGGATGACCTGTATTGTTCAGGTGTTATCCTGTGGTCTTCCAGGTGTGGGACAAAGAGGTAAGGTGGAGTCTGCCTTGAATCTGTGGAATCCAGTCTTTGCTTTTCCATAGTGCTGTGCCTCAACCACATCAGTTGTGGTTTTTTGGGCTAGATTGTCTAGCACGGCATCCCGTTTCCAATAAGTGCGAAGTAGGGCATGAAAAAGAGGCTTCCTTTTCAAACCTGTCCCTGCACAGCAATGAAATTCTGAGGTAGACTGCCAAAAAAGCTAGGGTTCTGTTGCTCCAATGATCACAAAACCGCAGGCAAGGAGGTAGAAAGTGGTAACCTGATGCTTTCCCAGTGGGAGTTGTGGAGGGAAAAGGTTGTCCACTTTGGTTTATAAACATCTGAGTGCATTTTTTTTAAAAAAAATAATATTACTACATTTACGGTCCTGAACCAAACAAACACCCTTTGCTTTGATCTTCAACTAAGGTTAGCAATGCCAGCAGATCTGGGGATTGTCTGATCCCTCTGCAGCTAAATTTGGCACAATGGGGGGAGGGGAAAGGGTTAAAGGGATCTGTGCAATTCTGAGCACATCTGGTGAGTTTCCTGCTTTCTTTGGAAGAACGACCCATCTCTTTTTATTTATTTATTTTTCAAATGAATTTGTCAGAAGTTGAATCATTGCAATCTGCAAGTATATTCTTTACATTGAACTAGGATGCACAGCAGGGTGAAAATTCCTCCCCAACCCACAAGTGGAGGATAGCATGGAAAAGATGTGTTCCAGGGTGACTGACTTCTGTCAGACTAATCTTGTTGAAACAGGAGTGAGAGCTTTTCATACAGGGAATGTCCAGCACCCATTTAGCAAATCTCTTAAGAAATCACTGAAAGCATGAAATTCAGGTTTTGACACTAGAACTCAGGCTGGTTACATCTTCTCTTTCCAGGAATAAGGAAAGGATTTGCCAAATGTTCCCTTGCCTCAAGTCTTTTAAATAGAGACTTCAAGGCTCAGCAAAGTTCAGCTTTTTTTTTTATAACAACCAGACTGATGGACCATCTACTTAAGGTGTTAAAGAAAGCATCACCACAGATGGTTGTCCAGCTTCAGTTTGAACATCTCAGCACTGAGTCCATCGCCTGTCTGGATTATTGCCTCCCCCCACCCCTTAGTTCTTGTCAAGACTATAGCTTAGTTAATGAGTAACAGTAGCAAGACAAGAAGGGAATTAGATTCTGTGCCGTTCTCTGTGAAACATTCATGGAATAGGGAAACTGCTGGTCCTGTCTTTTGAGCTCAGTGACCACCCATTATGAGAAAGGGGGAAGAGCTTATCCTTGGCCTCTGACAGGCCTTTTTATTTTTTATTTTTTTTGCTTTGAAACAGCCATAGGTTGAAAACTGCAGCAACAATAAGGAAGCCACTTTAGCTTAGTGCAATAATGCCCAGCCAATGGGAAGGCCCTCTTTGAGTGGTCTCCTGAGATGAAAGATCTGTAACCAAACCTTCCAGTATGAGATCCAGTTCTTCAGACCTGACAGATAAGCCCACTCCTGCATCTAGGGTACTTCATCCCTTGGCTTTCTCTGAAATACACCTTCTGTCCTGTGTAGGACTTGGCACTCGTGGCGGTGGTTGATATTGTTATTTTAAACTCTGACACAAAAAAAATTTCTTCTCTTTCCTCTATTTTAGAAGCTGCTGTTCATCCGTATTCAGGTAAGTGAGAGTAAGACTGTAGCTTTACACTCCTACATTTTTTTAAATAAGAGGCATGCATTCCATACAACAACCCTGTTGTATACCAGGTGGATTATTCTCAAGTAGCAGAAGTACCGTAGTGGATTTATTTAAAGACATGGTTGCTTACTGGAGGCTGCCAAGGGTTCCTTGGAATAATATTTTAAAAACAAAAAACATGTAGATGTGATTCTTTCTGAAATGACCAGGCTGCCTGTAACCCTTGCCCAAGAAGGGGTTTTCTCATAAGCCCCCTTTTATTTGCAGGAGTTAGGAACTGAGGCCGGATCTCTTATTGTGCCTCATGCTATGGGCCCATGAAGCCTTTGCATGAACCTCTTGGCCTGTTGCCCTGCACTTGCCTCCTTTGGGCTAGAGGGAGCAGAGAGGCCATCTCCTCCCTAACTTTTGTTAGGTTTCAGATTCCGTATATAGATGAATGCTTCCATTTTCAGCTGCAGCCGTCTATTATTATTATTATTATTATTATTATTATTATTATTATTATTATTATTATTATTATTATTATTATTATTATTATACAGCTCCTTTCTTTCCTTTCTTCCTGTTGCAGTCCCAGCAGATGCCTCCAATCCCGAAGGGATGGTGGTGTCCATAGTAAACATCACCGCCAAGGCAGGTTCCCGCACAGTTCTCTCTTGCAAGAGCTACCGGATGGTCTGGACTCAGGACAGTCTGAATGATCACCAGCGGGTGGTTCATTGGGATCTCTACAGACGTCAGCAGGCTGCGGAGAGGCTGTGCGACATGTACTCTGCCGGGGATCAGCGGGTTTACCACACGTACAACCAGGGACGGATCTCCATGCCCGAAAACGCATTTACGGAAGGAAACTTTTCACTGATAGTCCAAGGTAACTGCTGCCCTGCACACATCCATTAATCTGCTCTTTCCTAAAGAGAAGTGTGGATTTATTCATCAGCTGAGATTATTTCTCGTCCTGCTTTAAAAAAAGGATGCAGTTTCCAAAAGGGTTTGCCAAAGGAGTAGTTATTGTAACCATAAAACCCATAGACATTTGTGTCAGATAAAATAATGAACAATAAAAACGCAGCAGGGTGAGTGGCTCTCAGATGCCAAATATTTTCATTTCCTCTTTTGGGGTCTCCTTCTTCCAGATGTGCCCACTGAAAAGCCACCTTTCCACCGAAGGAAAATATTGGCCCTCTCTATGGTACAATACATACCAATGGGTTCCTTATAAACACTGGGTTTATTAATAGATAATACTGAGATTAATTCTGGGTTTAAAAGTTACAAACTTTTCTCAAGCTGACTTTCACTGTTAGTGACTACATGGATTGTGGCAGGTAATTTCCTTAGCCACAGTACTAAGGTGATTTACACGTGCTGTCAGCCACAATGTTTCTCGTTTCCTTCCCAATTTTGCCTACAGCTGTGATCCCCTTGGTGGTGCCCTATCCAAGGACCAACTAGATCCGACCTGGGTTATCTTTTTTCAAATTCTGCCAAGATCACTGCTCAATTCACCAGCCTTGAAACCCCAAACAGATTAGCCTTGCCCTGTTTGTTTGTTTTGCATTGCAGATAGTTAATAATAATAATAATAATAATTTAATTTCTATACCGCCCTTCTCCCGAAGGACTCAGGGCGGTGTACAGGGCAATACAATAAAATACAACATACAAGCACTCCCTTCAAGTGCTCATTCTCTTAAAATGGCAAAAAAGTGGGGTTTGTAACCAAGAGGAGAGATTTTCCTAAGGTTTCACTGTAGAAGACACTTTCTGGAGAGGTGGTAAGTTCCCCTCCCTTACAGATGTTTAAAGTCTGTAAGCAAACAAGCGTTTGTTTTGAGTACTTATAGGATTCCTGCACTGTTTTGGATCGAACTTCCAACAGCATGCCTATATGTCATTCACCTTCTCCCTATCATTCTAATACATAAATTATCTCTTTCTCTTTATTCCTCTAATCAAGATGTTGCTCTGAGTGACCAAGGAATTTATTCCTGCAACCTCCACCACCATTACTGCCATCTGTATGAAACAGTGCAGCTGCAGCTTGAGGTCACTGAAGAAGGTCAGCAGTTTTGGGGCTAGGGTGGGGAACCTCCTGAGTGGGAATCAACAGGAGGAATGTGTGTGCACGTGGCTTCTTTCTGCAACTTTATTTTTACTCCCCTTCGGAGGGTGTTTCTCCGTCATCAAATCATGTAGCCTTGTTTGAAGCAAATTTGGAAGGGCCTTTCTGCTGTGTAGCAAGGAGCAAATGAGAAGCCTAGAGAGTTGTAATTTAGATGTTTGTGGCCAACCAAGCATTTCCCGTCACAAGGCTGCAGAGAAAAGGCCTGGAGAACTAAGTAAGATATGCTTCTGTTACTGAAGAAAATGGGATTCGCAATTTTTGGGGAAGAAAACCTTTCCTTTCAGTCTTGGAGGACAAGTAATCTTGCTCCGACTGAGAAAATAGAAATATATCAATGCCTGAGTTGACCCTATTATTATGCTCCTAGGGATCCTTCTTGGATTTTTTTTCTTTCCTTTTTTCCCTGCCTTGTGAACTCTGCCTAATGCATCTGGGTATAGATGTAGGATTTAGAGCCAGTGTGATCCCTTTGGCTTGATCCAGGAGAATTCTCACATTTTGTGTTCTTAATGAAATTTTCTCTGTAAGATTCTTACCAAGCAATACCATTTATAGAGGGGAGGGGGGGGGTTGAAAAAAAAAGTTATCCTCACCTACACACCCCGCAAAAGTTTGCAGGACATTTTTAAAGAACTTTCCAAGAGCTTCAATACAGCATTTCTTCCACTTAAGGAAGCAAAGGAAATTTACAATTTTCCTCTTTTGGACAGGCCGGAAACAATTTGGCAGTTTTTTATATATACCTTATATTGGAGTAGGATCCATCTCATTAGAAAGATAGAATACCTCCTAAAAGGTGTGTTTTATTTAAACCACAAGCCTGCGAAGTCGGTTCAGCTAAGAGTTAAGAGTAAGAGACACATCAGCTACATCCCTGATATGGGATCGAAAGTCGAATTTTTCTTGTTGTATTTGATGCATTGAAATTAGTCAGATTTTATTTATGAAAGATGCTTATTGGATATTTTTGCGGCAATTCATTCTTCTGTCAGAGTTACAGCACACCATTTGTACAGCCCCTCTGTTCTTCTGTGCAAAGTGGAAAAAAAACAAGGCAGTTGATCACCATCTGGGTTTTGTCTAGCGTAGCCAGTGATAGAGACCAAGATATGGCTTAATGGACAATTTGGCTTGGGTAGCTGATGTCTAAAGCCGCTTCAGAATGTACGGTATCTTGGCTCCCACATGCTTCACACAAAGAATCAGTGGAGAGAGTTGGAAAGCTGTGATGGATCTAGGTTTTGTAAAATTGTACTTGTTTTTTGCATCCTCCCTGACATCCGATTATTTTTTTTAATTAAAATTGTTTGCCACCTATCTCTCTGGGCGACTTATTATTGTAGAAAAGATACTCTGAGGACCATGGGTATGAAGGGTTGCAATGCTGTCTGTAAGAGAATTGCCCTTTGGAGGGAACTGTATGAAATGGCATTGTAGGAGATGACCAAGTAGGGGTCAAACACATCATCAGTCAGGGGTGTCTTCATGCCCACAGGAGATCTAGGTCCAGCCTATCTTGAACTCCTTCGAGTCTTACCTATCAATTTGCTTTAACTGTTTACAGTTCAGATTCTTGTAGAGAGCTTAAGCTTGCAATAAATCTTTATATTCATTTGAAGTGCCTGGGCTTTCTGATTCCCCTGGCATTTGACAAGCATCCCTGGGAGCAAATCTATTCTTTTCCTCCCGTGTGTACGGTTTCTTCTACAGCCGGGGAAGTCCAGAGATTCTGGGATGGAGAGAAAGTGGTGATTGTTGCCCTGAAAGGGAGTGCGGTGATACTTCCTTGCATCAACCGGAACCAGGTTTGGACCGGACGAGATGAGGAAGAGGATCAGCAAGTCGTCCACTGGGACAGGCAGCCCCCAGGAGTGCCTCATGACCGGGCCGATCGGCTGATTGACCTGTATGCCTCTGGCGAAGGCCGTTTGTACGGGCCTTTCTTCCTCCGGCAAAAGATGAACATCACCGAGAAGGCCTTTGCCCTGGGTGACTTCTCACTCAGGATCTCGTCTTTGGAGGTTGCGGATGAAGGGATCTATTCCTGTCACCTGCATCACCACTACTGCGGCCTCCATGAGCGGAGGATATTCCAGGTCTCTGTGATAGAGCCAGAACAGGAGAAAAAAGTGGTGGTGAATCTCACGCGCCCCAATCCCCCAGCAGCAGGTGAGCGGTTAACTTACTTAAGCCATTAACTTGAAGCAATTGATAACTGATGTCTTTAAACAAAAACAAAAAAAGGATGGGCTTTCTCATCTAAGAAGCACTTCTAAATTCCAGAATCTGTCCACATGTTACGTTGCAAGGACTAATGTGAAAATTTATATGTATATATATATATATATATATTTGGACTTGCTAATTCCAAGCGCTTTTGTGGAAAAACGTCTTTTAGGGCAGATTTTTTAACTGAAGCAGTAGCCAATTTTATTGCATTGCACATTATGAACCAAGGAGCCAGCTTTTCCATCTTTCTAATATTAACTTTTTTTTTTAATCAACAGAGGAAAATCCTGCAGTTTTAATCAATAAAATGCCTGACAAACAAAAAGAGCAAAACTGTCAGGCGTACTTCTTTGTTTATTAACAATCTAAAATATTTATTGCTTGTTTAATATTTATTCACTACTTAATAACATCCCTAGCAGCGCTGCAATGAATTTTTTAAATGGCCCAGTAGTACTGCTAGGTTTAGCTCTTCCAGGGCTTCAGAGAATTTCACCACGAAGGGGATGCTGAGAAAACCTCAGGGACCATATGGCAGATTTTTCCAAGCCAGCTCCTTCTAAATGGCTCAGGGTAACTCTTCACAGCATGGTGGACAGGGACAATGGGACAGGTCCTAGGTGGGAGAAAGCTAGCATGGCAGAGGCAGTCCTAAAGAGCGGGCTGAACTTCTGTTTCTGGGTTCTAGATGCATGGTTTGTTGAGGGTTGCAATCAGAAAAGTAACAGACTTGGCGAGGCAAACCCAGCATTTCCCTTTATTTCATTCACATTGTGTTTCATTTACATTTACAATGTAAATATAGCTCATAGGATCACTCTTAAGGCATTGTTTGACCCAGTTTCTGAGCTGTTCCACTCGTCTTGTCTTCTTGCAGCTGCAACCAGGAAATTGGTCCCAGATCCCCAAGAACTTTTTTTCTATCTTGTGCAAAACATCTTTTCTTTTTTCTTTTTTCTTTTTACAAACTCAGACTTCCGTTGAAAAATCCGTTCAAGGAAAGCTCACTGAATCAACTCCTTTCCTTTCCTCTCCTTCTCCCCTTCTGGACCCTAAAATATGCAAAGATCTTTGTTTAACAGCAGGAGAAGTCCAGTTGGTCCCCCAACTCGGGGAGGAATATAGCTTTTTGTTTCAAAGCAGGAGCCAGAAGCTTCTTCCTTGGAACTTTTAATGCCAGGCATAGTTCCAAGGTTTGGAACCCTTTCCTAACAGGAAATTTTATTCTGCTTACAAGATCAACACGGCCTATTTATTTTTTACTCCGCCTTCCATCAAGACCTACTGTTAACTCTTTGAGGCTCTGATTTTTTTAAGTACAAGATCAATCAGACTCCTGTTCTTTTTCAGTCAGAATTTTGGTGTGGATTGATGAATGGTGTTATATCATCGCTGTGCTGCCTTTAAATACATGTGGCAGTTCCTTGGATTTTGTTGCCGGCTTCTCCTCTGTTAGCCCCCTCTCAGGAATGGTTTGTCAGAGATAGATTTGCTTTGCATGTGGAGGTTTTATTACAAATCCTCAGGGTTTTATAAATTGCTTGAGAATCGGTCCGCTGATTATTATTATTTTTTATCTTCCTCTACCATCCAGATCCTAACTCAGGCCAGAACCACAATGTCATCAATGTCATCATCCCAGAGAGCCGGGCTCATTTCTTCCACCAGCTGGGCTATGTTCTGGCCACTCTCTTGCTTTTCATCCTGCTATTGATCCTGGCAATTCTCGTGACTCGCCAGCACCGCAGGAGAGGTGAGTGCACACATCTGTTACTCCTTCACTACTCCGAGGGATGGCTTCCTCCTCGTTTTAGAGGGCCCCATTTTCTCCCGAGAAGATAGAACTTATGGTTATCACATCATATCTCCTTTACTTTTAAGCTGTGGAATGCCATTTCTCACTGCCAGGGCTTAAGTGAGCTTATGAATTCATCCAGATGCTACATGGAAGAACTGGATCTGAAGGAATTCTGCATAGGAGCACCTTTTACCATCCATGTGGATAGGATACATAAGAATTAAGCGGAGTTCACTCCATCCAATTTGCATGCCTTTTAAACCAAGCATAAAAGAAATAGTTGCAGACCGATATATTTTCAGGAATACGTTATCATCTTTCCTTTGAAAGTGGAGGGGGATGCGTTGGTGGTTGCCCTTATGCGGTTAACATTTTATTTTCCCAGAATCCTCGGAGGCAGCATTGTTCAGCAGTGGTTGATAAAAAAATTATACAGTGTTTGTCATTGAGGAGGGTACCCTTTTCTCCTCAAATACCACAATGGCTGACAATGCTGGGAAGACAGAATGGTAGCTGCCAAGAGACAATTGCCAAAAAAATGTGGAAGAGACAAATGCATCTTCTGTTGCCACAAGCAATAGCAGAACAAAAAATTCAAATACCCGTTTCACTAGGGTCCAGATTGGATATGAGTGTATATTCTTCAATGAAGCTCCATCCTTTTATCGTCTCAACTCTAAAACCACTTGTCTGGGATGGCACAGGGTTTCCTGCTTGAGCAGGGGGTCGGACTAGAAGACCTCAAAGTTCCCTTCCACCTCTGTGATTCTGTTATGATGATTATTTCCATAAAGAAATCCCCCGTGTGGTTTTATTATGCTATACCTATTTAACTATGTTGGCAAGTATCTCCCTGGATATATGTTGATGTCTGGTTTTTTTTTATTTTTAGGTTTCCAATACAATGTGAAAAAATATGATGAGTAAGTAGACACAGGTTCCTTACGTTCAAAGATATGTGATCCTAGAAAACGTCTCTCAAAATAGCTATATTTACATCTGAGAATCATCTGCATTCTAGCAGCCATCCGATTCTGGGGTAGCGTTCAGACGTCTTTAGCTATTAATTGCATAACATCTCTATACTCTTCTTTGTATCTAAAAATGGATCAGATCAGTAACTTGGAAACATATCTATTGATTGCTGCTTATGCCATGCTGATAGTAATACTGCAAAAATCAAAACAACGCCATTTATAATTTAACATTTGCATTTCCAGAAAAGAACTGACTCTAAGGGAGGTTCCACTGGATGCAACAAATTTGTCAAACTACAAAAGTGAAGATTTTAAATTGGGTGAGTCTTGGAAGATGGAGGGTTTGAGGAGGGGGTGCTTTTCCATGTCCCATTGCCACATACTGACCTTTGTGCCATGCAGCAGTGTGTTTGGTTTGGCATTAGCACAGTGTGTGAACAAACCGTTGGATTGTGCAAATCCCACAACACATCCCCAGTTGTGATATCCTCAGCAAATTGTGGTTAAAACAGCCAAAATGTCCAGTCGATAGGGGAGTTCACTCCAAGTCTGTCTTCGCCCTGAAGCTTTAAACCTCCAGTGGCTTCTTCAGTCTCACACATATTCATCGATCTGCATGATTGCCTAACTTTAACCTGAATATTTAAGATCTAAAAGGAAATGCCAGTTCCTCCTCCCACTGCATCCTGCTCCCTCCTTCCCCATCTGTTAACTGCATCTTCACTTGGACTGTAATTCTATTTTTATGGTTTTTAGAAATAGTTATCTATAACGAAAAAGAAAGAAAGAAAGAAAGAAAGAAAGAAAGAAAGAAAGAAAGAAAGAAAGAAAGAAAGGCCTCCTTTTTCTAAATTGTGTTATTCCCTGACCAATTTCCCTCCTTGCAGATTACAAAAATAATATCCTGAAGGAGAAAGCTGAACAAAATAAGATTCTCCCTGCTAAGAATATCGACTTAGACAAAGGTGAGTGGGCAGCAAGAGTAGATGGTGATTCCCCCCCCGCCCCACCGCATTTAAACGTCCCGTTCTCTCACTTCTGAGAAACCGTGTGTCACCCACCCTGTTAGCAAAGAAAGGGATATTTGGAAACTGCTTGATGAAACTCAGCCTTGTAGAGTTGGTCCTTCCCCAAAGTCTTTCATTAGCTCACCACAGCTGGCTGCCAAGGGGCTTATTACAAGTCCTTCACTGCGGGTGAGTCACTCTTTCCCTCCAGGAAAGGCCGATGGGATAGGATTCCAATGTGCCAATATGATCTTTAGGGGACCAGAGTTGTCTCTGTTTGCTCCAGGCCCAAGAACTCTTTCTGCTGCTTGACAATCTCTTTTGCCATGCCAGACTTCACACCCTAATTATCGAACGTGGATTGCATTCTAAGACAATCCACACTTTGGCCTTTAAAAACTGTGTTTCTGTTCCTTGAAAACAGTAAGTCGGAGCGGGATTCCAATTCCCGAAGCAGCTTGGGCAGTGATACAGAATGATGGGAGATGAAGTCCAGTACATTAATGGCCAGATAGTGTTCTTCTTCTTAGACTGTAATTCACTGCATATTTCTCCACTACCTTAGCTTTTTCTTATCCTTTCATTTGAGAATGCTTGAAAAGCCCCCCCCCATCCCTCATCTGATGCAGTGGACTACAAAACCCATTGTCCAGCAGGTGATTTAATCCGGTGTGTTGGGAAAAGCCATTTTGAATGAATGCAGCAGGCCTCATAACCTGGAACCACAAGCACTTTAACATCTGACATCTTGACATTATCAGGCAGGCAAACTCGGTGTCCTTCCATGGTTTTTAATTTGGTCTTGTGAACAAGGGCTTTAAGTTAAAAAATAACATTAGATTCTACACCATGCTTTGCTTGTCAGTTTTCAGAGAAAGTAGTGAATTAACAGCACCTAAACATATGGAATTCTGCCTCAAAATTCTGTCTTGCCTGAAGTTTAACCCACCACTAATTCTAGATTTCTTCTCTCTTTTTTTCAGAATTCAGGAAAGAAAATTATAAATGAAAACAGCAACTCAAAGCTACTGGCTGGACCAGAAGCTCCCTTAAGAATTTAAAAGTACAAGAGAACTTTCTTTTGCTTTTTTTTTTTGAAAGATCATCCTTCCAGTTACCAAGAAGTTTCTGTAGACTTTTTTTCCATCCTTGGGCCTATGAAAGCATACAAGACACGTAAGCTGTAAATCCTATGCACACTTATTTCATAAGGTTTGCTACCAGGTAAACCAGCGTAGGGCTGCCCTGTAAAACTTCCTCTTTATTATCTTATAATATATATGGGGTTTTTTTAAGGGAGGGTGCAGGTCAGCTTCTTCGTTCTTTCATCTTGTGAGATTGCTTATACTTTCCCCCTGGGGATTTTATCTCTTTTCTTTAAATAGTCTCGTTTCAGTTGTATTGATGATTTGAGGGTTTCTTTTAATTGTTTAAAAAAAATAATAAGCTGACAAATTAGATGCTTGGTTTGCTATTAAACACAGAGCAGAGAACATTTTTTTCCCCTGGCACCAACATTTAAAATATGGAGTTAGGAAAGCAAGAAAGAGGGGAGCTTTCTCCACCACTGAGTTAATGTGCTATCCGAGTCTCCTTGAATCAGGAGAAAAACAATATTTTCCTTACTGGCTACCCCCATTGCCAATTCTTCTCCAGTTTCTCTTGCCTCTGTTCTTAGTCGCTGCCTTCCAAGATAATGAGTAACAAAACCTAACAGATTTTACACTCTGTGAGTCTGCCATTTGATGATGCCAAAATAAGGAGGAAAGAACTACATTGAAAGTCTTACGATGAAGGACAGCTAAGCCTGTTGCTTGCGGCTGAGATGAAGGCAGCATTGAGGGAACAAGGAGGTAATTGCTGTTATCAAGGAATTATTATGCCGTGATAAAATATAAGCGATAAAAGGCCAAAAAGAAAGAGACTTGACAATCACAACATGGACCAGGTTCTTAGTTTTGGGGACATGGCGACATTTGTATCCTGCAGAACTCTTCATCAGCATATTTTTCATCCAAAGTTTTGAGTCAGTAGTCTGAACTAGTCCAAACCCATCCGGTCTTTTCTTGGTAGTAGAGTCTGCTTAAGAGAGAGGTCTGCGCCAACCCCTGGAGTCTGAACCAGCCATAAAATGACTTAGATGACCTTGCCAATCTGGGATGGCCTTCCTGCATTGTCGAATCCACAAGGATGGCCTCTGTTGGATCTGAAGTTTCTACCTAGGCCTCTTCTTCCAAGTCTTCCCGACTCCCTTTGTTTTACAGTATTTGGCTCAGGAGAAGCAGGGATTTGAAAAGGAACCAGAATCCTTGTCTTCTTTTGGAAGCTCACTGCAACTCGGCGATGGTTCTGTTCCTCCCAATTTTCTCTTGTCTCATGCGATTATGACAGATAACCCTCCGTCTCCAGCTGCACAAAGATGACAAAAATAGGGGTTCCGTGGTTGGCTGTAATCCTTGGACACAGCAAGACATGAAATGACAGTACGAGAACCTGTAAGATCTCCCAGGATTGGGGAGGATACCTTCCCATCACTTAGCTGGAGAATGGAACAACTGACCTATGTCGTCCCTCCAACTCAAGATTCCTCAGTCTTCCTACGTACAGTATATGTAGTGGTGAAACCGTATTCATCCCTCTATATTTAACCTCTGCTGAATTGAGGGAAAGGACACAACTTTTGAGAGAATAAGTTTGAGCTACTCAGAGTAAACCGGGTGCAGAAAAGCCTATAAAACAGGCTATTAGCCAAAAAAAAGTGGGGGAGGGGGACTGGCTCTGATCAATATGGGTGCCTGGAATATTTTTCCTAGGCCCCTAAAATCATGATGATCTTTCACAGTTAGAAGGCATGCTGAGAAGAATTCTTTAAGAGGTATTGCTAAGGACGACTACCTGATCTGGCTAATAAAATGCTAAACAAACTGACTGATGTTTGGGCAAGAGTTTTTTCTTTGCTTTTATGTAACCAGGAACTTAGCAGAGGGAGAGAGATTTCGTGTGTATCTTGCGCTTGTGATGGCTTCTTTCAAGCATTTCCTGCCATCCAAAATTTGAAATAGGGTCACTTGGCCATCTGATCTCTCTGCCACGTTAATATTTTTCTTTCAACTCAGCCTGGCTTCAATACTGCTTAAAAGAGAAAGAAAAAAAAAGGGTGGGGGAGAGAGAGAAAAGGATTGCTGTTATTTCTGTATGACATTTAGATATTTCTTTTACAAAGTGGTAACTTTTCTACTGTTACATTTTGTGTTCTACTGATTTTCTGCCCAGTAAAATCACTTAGTAACCTTTTCTAGGTGACTGAAAAGGATTCTGGAGGATTCTGCACAGCATTTTCATATGCATCAGTGTATTTAAACATACTATCAATGTCAACAGAGAAATTTGAGAGCCACTGTTTTGTCATAAAATCTCCCACAGGTTTTAAAATCGGTACACAGATTTTCCAAACAAATCATTGATAAATTAGGAATCTGTTACTCTCTGCCAATCATTTATATTTGCTTGTCTTTACACCTGGAGAAATTTTATTGCTACACCGTAGTAGTAATATGAAAGAAGACTTACTAATTTTTGCATGCTTAAACAAATTCAAGAAACAGTGAAGAAGAAATAAAATACTGCGTTTATCAAAATGGAAGGCGATTTTTAGGGAAGTGTGATATTCTACAACTTATACATTCAACTATTCAGAAGAAATAATTTTTAAAGCAGAGGGAAGGAAAGGAAAGGAAAGGAAAGGAAAGGAAAGGAAAGGAAAGGAAAGGAAAGGAAAAGAAAGGAAAGGAAAGGCCTCTTAAACACAGACGGATAATTTGATTTCATCCTTCAGGAACTCTGAAATCAGTATTTCCTTGTGCATTTTCAGCCAAGAGAACACTCTTATGAGACACACGCACACCCCAGTGGGTTGAGAGTTGCTGTGGGAACAAAACCCGAGCATTGCAGCCTGCTCCAGAGCAGATATCAACCCTTTGCCTTGATCGTCCAGTACTGAGGGGGCGAAATGCCAAGTCTGACCTCTGCATAGGCCACTTGGAAAAAGTACCCATGAAATGGCATTGCAAAGTTCACTGGGGTGAATAGCTTCTTTATCCGGCTGTTCTGACTCAGTTTGAGTCTGGGGTCAAAGCCAGTAAAGGGAAAAAAAAACTGTTTGGAAGCCTTGTGATGTGAAAGGGGGCAGCATTTCTAGCAACAATTGACAAGGGAGGCAGTTCTGCATGGGTTGGAAGTGTTACCCGTATAAACCCCACGCACGTCCCTTGATTAGCCAACACGGTGGTGAAACACCTAGTAGGAACTTGTCTCTTTCTTGGTTCTGTAATGGTCTTCCCAGAGCTGCTGGTGGTGGTTATACTGCAAGCATCATGACGATAATGATGACTGCTAGGCTGTCTTTCTTTCAGACCTTGCGCATTTTCAGCAAAGAAAATTTCAACCGGCTGTATGTCCCTGTACTTAAGTCATTTAAAGCATTCGGTAATTTGAATTTCTTTTTTTCCAGCTAAGGGGAGGGTATTGTGCTGGGTTTTTAAAATTGTTTTGATTACATTGTGATATTTTTGTTTCTGCATTATAAGACATACATTTTTTTTTTAAAAAAAATCACAGTATACGAGTCTACGACAGCTACACATTGTAAAGCAGTGAAAATGCAATTTAATAAGTAATCTTACTTCATTGCTAGCATTATCTGCTTTCTCATACCGCTGGTTTCACAGAGGTAGCCAAATCAAGCCTCTTTTGACTTGTTCCCAGCAATTTCATAGATACCTTTGTGTCATTTTCCTTATGGTGTCTGTTGTACTAGAGAACTAGTTTGGTTCTATGGGTTTGCGTCCCCCTAGTGGCCATTTCTCTTACTACAGCCTTTCTGAACCGGATTAAAATTGAAGGCAGCTCCAGGCTTCCAAGATCAGGGGGATTCAAGGGGCTCAACCGTGGTTTCCTAATTGGCCATGGGCTGAGTTTGCTCAAGATCCTGAAACGAGGCACCCTGGTTTCCACGCCATAGCACTGGCATTCATGCCACGCATTAAACCAGAGGTGCCATGTGTGAAACCAGCTGTGGTGAGGCCAAATGCCAGCATTTTTTTAAAAAAAATTACACATGGTGGGAAGTTTTATCAGTGTGGGAGCCAACGGTGTGACCGATAGGAAAACAAATAGACGTGGGGCCCTTGATGCTCCGAGTAGGTTAGTGGAGGGATTTGGGGGGATTTTTTGCAGACGTTTCATGACCCAGCTAGGTAACACCATCAATATTAGGAGGGAGTAGGGTATGCTCCGTCTTGGGGAAAGTCTCCTGAGTGCGGGAACTCTCGGAATTAAATGAACTGCCGAAGGCCAAAGGTTGATCTCTGGTTTTACCTGGAAGGGAAGAATGCTCTGGGGATTTTTATCCCAGCATCTGGTTACCCACTGGGGGAAAAAAGACTGCAAACCTGGTTTCATCCAGGGCCAGCTGATTAGCAATGGCCCCTTTGTGTCCAGGCAGCCCCTCTGGAAACAAACCAGGATCCAGAGGTATCCAGGATGGAAACTAACTCTGGTTTCATTTCCTGATTAGGGCATCTTCCGGGTGCTTCTTTCGAGATCTGGGAAGATCCACGTATCACAATCACAATCGGAGGTCCTTCACCTCCCACCGCTCCCAGCCCTTGGAGAGGCAGGGGGTTCCCCAACCCCGCCTCCTGGGGAGAAGGGGATTTGTAGTCCCCGGCGTCCACAGTGGGCTTCTCGGCCCTTTTTTTGTCCTTGGAGGTCTCAACAAAACCAAACCAGGAGGTCCGCCTCCCTTCCCAGGGACTCCCATCCCACTAGGAAAGGGGGTGTAGGCAGCACATGACCTCCCAGGAGCCATTCCATTGGGTAGCTCTGCAGAGGAGGAGGAGGAGGAGGAGGGGGGCTGCTCTACCCCGCTTCTTAAAGCGGCCCCCTTCTGGAGCGCGTGCACGTCTGAATCGGAAGGGGGTGGGTGTGGGGGGGGCAAGGTCCTCTTTCACCCCGCCTGTCCTTTTGATCGGAGCCTCCGCGCGGGCGTAACGACGCGGAGCCTTTGGCCCGGAGGAGACGGCTTGATGTTTGTTTGTTTGTTGTTTTGTACGTGTGCGCGTTCGCTCGCTTGCAAAAAACAAAAAACAAAACAAAAAAGGGGGGGTGGGGAAAGCCCTAAGTAAAATCGGGTCCCTTTAAACTGGGTGGGCGGAGAGGAGATTGCCAAGGAGAAAGGAGGGCTTTGGAAGCGTTGCTTTCGCTCGCCCTCTTCAGCTAGAATCCCTTCAGTTTGGGGGGGGGGGTTGCCTGTCTCCCCCAAGCCATCACCCTCCCAATCCAAAGCTGCCCGGCTCGTTTCTTAGCATCGCCAATATTTGCTGTCGGCCCGGAGAGAAGTAGCAGCCGCTTTCGTCGCTGCTGTCTCTCTCTCGCGCTCCCCCCGAGTCTTTGGGGTACAATTTTAATGCCGCCGCTGCCCCTCCAGAGCGGGGAGGCCCGGCCGAGCCCCCTTTCTCCTCTTGAGCCGCTGGGGGGCGGTATGGGGCGCCTCAATCCTTCCGCGCAGGCATCGCGACCGTAGCAGTCGGGCATTTCTCCCTTCCTGTTTGGAGACCAACCTTGCCTTGTTTAAAAAAAAAAAAAAACTAGAAGACTCCGAGGGACTGGCACCTTGAACTTGGCCTTGATTTATTTCCCCCGCCCCTCCTGTTCTCTCCCTTTTCCACCCCCTTTCTCGATCCTTTCACCCCACTCCGCTCCTCTCTTTGCCAAACCTCTGCCCTTCTCCTGCTGTTCTCCTTCCCCTCTTCCCTCCCCACCCCCCCTGTTCCACCCGCCCTCCCTCCCTCCTTTCCTTCTTCCATGGCGGAGACAAAAATAATTTACCATATCGATGAAGAGGAGACCCCTTATTTGGTGAAATTGCCCGTTTCTCCGGAAAAAGTCACTTTGGCGGATTTTAAAAATGTCCTCAGCAACCGGCCGGTGCATAGCTACAAATTCTTCTTCAAGTCGATGGACCAGGATTTTGGGTAGGTTGGTCTCGCCTTATTGTTTTTATTGTAAGATTTTTTCGGCGGGTTGTTAAGCATTGTAACCGAGCAGGTTTTGCTGGCGTTCGGGAACATCTGGCATCCCCTGCCTGCCTTTTAACAAGCCTCGGAGTGTATTTCTTAACATTTTAGGGGTGGGGGCAGATCGGCTTGGTTTTCACGGAGCTCCCTTGCCATGCACCTGTTTATACCCCATGGGGAAGACCAAATTATATGCTTGCTCTGAATCCGTGTGTAATTCTCTCCTGTCTTAGAAAAAAAAAAGTCTGTACGTCATATGTCATGTTTTACAGAAGAGAGCCTTTTTTGTGTGCTCCCGGTCAATAAACAAGTCCCGGCTAAAATGGGGTATGTGAACCTCTGGGATCAGATTTAACGTCCTCTTGTGTTCTACCTATGTCCTCAAGAGTCATTTGATGGCAGCTGGATCGAAATTGTGGTAAAACACGTGGAAAGAGAGATACGTTGAGCCACACTGGCAAAGGTGGGCATGTTCAGATGGCAAGGGCAGAAATATGAAATTTAAAGAGGTGGAGCTTACATTTTCCAAAGTAGGAGGCCCCGGACAGAAGCTGGGCATATGTGACACTCTGATGGCCTGAAATTATGAAAGTTTTGGGAGGAAATTCTGTGAGTGGTTGGGCGGGGGTGGGGGTGTCCGTCCCTTTACTCCACCTCTCTCCAAAGCAGCCTGAAGTTTAGTGTTCAAATGCCAGGTATGCAGCACCGTGCAGGACCAGCTTTTCTGCGGCCTCTTTCTGAGTTGCCAAGTTAGGCCTACTGATTTATTTATTTGCTCTTGCTATAAAGTAAGACTTGACACTAGGGAAATGTTTAGGTGCCATTGATTTTTTTTTTCCCCTAGAGGGAGAGAGAGAGAGAGAGAGGATAACGCTGTGATACCCATCATTCACTTAGCACAAGGTTTTGTGTTCTTTTTCTCTCTTGGCAAAGCAAAACAATTATGTTTCTGCTGGAGGTTGCTTTTCTCTTTCCTTCCAGTCCGGGTGATGGTGTCTAAGCAGGGATAAGAAATAAACTGAGTTTGCTAAAGAGAATTGGAGTCTCTGGATCATACTGATTATCTTCTTCCAACCTGCGATGTGTTCAAGATTGGTGTTTCACAGTAAGAAATAGCGGTGCTTGTTTTGGCTTCGGCGTCTTGGTTAACGGCAATATTATTGGCAATAATAGTGTAGGAGTGTTGCGCTTAAAAGGTTGGGTTTTTATTTGTTGTGGGGTAAAGATGACATTAGCTGACAACGTCAGAGCAGTTTTCTGGGGCCACAAAGCCTTCTTGGTTTGGCCATTGATAAATGGCCGGGGCATTGGGATTTCTATGGAATGATAATTATGTTTCAAAGGCTGGGCGTGACTTTTAGGTAAGAGAGAGTCAGCCAGGCTTGCAACATTATAAATTAAAAAAGAGAGAGTTAAATGTAATAGTATAAAGGGAAGGGAAAACCCCAAGAGGCGTTGTGTCTTCTTAATAAAAGAAGCAAGGAGGGGAGAAAGGCTGTGTCTTGGTGTCATTTTGACATTAGCAGCACCGTGCCTGTAAAATGCCAGTTGCAGAAGAACCACGGCGAGAGAGGACAATGTCTCTGACACCCCTTCGTCAGCACCTCAAAAGTATCTGGTTGGATATAGTAAAAAAAAAAACAACAACCCAGAACTGCTCGACTAAGTGGACTTTGGCTTGATCTAGCAGGGCTGATCTTGTGATGGTCTCCTGGGAAAGCGAGGAGTAAAGACTGAGCACTTAAGTTCCAAAAGTTTACTTTGAGCGGCCTGTTCTGAGGCTTTTGTTACCGTTTGTTGTGCAGGAGAAGAGACGGCTAAGAGGCTTAGATCACCAAGTGGTATAGGCAGTGGCCCCCAATCTTTTGGGGACCAGAGACCGGTTCCACAGAGAAAGGTTTTTCCACGGAGGGGGCGTGGTTTCATGTGCTGCCTCCACCCCACAGATGGGGCTTCACTTGTTTAGTGGCCCGGGGTGGGTGGGCTGGGAGTTGGGGACCCCTGGTATACGGTACTCAAGAAAGGGATTTACCAAGTTCAAGCTTTGTGAATTGCACAGCAGCAAAGGAGGAGAATTTCCCTGAATAAATTAGTGTTCAGACTAGTTTAAAGAACTTTCAACACAAATTGTTTAATTGGGTTTTTTTAAAAATAATAATAATAATAATGGGTTGGACACAGTTATAAAGGAAATGTCTCTCAGTGATCATTGACATTATTTGATGAAAGAGGGATTAGACGTAGAAAATGGTTCCAGATGCGGGGGATAAACAAAAGATAGCTGTTAGTTTATTTTTAGTTGTGAGTTTTCCAGAAGTACCTTTCCCAGTAAACTGGATCAAATTGTGCTTTATTATGTCTGAATGACACGAACTGTGAGTTGAAATATGAAGGCGCCTAATTTAAGTCCTTTAAGGTGGAGTCTCCCCCCACCCCCGTCTTTTAAATCTTTTGATTTGTTGGCATTTAAATGATTTGTTTTAAAAGAATCGTAACACCCAGTTCTTTTATTACTGTCATGAATCAGCATTTGAAATGTAATAATTGCTTGGTAATAAAATCTGTTCCTTCTCCGTTGGATCTGTGGTACCTGGATCTATTTCTGGCTTGAGGAACTGGTGTTGTGTATCATTTGCAAAGGTCAGAACCAAGGAAGGAAGGATTGTGGAAAAGCACCAATGGATTATTTTTATTCCCTACGATTCTATAACATGAGGTCGAATTCTGCACCTTTGTATTTATTTATTTTTGCCCTTGATTCCTCCTAGTTCTAGCCCTTCAGATTATATAAAGATGTATGCCCACAGACAGGGAAGCAATGGAGCTCGATGGCCAGATAGTATATTTGCCATATTTGTGGTTCTGTGTTTAATTCCCGGCACTGGTGAACTTTGCTGTCTCCCTGTTCCGACACGTGAGCTGAGGTCCACTGTGCCTCGAGTGCCCCAATCCACTTTTGCTGTATCCGGAAAAGAAATTCCATTACTCAATCTTCCCTATCTACAGATAAAGGAAAAGCAGAGTGGACTTGCAGATGGATGTACAGTTAAGGACTTCAAAGACGAGGAAGCCATTGAACCCACTCGGGATAAGAGTTTTGGGCAGGGTGGGAGGAAATTGGATTGGGGTGGAATGGAGGATTGGTCAAAAAAAGGGCACTGCTTAACTGGCTGGCGTCCTGGTTAGCACTGGTGCCCAGTTGTAGAATATAGATGGGAGGTGTTCTTGGAACCGTTTCCTGTGGCTGGGCGTTTGCAAGCCACTGCAGGCCAGCAGTTCTAAGTAAGCTGCTGAACCAGGCAGGGTAAAGCTTTCTCGACCAGCTGGGTGGGGCATGTTCTTTATTACACACACCCATTATGGAAAACACGGCAAGGGATGCTGGAGACCGTGACTGTTTCCTGCAGTGTGGGTTTGGAGGAGAGGCCCGTTAGAAAAACAAACAAATGGCAGGACTTTCCGTACTGCCCTTTCCAAGGAAGTCGTTTTTCCCTGGTTAGGGGTTTTTTTTTTAAAGAAAGATATATTTCTTTGCCAATATTGAAAGTTCTAAAGAGGGCCTCTGTCTCCAGAAGCTGGATGCTAGTGAACTTTGCCTGCTAAGGAGGTGCGGTGGAAATACAGTTTGCTCCCTTTGTAAAAATGCTCGTCCCAAACGGTTCTGGCAGGCAGAGTGGATCCTCAATGGGGCTTTTCTTAGATGAGGAGGAAGAGGCCGTATCTGAAAATGGCAGGGATCTGTGGCTGAAGCGTAGCCTGCTGCCTTCTGCAAACTGAGTAGATGAGGCCTTCAAACTTGGCCCTTTGATGACTTGTGGACTTCAACTCCCAGAGTTCCTCAGCCAGGCACGCTGGCTGAGGAGTTCTGGGAGTTGAAGTCCACAAGTCATAAAAGGGTCGTAGTTCCCTCACCCTGGCTGAGGAATTCTGGGAGTTGAAGTCCACTCAAAGTCTATGCCAGGGGCCTTCCAGCTTGGCCCTTTCATGAATAGTGGACTTCAACTCCCAGAATTCCTCAGCCAGGCACGCTGGCTGAGGAATTCTGTGCGTTGGTCCGCAAGTCATAAAAAGGCCACGTTTAAAGACCCCTGACCTAGCAGCTTTATTTTGAAGTGAATTTTTGCACTGAGCATGAGAAGGTGAATTTACAGCTCAAAACATGTGCCTTTGGGGCGCTGGCCAAGGTGTGTCCTCCCCTCCCCCTGCCCCCCCCAAACTGGCATCATACGCGGTGCATTTTATTTTTTCACAAGTGATTTTTCCTCTTCTGACATGCCCCTCTCTTGCATTTTGACCCGGTGACTGGTGGGTCAGGACAAAGAATCTGGATGCAACCCAAAGCTTGGTTAGCTTGGACAGCTCAGAATCCATTTACAGCTTTTCTTTTTTTTTTTCTTTTCTTTTTTGAGCGAGGCTTTGGCCCTGGGAAATGCGAAGGAATTCCAAGGAGCCGGGTGTAAGGATATGAATTTTTTTAAGAGAAAAAAAAATGAATACTTCAAAATTTCAAATTAAGATGGGAGGGAAGCGCTGTGAAGAGCAGCAGGGGTGCAGTCGGAAGGTTGAGGCTGGGTGGGTTGGACAAGGAGATTGGCAGAAGATTGCGAAGAAGGTGGGAGTGGGGTGGATGCCCTAAGTGTATTTTTATGCCTTCGCAAAACAACAGATGGATTTAACAGACGTTCGGGTGGGGAAGGAGAAGAAACTCTGAAAAGTCAGAAAAGCAGTTTGGGGGGGAGGGAGGGATGCTGACAAGACTGGGGATCCCTGTTCAAGATTTGGGGGTTTTGCGTTGGCATCGGGCTTTGCAAAGCACGGAGTGGGTATTTCTCCTTGAGGTCATTTGGTTTCCCTTTGAGGGCACGCGTGATTGGCAAGGAGGCCTCAAGTACAGAAAGGCAACCAGTCTCAGAGGTTGTGTGTGTGTGTGTGTGTGTGTGTGTGTGTGTTGTTCTACCAGCTTTTGCAACCCTGGTCTGTATTTTCCTTATTTTTTTTATTATTTCTGGATTTTTTTCCCCCCTCTGTCATTCCAGGAGTGTGATTGAAAAGATACATTGGCTGTCTTAATTCTCCCCTCCTCCCCTTTTTCTTCTTTCTTCCATTTCCTCTCTGTCTGCCTCTCTGCTTAATAAAGTCACCTCCCTGTCTTTGTGGGGTTCCTTCTGGCAAGATCTGTCAGAGGAAAAATGATCAAGAGGTTGCCTTCTTTCTGCGTCCATAGTTTTTTGGATCAAGGCTCCTCCAAGAAATAGAATTTACCTTTCATCCCTTCTCCTTAAGTATGGGAAACGGCTCCAACCTGCTGGCTTTGATAAAGTTATCTGGGGTGTGAGTTGGACCTTTTCTGTTTTGTACTGGAAGGGAATCTTTTGTATAATGATGGGTATTATGGTAAAAAGAAGTGCATTTTGCAGAGGTCTTTTTTCTTTTTTAGTTCATTCTTGGGGTGCTTTAGAATTTGGTTTCTTTCTTAAAGGATATGTGTGCACTGCTTCTCCTGTTGGGGAGAATCTGGGATCTGGGGAGCATCTCTCTAAATCTTCCTTTACTACTCACAGTTAATTGGGGGTGGGGGGTGGGGGGTGGGGAGAGGCTCAGGAGGTGTGCCTTCATGACATCTTTCTTTGGGAGGGAACGGAAGCCTGGGAAAACTATTTTTTTTGGTATGGAACTGTCTCTTGCTTTAGGAAATGGAACAAAATCCCTGGGAAATGGGGAGGAGGCTTTAAATCTGAGTGTCCAACTTTGGCAACTTTAAGATTAATGGACTTCAACTCGCAGAATTCCCCTGCCACCCAATTCTGGGAGTTGAAGTGCACAGGTCTCAAAGTTGCCAAAGGCCTGCTCTACATAAAACTCAAGCACAGAAAATAGATATTCGTATCCTGGGAAGACCTCATTAAGATGCAGTACCTAGCTACCTCTGGATGACCTGACAATGCTAAGCAAGTTCATACCTAATTAGGAGTTAGACCAGAGAACACCAGAGAATCCCACAATTAGAAGCTGAACTGGAATGTTGGAAAAACAATGTTGGCAAAGTGTCTCCATTTTGTTGCCAAGCAAACCATATGAATGTGTCTGTCATGTTACCAAGACTTGGCTCAATACTAAAAAAAATAATAATCCTACTTTTGAATTGCAACATATAAACAACAACCATCTCCTCTCCTCCTCGTGATCCATAAGGCCACCAAATCCAAAGGCTCTTGGACAGAGAGGGTTTTTTCCCCCATCATCTGCTCTGGGGATCTTTAAAATGGACAGGCTGAAGGTCGAGCCACTTCCGTGAACAAAGTCAGGGCTCCACTACAAACTTCTGGTCCTCTGACTTGAGTCATCCTGTAGAATCAGCAAAGTCAAGAGCAGGAAATCAAGGTCCCAGGATTGAGGGTCTGATTAAGATTTCTTTTTTTCTTGTGTAGAACCCATTCCTTGAGATTTGGGGGAACAAAAGGACTTGCGTCTTCATTTACTTCGGCTTTCCTAAGAGACGTTAAGTACATCCGCTGGCCATAATAGCTGTCCGGCACTAACTTCTGACTTTGCCGCTTTAAATTCTAAGTTTTGTTTGAAATTCTGGATGAGATCTTTGCCTATCAGATGTTAGGTATTCCTACCAGCAAAGTAGTGCAGACAGTCATTATCCATTGAGTCACCACATTTCCTTGAACTGAGTCCTTGGCTGCTGTTTTACATCTGGCTTTGGCCCATCTACTTGAGAGGCCCATGGGACATCCTAACAAAACCATGTGCCCATTTCAGGACCTCGGAGAGTTCCAGAGAAAGTAGATGTTTTCCTTCATCACAGTATGACTGATCTGGGACTTGGATCCATTCCTCAGGGTGATTATCAGAGTAGTTGTGCTCAATCAGGAAGCACTGCAAGAATCACAGTTTCCCCAATTTTGTGCTACGATATTAATTGGTGCTTGCAGATTAAGAAAATTGGCTGTATACTATGTGATAAGCCAAGCTGAGGGAAGAATGGCAAAATCTTTAGTCTGACTCCATCCATTTTGAGCATCCCCTTCCTGCCTAAGAGTTTCCTGTCTCCAGCATCAGACTACGCTGGAGGTTTTCAAGAAGAGATTGGATTGGACTCGTCTGGAATGGAATAGGGTTTGCTGCCTGAGCAGGAAAACCTCCAAGGAAAACCTCCTTGCAACTCTGTTATTCTATTGTGCTGTTACAATTTGACTCTAATGATTTGTTTATTGAGACACTGTTTTTTGGTTTTGCACAGTACTTTGAGCACAAACCAATGTTTTACTAACTGTAACAACTAGAGCCATACAGCATGCTAAACTAAAGTCAAATTTACATAATATTTTTTTGCTTTAGCACAGTGTCTGAGCCAGGTTTGTTTATACATTGGTTTATACTCTTAGTTGCTGTTTAATGGAAATACATTGTACAAAATGAAATGTTGGGTTTTTCATCTGCATTTTAAAAATAAAGGCAGATGTATCAATAGCTGCCTGGAAGGTTTTCAAGAATAACAAAAACACTAAATTAAATATTAAATTCCATTAATTCCACCACTGTGCAGAGACGAGGCTTGTAAGTAAAACAAATATACTGCGATTATTATTATTATTTCATGACTTAATTATCTGTGGCTTTCAAAAAATGGAGTAGGAGATCGTTTTTCTTTCTAGCCAACCACGTTCTGGATGAGTCTGTGAGCATTACTTAACCTAAGAGAAGAAATATGGCCAATAGTGCAAACTTTCCCATCTGCTAAATATCATCTTGGCATAACCATCATTCCATGGTTTCGGTGGAAGAAACCATCTACTTTGGGTCGGTTTTTCTGGAACGAATAAAAGATGCCTCTTTCTCTGTATAATTTGGCGTCGCAAATAATCATCTCTAGGCTCAGCCAGCAATGGAGGTAAATGCTAACCAATTATTTCCGGCGTGGTTGGTTTGCCTTGATTAAAAGTGCTGAAAGAAGGAATCTCTTCTTGCCGATGCATTTTTATTGGCTTCGTTTCCTTTGCTGTCTCTCGGGAACAGTTGCCTCCCCCTGCCCCCCCGCCAGTTCCTCCCCCCTCCCATATTGTGACGCTAGGGAAAGTGCTGAAAAAAAGATGAATTGGATGCGTTCTCAAAGGGGCAGGGAGGAAAAAAATTGTGAAATTAAATTGACTCCAAAGGACTGCATGGGCAAAGCCGTGACATAGCGTATAGAATAACAGAGTTGGAAGGGACCTCGGAGGTCATCTAGTAAAACCCCGTGTTTGAGCAGGAGAATCTATTCTATATCATTTCAGACAAATGGCCCTCCGGTGTCTTCTTGGAAGTCTCCAGTGATGGGACATCCACACCTTCTGAAGAGTTGGAAGGGATCTTGAGTGGACCTAGACCTGCAAGATCCAGCCCCGCCCCCCCCAACGTCGGCAAGACTGATTGTGTTAATCTTAGATATTTGAAGAATGTTAGGGATAGGAAAGAAAGGGGTACAAGGGGAAAGAAAATCCCCCTTTAAAGGGAATCGACTTTTACACCCCCTTCTTGCTCTTCGTGTTTCTATCTCCTCCTGCTCTTGTTGTCGAAGAAGAAAATTTCACGAACAAAACCAGGCCAAAAGCAATTGCAGGCAGAATGTGCAGAAGAAAATTTTTAATTGGAGGGAGAAAGGACGATTGGGTCTGCGGCTGCAGCCCGCCTGAGACATAATAGCTTTTGCCAAGCTTGACAGGCTGACAATGAGCAGGTCCTGAACGTGGCTTTAATGCCTGATTGTTTTCGACAGCCTCGGGTCTGTAGCGGCTGTCGTCAGGTCGCTTTGGCCCGAGACAAAACTCTGCATTGCCTCCTACGCTGTTGTCTTCACGTCACGCAAAGATGGCTAGTCTGGATTCCTGGCCAGCGTTTAGATGCCATGGCCCCTATGCCTGGTCAGTGCCCCCCCTCCCTTGGCCTCCTAATGCTTTCCTATCTCCATGTGATGCACAGCTGGAGCTCCCCCCCGGCTGAGCACAGCCTGCAGAATTTACTCAGTTTTACAGGAAGTGGATGAAGGACCCATTGGGGGAAAAAAAACCCTTGGTAATCTAGATTCTGTCTTGGTGATTCTTTCAAATTTGAGCCCATATCTTCTGCCTGCCACTCTCATCGCTGTTTTGTTGATGGGATGTGAGGCCTCATCCTTTTCATGCCTGGTGCAAAAGCCATCCTTCCTGGTTATATCCAGCATGTGTATTTGGAGGTGGAGTGCTCCTGACCATGGAGGTTCCATTAGGCTTGGATTAGCACACATGGACATTCTGCTTATTAATAAATATCGCTTCCTCTTATTGCTCTGCTAAACGGAGGGTTTACAACAACCCCAGGCGTTTTGTAATTTTAGCTAGAGAATCAAAGATTCTTGTGCCAAACCTGGCAATCTGTGGCATAAAGTTTGGCACTTGTTCTTACGTTGGGTTATGTTCCAATACTTTATGGAGTTGCTGGTACAGGAAAGGAACAGAATGAATGTCCCATTGAGAGGATCAGGAAGTGTGTTTTGACTGCCCTCTCCCACTTCTCTTTTCTGCCCCAACAATTCCCATTTTATGCCAAAACCCATCTTTGCCACTCTACCAACCCAGTCTTACTGGGGCGCAGTGGTTTTCAATGGTGCCTCTGCTCTGCGAAATGCCCTTCGATAAACTGGTCCTTTGCTTCCCACATTGCCAGAAAGAGCTTTAGCTAATGTAAAATTCTAAAGGTATCGCCTGGCCTTGGGGCAAAACTAGTTAGTTCTCTGCTTGTTATCTGACAGATTTGAATAATAATAACTGCTTTCCTTGGTGTGTTTTTTTTTGAGCTTGTTAATGGCATTACGTGCCTGAACAAGAAACCTGAAGGACAGCATTAAGAGAGCTCAGCCTATCCCAAAATGTCTTTCTCCCAGCTTTTCCATGGATGAGAGGGGGAAAAAGCTGATTGTTAGAGCTTGTGTTGAGTTTGGAAAAGGGAGTCCTTACCAACTGCCAAGCATGTGTTTCATTTCCAAAGAATACACTAATCAAAAGTTCTCTGAGCAGTTAATAGTGAAATACAGTACAGTCTGACTAAAAACATATATAATCAAATGAAATTAAATACAAAATAAAACACCCTATAAGCCAGGCGGGTATGGTGCTCAGTCAGGTGAGCCTTTGTGTGTGTGTGTGTGGGGGGGTGATCTTGGCTGCTTTATTGGTTGCGAACAACCTTTAAGCAGTTGAGGTAAAAAGCAGTTGCATCAGTTGTGGCATATTTGTATAAATGGAGACGGGGAAGCAGATTTGGCCGGAAACTTTAGGAGACTGATGTGGGTCTGGGGAATTCAGAAAAAGGAATTTTCCAGGGCTGCAGGAACATGGTAGCTATTTTTTTCTTAGCAGAGGGTTGAGGCAGATGACCTTTGAGTTTCTTTATAGCCAAATATTTTACGTAGGAGGTTGGGAAGAGAGGCTGGGTCAGAAGTCAAAGATTTGTGTTGACCAGAGCAGGAGAGTTTTCAGGATGTTGTCTATGGTCCCTTTATAGCAGACATGTCAAACACAAGGCACAGGGGGCCGGATCCGGCCCATGAAGTGGTTTCATGTGGCCCACGAAGCCATCCTGGAAACAGTGAGGGAACGGCCCCCACTGCCTTGGCCCTGGCCCAGAGACCCTCCTTCTGCCAGAGACCCTCAGATCTCTCCCACTCCTGCCCAGGCCCCCATAGGCACCCTTGATGCGAACGAGGTAGAGCTGGCCATGCCCACCCAGTAGGCTATATGTTTAAAACCAGTAGGTTTTTAAATACCCTGTAAACTGCCCTGAGTCCTTCGGGAAAGGGCGGTATATAAATCTAATAAAATAAAATAAAATAAATAAATAAATATATGCACTCTAGCCACGCCCACCCAGTAGGCCATGCCCACCCTGGCCACACCTACCCAGCCCCCTGAGGGCAACCTCAACGCTGACGCGGCCCTCCATGAAATGGAGTTTGACACCCCTGCTTTATAGGAAGGCTGACATTTCCGATTTCACCATGTTGAGACCAAACCTCCCTGGGTGGTGCCCAGGCAGGAGTGTGATGCCTGAAATTGTGAAAAGCTGCTAAGGGCCAGAGTTGCCTGCTTGATCAAGTTCAGCCTCTTATCACTAAATGTCAGCTTCGTTCCGCCTGGCTGCCTGGCAGGAATTCCTTTTTTGCCCTAAGCGAGTGGTGTTTTCTGTACAGGCCTGTGCAGATTTGCCACTTGCCCCAGACAAGGGGAATAAAGTGGAAAGAGAGGTTAGGTGCCGTCTCTCTTCTGCCCGCTTCCTTCCCACGCTGTCTTCAAGCTAATGACGCTTCCTTTCCTTTCCACAAGGGCTTAAGAGAGGCTTCCAAAAGAGGGTGAGACGATGCAAGGCTTCTTTTTGCTCGTTCAGGGCATTACGTTGCTCCTGTGTCAGAAAGAAAAAGGGGGAGAGCCTGTTCTCCAAAGCGCCTGAATGTAGGTCAAGAAGTAGCGGGTGGAAAACTATTAAAGAGAGAAACCCAACCTAGAACTAAGGAGAAATGGCTTGCCTTCGGAAGCTGTGGGTGCTCCGTCACTGGAGGTTTTTAAGAAAAGTCTGAAATGGTACAGGGTCTCTTGCCTGATCAGGGGGTTGGACTATTGAAGACCTCCAAGGTCCCTCCCGACTCTGCTATTCTGTGTGTTTGTGAAGCAGTAAAATAAATGCAGCCCAGATGTCACCACTGACCCTGACACTCTTAACATTTGGACAGACAACTTGGGTCCAAAAACAGGCCCTGTTTATTGTGTGACGCATTTGTACTTCAAATCCGTACATGTCTCCCTGTGGCTTTGTTGACTTGTTTTTTGCGATTAGACAATCTGCTTCTCCCGCAAGCTCTTGCAATCTGTGCAAAGCGTAGTAGACGACTTCCCGGGTGAAAAAATAATTTTCTCCTCTATCCATGGATATTTTTTTTGTTTTTTTTTTTAAAAAATATGGTCTGTTGCTGTATCCCAACTTGGGGTTTGGGGTGTTTTTGCTGGGGGGGGGAGCCTGCTGCTTCACTGTCACGACCGTAGGAATTGAATTGGTCATTCTGAATTGCTGCTGGGGGTTCCTCAGCCACATCGCTTGGATGGACGATACGGATTGCAGAAGGGAAGGTCAGAATTCGTGCATGCATTCGTGTTTTAGAGAAGGACTGATTGAAAACTGGCAAAATAAAAGCGTGGAGGTGGCTAGGGAATAAAAGTTCAGAAAAGGTAACAGGAGAAGCAAAACCTGGAAAAAGATTCAGAGATAAAAAAAATAAACATGAGGAACGTAGTTTCACTGGATAGTCAGAAAATATATTTCAAATAGTCTAATTCTTGCTTTCTGGATTATATTTAATCCTATATGCCTTTAACATTCCTCTATGTTGGCTCTGCGGTGAAAATGAAAGATAATTTGGAGATACTTGGAAAAGGAAAGTTCGGATTGTATCCTGATGAGCCTTAAACCTCTCTGAAGTGAGGATCTCAGTGTAAGTGGGAATAATGAGCAACTGCCCTGTTGTGTGCTTGGGATGAAGTTCCTCTCCGAATCCATGGAACAGCTGAGTGTTTTATTGCTGAGCAAAGGCCCTTTTAAAAGCTGCTTTTATAGCTGGTTAAAAGTGCGGTTACTTAAAATGGGGTTGCGGGTTTGAGGTCGAAACAGCTTCATCTGCTTGCTCCACCCTTAAGGCCTTGTGGGTGGTGCGTGTAAGTGCACATCCCTATCCCAAGATTCCTTTGCTCACATAGAGGAATTGTGCACACACGTGTGTGCTTTTCTGTGGTGTCAGATGCACAAGTCGGGCATCTCCCTGTAGATATATGCTTCCCACTGAGCAGTCATGCACTGATGCTTAACCTTTCTCAAGGCATGTGGTTTATTTCTTGATTATTTCCCCCCCCCCCCACATTCCCTTCTAGCATTTTTTTGGCTGAGCTCCCTCCCATGTGATCCTTGGGAAGGGGCATTTCTCCTTTTTCCTCCTGGAATCTGAGCCTTGGCTTGCTTGCTTGATCTTGGTGTACATGCTCATTTTGAGAATCTTGCAGTCGAACGATGCCGATGTTCAGATGCCGGCTATTCATTTGTGGGCTCCTGTTTCGCCTTTTACCTATGCTCTGTTAAGTTTATCATCCAATGGAAAGCCTTGATTTTACTTTCTTTTCTCCCAGGGTGGTAAAGGAAGAGATCTCGGATGACAACGCAAAGCTCCCATGTTTCAACGGACGTGTCGTGTCCTGGGTACGTGGGGTCACTTCTGCCAGATCATTTATACGAGCAAAAGATGCAGTTGGGGGGAGGGGGGGTGTCTCTACAAAATGGGACCCATCACTTGCCAGGTCTTGGGTCCATCTGATGTATCTCTAGAAGACAAAACCCATGAGACACCGGTGCACACAAGAGGATGCAAGGACAGGTGACCATTAGCCACAACTCTGGGGTGCAAGCATCTCACCAGATGCTGAGTTCCTTTTGCTCTGATTACAAATTCTTCCGTTCGTGTTCTGTGGCAAACGCCCACCTAGCCTCACTGCAGGGTCTGTCCGCCGCCCGTTCTGAATTCCTCGCTAATTGCCTTCAATGGTTTGCGATTTTGATCCCCGCTTTTGAAAGCCTCCTCCATTTTTCGGCTCATGAATCCATGCGCAGCCACCCTGCTGAGGTTGACTTTGTTTGCCAAAAAGCCCCTTGTCTGTCTGGGGCGGCGTGCCGGCTGACACAGGTTGCGCACAGTGGGTTGGCCATTGTAGGCAATTTTCTGTTTCATCGGCTGCAATAACGGAATGTCATTTCCCCCCCCCCCTCTTGGGAAAACCCTAGCCTAGCTGATTCGCCGCTTTGGCTTTGGCACTAGTTCCTGATTGGCCAAGGATGATGTCATGCTTTCCCCCCCCCCAACAACCGCATCCCGCCATCCAGGGTGGTACTCCCGCCCCCCGCAAGACTCCGTGGTATGATTCCCCTTTTCATGAGCATGGTTCTTTCCCGGGTCTGCTACTGATTCGGATAAATGGATAAAATCTGTTCAGCCTTAGATTGTTCCGAAAAACAGCAAGGCAGAGGGATGGGTGCAAAACAGTTCGCAAGCAATCCATCATGGAGTAACAGTGGCTTTCTCTGAATGGAAGGGAACACATACTTCAGCATGGTGGCCTGTTCTATAGAGAATTGTCCCTTAGAGCTGATCTTGTCTTCTACAGCCCCAAACCTCGGTCTCCGATGTTTAAATCTAAATCTAGCTTATAGTAGTCTTAGGTGGTTATGCGTTGTAAAAATAAAAGCACACTCTGTTCTTTATATGATTAAAATCCATGCAAGCTCTCACGTTGCGTTTTAAATGGTTTGGCTTTGCTCTTTGCACATGCCCAGAATCCCTGCAATGGGCAACCTTTCTTAATGCCTTAGCTTTAAATTCTCAGTTTGTCCAGCAAAGTATTAAGCCTTGGTTTTCTGTCCCTTTAGAAATTAGAATTGGCGGGTCTTCAGATCTTTTAAAAGTCATTACCTACCCATATTTTTAGAACAACAAAAAGTAGATTTTTTTTTCAAGGGCGTGTGTGGATCTTGGCTCACTGACTTGACTGCTGCAATCTCTGTATTTTTGTTCTCCAGTCCTATAATTTTTTTCTCTCTCTGCGCTCACTTGTTAGTCTTTTAATGAAGACGTCATTCACGCCCACCTCCAAAAGCCACCTACCCTGAATTCCCACTCTCTCTTGGGGAAGCATTTTCCTGTTAGCAACCTAATCGGAAGAAGAAAAAACACATGTAACATTTGCATTTTTCTTTGATTTCCCTCCCCCTCCCTCCTCCTCCTAATTCATGCAAACCTTTTCATCAGCAAAAATGATGCCAGAGGGGTAGATGGTCCCCTGGTATTTTCCCCCGCCATTCTGTCAATCCACCTCTTTGACATTTCTTCCCGATGAACATTTTCCCTGCAGATCAGCTGGGGGAATATCAATTTTATGCCTTCTGTCACTGTTTGGTTTTGCCTTTAGTATTCTTTTAACATTTCCCCAGGGGTTACTCTTTCGAAATTGGGGAGAGGGGCGGGCTTCGCTGGGATGAGAAACACGCAGCTATTTTGTGCTGAACCTCGTTAAGAGTGTGAGCGTGGAAAAAAAGGCTTGCTTTGGGAAGTGAATCTGTTAGGGTGAGACATCTCTCAGGCTGGAAGACAAAGAGAGACAATGAGACCCAGACTAGCTTTGAATACAGTCCTGCTTCTTGTGCCTAGAGGGCTAAAGTAGCCAACTTGTTTGTTTGTTTGTTTGTGTGTTTGTATTTCACATTTCTGGACCTCCCATCTTTCTCAAAGACGGATTCGGTTGGCTTCTGTTTGCATCACCTGCAGTTCGAAAGTCTGGATTTCCCTAAGTGGTGGCTCAGTGGGTTAGGACGCTGAGCTTGTCGATCAGAAGGTCGGCAGTTTGGCGGGTCGAATCCCAAGTGCCACGTAGCAGAGTGGAGCGCCTGTTACGCGTCCCAGCTTCTGCCAACCTAGCAGTTCGAAAGCACGTAAAAATGCAAGTAGAAAAATAGGGACCACTCCGGTGGGAAGGTAACAGCGTTCCGTGCGCCTTTGGCGTCCAGTCATGCCGGCCACATGACCACGGAGACGTCCTCGGACAAGCGCTGGCTCTTTGGCTTTGAAACGGAGATGAGCACCGGCCCCTAGAGTCGGAAACGACTAGCATGCATGTGCAGGGGAACCTTTACCTTTTAACTGTTTAGTATCGGGGTCAGACGGACAATTCTCCTTTTTCAGTCTAGCAAGCCGGTCAGGAAGAGACAGGGAGTTCTTTTCAGAAGTCCGGATGATGGTTAGCAAGGCACTCTTTTTCACAGCATGAAGTTGTGGACGGAAGGTGGTGTATCCTCGTGCTGACATCCTCATTTAATTCACCTCTTTGTCTTGCAGCTGGTGCTGGCCGAGAGCTCCCATTCAGATGGCGGATCGCAGTGCGCAGAAAGCCACACGGATCTTCCTCCTCCCCTCGAGCGAACCGGCGGCATCGGAGACTCTCGCCCGCCTTCCTTCCAGTATGGTTCGATTCAAACATTCCGACACATGCTCATTCTGCTGCATGCAATATTCACCTGGGCATATTTTCCAGAGTTTTTTTTTTTAAAATGTGGGGAAATCTGTGGAAGGTGTTGATCTCTCCACGTCCAGCAGCTGGAGTGACCGATGGTCAGGGAAGATGGGAACTGTAATCCAGCCAAAGCTGGAAACCTTCAAGTTGTCCACTCTTTGGTCTTCTCCGAGACGCTGGATTGCTCTTTGCAAATGCTCATTTTTCCGTAGAGAATAATGTCTCCTACTCTGGTGCTAGTTTGACTGCCTTGGTGAGGGAAGGCGGTGCTTGTCATCAGATAGGGAGAAGCAAGCAGGGATTTTGTTTAATCACAGCCATCACGTAATGATCAGATACGGGTTTAGATGGTTAATATCCAGTGTTATGCAGGTTGGGTATCCCTGTTGCAAAACTCACGTTTATGAAAAATGCTGGCAACTTTGACTGAGCGACTCTTCCCCGCAGACAAAATATTTTCCCTCCATTCAGAATATTTGTTAAAATTGTCAGGCAAAGCTAGTGACAAGGTTCTTGTGCAAAACAGGGCTTAAGAAATAATGTATTAATGGGATATTTCAGAAACATGTCTTTTACCACCTTTTTTAAAAAAAATCTACATCATTGGATGTGGATTTGTGTTCATGCAGATACAGGTAGACCTCGGCTTATGGGAAAAAATGGAATTAAAATTAAAATTAAATTAAAAATTATGATCGCAATAGAGCCCAAAAGTTCTATTGCTAAGCAAGGTCGTTGTTAGGGGGGAGTTCTGCCCCATTTTTATGACCTTTTTTGGCCACCGTTATTCAGCAAATCACTGCAGTTGTTAACTGAATCGTATGGTGATTAAGTGAATCTGGCTTCCCCCATGGACTATACTTGTCAGAAGCCAACTGGGAAGTTTACAAATGGTGACCGCATGCTCTCGAGACACCGCACCGTCATAAATACATGCCAGTTGCCAAGTGACTGAATTCTGATCATGTGACCTTGGGGATGTTGCAACGGTCATAAGTGTGAAAATCCATCATAGGTCACTTTGTTCAGTGCCCCTGTACCTTGAAATAGTCACTAAACAAATGGTTGTAAGTAAAGGACTACCTGCATTGTAGCAGGTCAACATCTGGAGGGTCACGGGTGTCTTATTCCTCTTTCAAACCTTCTTGTAAAGCAGTTTCTACAAAGAGAACAGTTTGGCCTGCCCTCAGTTTAAAGAGTGGGATACCCTAACCACCAAGGGTTAACCCGTTGAGTTAAAAATAATGCCGATGATAATAATAATAATAATAATAATAATAATAATAATAATAATAATAATAATAATAAAAATAATAAAACAAGGAATACAGCACTTAAATCTGATAAAATCAGGAGCTCTGAGTCCAGGACAATCTCTCCACTTTTCCCACCCACCCACCCCGTCCTGGGAATGGGTCACACCCTGCGTAGCATTTCCGCCTAGAACAGTTAGAGAGAGAGAGAGATTGATTGCTTCTGCCAGCAGTGATGTTTTGCAGTGATGTTTCTGCCCTCTCCTGGCTGTTCCCTTGCATGATCTGAGAAGACTGGGCTTTTTTTAGTTTCCTTAAGACACACACAAACAGCTGAAGACTTGCTTTTTGAGTCTGTCCACCACATTCACCAGAAGGCGGTGAATGCACTTATTTTATTTATTTTTATTACATTTATATCCTGCCCTTCTCCGAAGACTCAGGGCGGCTTACAAGCTTAGCAGTAGCCTTCATTCTCTGTATATGCCTGCTTATTAGGGCTTTCACACACACCCCAAGCGGCATTATTACAAAGTCAGCTTAATTGCCCCCAACAATCTGGGTCCTCATTTTACCTACCTCAGAAGGATGGAAGGCTGAGTCAACCTTGAGCCTGGTGGGACTCGAACCTGCACTAATTGCAGGCAGCTGGTGTTACTTAAGGAGGCATCAGCCCACTGCTCCACCAAGGCTCTTGTGTGAACCCAGCCGAACAGTAGCCGTTAAAAAGACCCAGTCATTCCCAAGAAACGGCCACTAGACGAACTGTTGTAAGTTGAGGACTATGTGTGTTTGTCTTCATGCATATATGTCTGGCCTGGAAGCACACCCACAATTTATCATGGGTTTAGTAGTTGAAACTTTATTAATTGGAAGGAATCTGCCAGCACCTTTTCCAGTTAACGCATTTTTACTCAAAGTCGTAAGACTTCGGTTAGCTTAGAATAATGGAGATTCATTAAAGGGTTCCACATAAACGATTCCGCCTGGCTTAGTGCCTGCACTGCATTGGATGCCTCTCTTCTTCCTCTTCCCCAGCCCAAACGCCTCAAGCAGCCGAGATGGGCTGGACAACGAAACAGGGACCGAGTCAGTTGTCAGCCACCGGCGGGATCGTCACCGGCGGAGGAACCGAGAAGGTCACGAAGATGGTAAGTTTGGCTCTTCTCCTTGGCCTCTGATGCCTCGGGTTGGCCTGCGTTTCTAAGGTTAGCCGGGAGCCCCAAACACATCGTTAAGAGGATTCCAGAGAAAAATCAGGTCTGAAACAGTAAAAGGTTTTAAGGTGTCCGTTGCAATCAGCAAACACTCAGCCCTTACAATGCCCTCAGAGGCATGTAATGACGGCCGACAAACATTTCTCACGTGTCCTCCACAAGCGGGCAAGTTCACGTAGGGTGTCTAAATGGTTTTTGAAAATGCAGAATCTCCCTTTTTTGAGTTTAACTCCTGGTGCCTTTGGGGACGGTTTGGCGCTGTTTTCTTGGCAAGAAGGTGGAAGTAGCTTGCTGCTGCTTTTGTCCGAGGTATTTCTTCAACTTACCAAGCCTCGCCTCCTGCCTTCAATATCTTCGTGGTCTTCCACCTCTGATTTAATCGGGACTGACCCAATTATTTATGCCACCACAACAATCAGCGGCAAATGACAGGCTGTTTAGGCTTCCTGCTTTTCTCTCTTTTCTGGGTGTGCATTTTTTTTTAGTATTTTAAACATTCCCTGAAGATTTAGAGGGTGTTTTACGTCAATTCCTCCAGCAGCCTTACTCATCAATGCTAGGATCGAACCTCTCTCAAGTACCAAGTAATCTGGGATTGTTGTCTGCACTGCTCTCTCTCTCTCTCTCTCTCTCTCTCTCTCTCTCTGTGTGTGTGTGTGTGTGTGTGTGTGACTCTTTGCTTGCCTGCTGATCCTCTTTTGTGAGGATGCTGGCCATTTCAGAACCCAGTCGGGAAAACAGCTTTCTTCTGAACGATGCCCTCTGTAGTTGTCTTCATGCCCTCTTCACCCTTTTTATCTTTGGAGGGAGCCATGCCATCTGTGAAGCAGCAGGCAACAGCTCTCCTCTCTAACGCCAGCGTTGGCCTTGGGCACCCAGACCCTAAAACAAGCCTGTGGGAGGGGACAAGTCCTTCTCTGCTGAGGAATAATTGCACTGACAGGGGGTGGGAGGTATGGAAAGAAGCCAGAGATGGGCTGTATTTTCCTTGTGTGCCAAAATCTGCTTTTATCCCTGTTTGGGGTCTAATTAAGGGAGCTTCTGTCTGTGAGTTTGGTCGTGTTTTGTTTTATTTTAATGGGAAGCAATATGCCTGCTGTCACAGCAGGGCTGGGGGCTGAGTCCCCCACCCTGGTTTGAAACAATAAACGCCACGCAAGGTTGAGACAATTGGCCAATGCTGATTAAAAGGGAAAAGCAGAATACTTAATTGGAAGTTTAGGAGGTCTCTTTGGGGTCCTCATTATGAACTGAGGCTTCTTTGTAGCTACCAACCCCGCTTCTTCTGTTTCCTAAAGAGGCGCATGAAGGGGAAAGCTCTGATTAGAGAGGTAATTAAGAAATGGAGTTTTGTTCAGACTTGGGATTTGGATGGGGGTCAAAGGTCACCCTCATCATTTCACTGCTTGTTCTCTTCCTGGTCCGGGTAGGGTAAGGAGGTGGATTTGACTGTCTGAACCTGGCAATCCACGTTGGGCATCCCCCAAAGGCAGAGTTTCTGCTCTTTCCAAAGACCTCAGTTGGCCAAGCGGCAACGGGAATTCCAGCCACTAACCACTACCCCATGCTGCTTCCATCCCGGCACTTGCACCTGTGGCCCACTTGGTGTCAGATGACCCATTAACCTTTTTTTTTTTGGTTTCTGCAGTCTCTCGCATCAATGGGCATCCGAAACTGGACCGACTCTGGGAGCCTCCCCCCGGTTACGATAGCTCCTCCACTGTGATGAGCAGCGAACTCGAATCCAGTAGCTTTGTGGATTCAGACAACGAGGAAAACACCAGCAGGTGAGGGTGTCCTTTGCCACACCACAACACTTTCCAGGAGTGTTTCTCAGCCCTAACCTGGGCAACGGTGGGCTCTGTAAATACTTTGGAGCACAACGTCCACCGTTGCCCTTGAGTTAGCTGGCTGGGGCTGATGGGAACTGAAGGCCGAGGCTTTTGAAGGTGCCCACAGGTGGTTGCTTTGTCCACATGGAGTCTGAGCTGGATCCAGACTGGTTTTCCCTGCAGCTCAATGGGGCTAAAGAATCTCTGCTTCAGAACACACCATCCCTTTTGGTCAGCGCTAAACGGTTGGACAGGAAGGCCTGGAGGAACATTGTCCATAGGGTCGCGATGGGTCGGACACGACTTCGCAACTAACAACAACAACAAACGGTTGGATGTCCGCTAGATGTTTGGGGCTGCAAAAAAAATAATAATAGTGAATCTCTCACTGTTTGCCATAGAAGCTAGAATCTGCAGAGGAGAGCTGCCTCTGCGACTAATGCCGAAAACTGCATGGCCTTTTTTTTTTGCCACAGCATCATACCTCTGGCTCATCATGTTCGGCTCTGGTCTGCTGCAATCTGGAGAGGCTTTACACATCTGTGGTCATGAAATCAAACCCCTCTCCCATTGTCTACATGTGCATTGCCGACTCCTACGCTGGCCTGGCCTTGTTCTTCTAGGTTTGGTTGCAGCTCCCATGGGCTGGGCTGATGGCCTACTCTATAACCCTAACCCCTATGCTAGGAGGACCGTCCATTTCAGATGGACATTATGGGCTTCTGCGATTGGGTCCACCACTCCACTTGCCTTACATCGAAAAGGGAGTCCAGGAGTGAATTTTATTTTAATAATAATAATAATAAAGTTGGAAGGGACCTTGGAGGTCATCTAGTCCAACCCTCTGCTCAGGCAGGGAACCCTATACCATTTCGGACAAATGGCTGTCCAGTCTCTTCTTAAAAACTTCCGGTGTTGGAGCATTCACCGCTTTAATTCTGTTTTTTTTATTCTTTTTAAATGATTGTAAGCCGCCTTAGAGTCGCCTCCAGGTGAGATGGACAGCATATACGTTGAATAAATAAAGAAATGAAAAATAAAAGCAACAATAAAAAAACAACCCCCCTCCCTCTTTTGCACCCAAACCCCCCCAAACTCAGAAGCCGTGAACAGGGCAGACTTTCCTTTCTGAGCCGGCCAATCTGCTGGCCAGGCAGCCAGGCAGAGCAAGAGAATGGAATGTGTCCAGGTATGTTCTTCAGTCTTACAAAGATGATTTTCATAAAGCCGTGAGGCGTTCTGGCAGGAGGGGAGTGATGAGGAGGGGCTGCGCTGAATGGGGCAGACAAGGACGCTTTTGTCCAGGGCTGCAAAAGGGACACTTCCAGTCAGTATTGAGTAGGCCTGTTGTGGCAGTTGGGGGGTGGAGGGTGGGTGGGGGGGTTTCAAAGCTTGTTCTGTTAAAAAGGGAGCAATGGTTCGGTTCTGCTTGTATGTGAGTATCGGACTTTTTTCTCTTTGTCTTTTTCTTGATCTCTCTGTGCGTCTTCATCCTTTTCATTCAGAGAAATGATCTTTCTATTGGCTTCGATGTATCGGCTTCAGCTTTAGATAAGGGCTGCGGACTGGGTTTGTTGTTTTTTTTTTAACTCACCCGGGGCTTGGCCAGGGTGCTTCTAGGCATGTGAAGAGTTGTGAGTCATCTTAGCCAGACCTGTTTCTTTTAGCCTGGAAAGAGGCTGAAATTAGAAAAGGGGTAAGACTAATCCTGAGTTTCCTTGGTCTTTGCATCCCATTGTTTCTTTGGTGGCATACGGTCTCCTTAAATCACGCAGAACTTCAGCACCAATTTAGTGGAACTTCTGAATCCGTTTCCCGGATTGAGCTGGAAATTTGAATGGAGTCAAATTGCCTCTTTAACTAATTTGATTGTGGGGAAAGGCTTTTGGGTACTGAAAAATCTCGCTTACTCTCCAGATCGGTTTGAAAGATCAAATCGGCCCCCTTCCCTATTTTGGATTGAAGACTCCTTTCACTGGATTTGTAACGCGAAGATCCACTACTGGGTGAGGTAGTTCAAGAGCAGCACAATAGTAGATCTAACCCAATTGTCTCTCCTTGGCAAAAGAAACAACAATATTGGGTGGAAAAAGAACAGCTAAAGTCTTTGAATATTAAATCTGTAAGTAGGGATTCTTTCCTTATAGCAAAAACGACTAATCATAAATTCTTGAGTTCATGTAAGGTGGCCGGATTAATTCCAGTCTGACCTGCCTGTGGAAGCCTGGCAGAATTGAATGAAACTAGCCATGTGGAGCTGATCCAGATTCCTTCATTTTTTCTCTCTCTCTCTCTGACTCTCTCGCTCGCTCTGCATAAGTGTCTATCTCTATAAAGCCTGATACCTCACTGACAATGTCTTCCTCTCGCAGTCCAGAAGCAACAGCCTTCCAAGAACCAAAAGTGGCTGAGCTGAGCTCCGCTTTCTCAGATCCTGTTTTCTTCTCCCTCCAGGCTGAGTAGCTCCACGGAACAGAGCACTTCGTCCCGTCTGATTCGCAAGCACAAGCGCAGGCGAAGGAAACATAAAATGCGACAGATCGACCGGGTGAGAGGCTGAGATGGCAGTGCTTTGCAAATCTAGATTTAAAACGTTCCAGCAGTTGCTGTTTCTGGATCGGGCTGACATTCCCAGCTTGGGCGGTAGACTCTGACATAGATCAGAGATAGCTGCAGCGAGGGATGGCAAAGAAAAACGAATACAAGAACAGCTTTTGAGGGCCTTACGGAAGGCACCACGGCATCTGCTTCCTCCTCTTCCTCATTTGAAACCGCCAATCTCTTGGCCTTCCGCAAAAGGGGTCCTTGTTCTATTTATCAATTACATTGTACACTGCCCAGAGCCCCTCTTTGAAGGAGATAGGCTGTTCAGAAATACGAAATATAAATAAATAAATTGGTGGCAAGCAGCAGGCGCTCCCCGACAACTTGAGATGTTTTTGCAGCTGGCTCTGGCCGCCAGCATGTTGAAACTATGCCATCTTACCACTCTCTCTCCTCTTCTGTCTTCTAGTCGTCCTCCTTCAGCAGCATCACCGACTCCACCATGTCCCTCAACATCATCACCGTCACCCTCAACATGGGTAAGATTCGTAGGCATTTAAATCTTCAGAGCAAGAGAAAATTTGACAATTGGGGTCAAATCAGCCTTAGAGTGCCTTGGGCAACTGCTGTCTTTCGCTCCGGTTTCGAGGTCGTAACCCCATTACACAGTGGAAATCTGCGTTAACTTTCTTTGTGCGTAATGTATTGTTGTTGTCTTTCTCGGGTGTCAGAAAAATACAATTTTCTGGGAATAAGCATCGTTGGACAGAGCAACGACAGGGGAGACGGCGGCATTTACATCGGCTCCATCATGAAGGGCGGGGCAGTGGCGGCGGATGGGAGGATTGAGCCAGGCGACATGCTTTTGCAGGTTGGTTGAGAAGGTGTCCGCAGACGTGGCGTCTTAACTGGGCCTCAGTTTCCTTCCTTGGCATGTCCGCTTTCTCCCACACGGCGTTTAAATTTCCAAAGGGCCGTTTCGATAAGCCCCAGCCAGCATGTGTGAGGATGATGGGCACCTGAAACGCCCGAAGAAAATAGCACTAGGGAAGGGTTGGGCCTCCTCCTCGCTGACAAATAAATTCTGATATGTTGCAGGTGAACGAGGTGAACTTCGAGAACATGAGCAATGACGATGCCGTGCGGGTTTTACGGGAAATTGTCTCCAAGCCCGGGTGAGCGAGGGAATGCTGTCCAGCTTGTGCTGCTTCTCTTCCTAGTGAAAATAAATTAAGTTTAGGGCTTTGCCCCTTCCATCCGGCAAATTTGTGTGGATTCTGGCAAATATTTCTTCCTAACACCATCCCTTTCCTTTTGTGGGCACCTCAGATTTGAGAAAGCCAGCTATATATTCATTTGGGTTATGCTTTCTCTCAAACACAATATCCCTTTAAAATAGAGGGACAAAGCCTGACCTTCCAGATGGAATTGTAGTCGATTATGGGTTATATTTTTCGATTTTTTTTGTGGACCGTTGGAGGGACGTAAATTCTCCCTTTCTGTTTTGGAGCCAGCCCTGTGGGTTCATTGAGGCCATCCTGTGTTTTGGCTTGAGAGGAAATGTTGGTGTTTCGATTATTCTCATAGGATCATAGGGCTAGAAGGGACCTTGGAGATCTTCTAGTCCAGCCCCTCTTCCAATTTAGGCAACGCAATAATTCACGTGTGGTTTGAGATTTTTACCTAGCAAAGACCCACTTCAGTAATCTGAATTACTTCCCAGCCGGAAGAAGAGAAATCAGGACACTCCCTTTTTTAGCATTCTCTTGGTCATCCTAGGTCACTAGAAATTGCATGCAAGAGCCTTGGTGGAGCAGTGGGCTAATGCCTCCTTAAGTAACGCCAGCTGCCTGCAATTATTGCAGGCAGGTTCGCACCCCACCAGGCTCAAGGTTGACTCAGCCTTCCATCCTTCCGAGGTAGGTAAAATGAGGACCCAGATTGTTGGGGGCAATAAGCTGACTTTGTAATAATGCCGCTTGGGGTGTGTGTGTGAAAAGCCCTAATAAGCAGGCATATACATAAATGAAGGCTATTGCTAAGCACATTGATTTGTGCTTCTTAGATTGTAAGCCGCCCTGAGTCTTCGGAGAAGGGCGGGATATAAAATGGGATTAAAATATAAATAAATAAAAATGTAAGTGAATACACGGGATCCCTGCAGTACAGGTGTGTGAGTTGGCAGGGAAGAAGCAGCCTATTCTCTGCCCAGCGTAAATGTTCAGGGGACAAAGAGGGGGAAAAAAAAAGAGCTAAAGAAACAGTCCAGGGGTGGGCAACTGTCCCCTTTATGACCTGTGAGGGAGGAATTCTGGGAGTTGAAGTCCACAGGTCGTAAAGGAGCCATAGCTGCCCACTCTTGCTCTAGTCTAGTCCATCAGCCCAGTTGATTACTTTTCAGATCCGTCACTTCATGACCCTGTTGGAAGGACAGACGCTGATTTCTCTTTTGCTTTTTTTGTTTTTGTTTTCCTTTTGCTTTCCTTTTCCCAGACCTATCAGCCTAACAGTGGCCAAATGCTGGGATCCTACCCCCAGGAGTTACTTCACAATCCCCAGGGGTGAGTGACCGCTCCTTGCCACCGTTTTTTTTTTTGGCGTTAAGGGATATCGCGTTTTTAGTCAGCACCCTTCTACGTTTGGTCAAACTGCAAAGAGCACGGCTTCGTGTTCATATCCCCTCTAAACGAGATGGGCAGCGTGTGCCTTTAATAAATAAATATTTGGGAGCAAATATTTGTTACCAAATTTTCTCAGACTTTTTTTTAAAAAAAATGGGAATGTGATGATGGCGGGGCATGTCTTAGTTTTTCTATATTGCAAATATAGACGTTCTATAGAGAGTCGGGGTAGATGTTTTGAAACTACCCTAATGGTTATTGAATTGTGTGGTCTCCTTGGGTAATACGCATGGTATTCTGTCAGTATTCTCCCTCTTAATTCTAGGAAGGAAGGAAGGAAGGGAGGGAGGGAGGGAGGGAGGGAGGGAGGGAGGGAGGGAGGGAGGGAGGGAGGGAGGGGCTGTGGCAGTGAGGAAAGCTATGCCAGAGGAAGATAGATAGATTTCTTTCAACAGCCTCCTATGGTGCATCTATGTGGCAGAACACAGCTCATCTTGGCTGATAAAGGGTGTCGTCAGGCTAGTCCTGGAGGAACCAACCAGGAAAGCTCAAGACAAATAGGCAAAAGTCAAAAAACATTCCCTATCAGCCCAAGAGCAAACTGCTTCTGCCACCGTGGCTGCAGAGTTACTAATAGCTGAGCTCGATTAAGGGAATCGATGCCTTTTGAAAGTCTTGGCATTTTGGAGCTGGCCCTAAAGAAGAGGATTATTTTGTTTGTTTCTCGTCCGCAGTGAGGTTAGAAGAGCAGGCTTGTGAGCATTTTGCACAGCCTCTTAACTTGGTTCAATACTCCCCCCCCCCCGAGGTTAAATGGAAATGGAAGTAACGTTTGGCTGACTGCTTTGTTTTTTTTCTTCTTCCCGCCCTTCTCCCTCTCGTGACCCAGCTGAGCCAGTGCGGCCGATCGACCCCGCAGCCTGGATTTCTCATACCACGGCCTTGACGGGAGCATACCCCCGTTACGGTATGAGTCCTTCCATGAGCATCATCACTTCTACCAGCTCCTCACTAACAAGCTCAATTCCCGATTCGGAAAGTAAGTCACCCTGACGCCAGGACCGGGCAGGTTTCCTTCCTGCGCAGGGCTGGCAGAGTAGAGATAAAAAGAGACAGTGGCCCCCCCCCTCCACCCCCCCAAGCCATCCCTCTTGGCCCTCAAACCTTAACCCTTCCCCCAAATAAATAGGCCTTAAAATGATTCCTGGCCCCTTTAAGAGAGAGAGCAGCCATAAAGGAAGGCCAATTCTTCCATGCCAAGAGTCTCTTCCCAACAGTCACCAGTCCAGATGCTTAGCGCGCTGGGGGATTAAAGGACCTGCCTGAGGGTTCCCATCCAGAGCAATCACGTGCGGTCTTTTGGTTCGGAGGGAGCTTAGAGGTCCTCTAGTCCAACCCAGTGCAACTCTGACAGAGGACTCTCCGGCCTTTGTTCCAAAATTTCTAGCTGCACGGCCACTTGTCTGGAATGGCATTGCTTGAGCAGGGGCCTGGACTAGAAGACCTCTAAGGTCCCTTCCAACTCTGCTGTTCTGTTAAATGGAGAGAGGACAAGACTCAGAACTGTGGCAATCGGCAGTGCCACTCCACCTCCGTTTCCAACGGGAACACCGCAAGGCAAAAAAAAAACCCACCCTGCTTTTCTTGCTATTAACCAAACTGCCTCCAACATTCAGTGCCCTCCAGTTTCAGTCAAGGCTTGGTTGCATCCACACGCCAGGAGCCTTGGGAGGAAATGGCACGAAGGGCTTGATGCTACGGCATGCATCTTGCATCGCATAGCCTGAGACATGTGAATGCTTCTGTTGTCTCCTCACGTCCTGTTGCAATATTATCGTGGCTGCTTGCATGGTTTTAGCCAGACGGGTAGCCTGGATTTGGCCTTTTTATCCACCCTCCAAGTCTATCCCAAGGATGACGGTATGACTGCTTACAATTTCTGAGCACAGGGTGCAGGAAAAAGATCTAGGAAGAAAACTCCCAAACTTGTTCCAGCTTTCTGCTATCATCCAGGTTTCCCTTCCAACCCTTCCCATTTTTAAAATGTTTTCGCCATTTACAGATCAAGCTCTTAACCACGGGTAGAGTTCAACATCTTTCCTGCAGCGTTCAGGATTGGATTGAAACTTAAACCTTAGCTGGAGAGCCAGAGGCAGACAGATAGCAAAATGCCAGTTTGCAGTCACTGGTAGGTCGCCATAAGGTGAAGAAGACTCCAGGGTCGCTATTAGCCCTGCAAACGGCTACTTTTGCTTGGGCTGTTGCTCCTTGCTACATTTTGCTCAGTTCACGGGCTTCTGCATAAAAGGGTCTTTTTTTAAAAAAAATAAAAAATAAAATAAAAAATGCTTGCTCTTAGAAAACGCCAAATTCATTCATTCTTTAGAAGAGAATATTTGTAGCTAAGGATTGTTCTCTGGGGTCCTTGGTGCTCTCTGAGCTTGGCTGTTTTCTTGCGGCCGTTTCGTTACCCAACTAGATAACCTCACCCGTGCTAGGAGGGGAGAGAGCAAACCCCAGGCCACCTGAACACTGATGATGTTACCTAGTTGGGTAAGGAAAGGTGTGCCAGGAAACCACCAAGCTCAGGACCCCATCAGTCCCTTATTCTTTTTAATTAGGCTCTCACCAAAGAACTTGCTGGTGGATACAAATCTGGTTATGACAGTCGCCCGCCCCCCCTCTCCCCCCAAAGCAGAAATTTCCACTCCGTTCTCGGGACAGGCTGCCCCCGTGTGAGGTTGCTTTCTCTCCCTCTGCCTTGCTCTCCATTGCCCCTCCTGACGATGCTCCTTCCGCAGAATCAGCACCTCCGATCTTCCTTCCCCTTTCAGAACTGGATGAGACCCCTTTGACGGTGAAAAGCGACATGGCCACCATTGTCAAAGTGATGCAGTTACCAGATTCAGGGCTGGAAATTCGGGACCGGATGTGGTTAAAAATCACCATCTCCAATGCGGTGATTGGTAAGTTCTTCCGAGCCTGAATCAAATTTCTCACTAGATTTTCTTTTTAACTGCGGCCATGAGGAACCTGGTAAAAGTTTGGCCAAAATCAACAGTGTAGGAGTTGCTCAGGATTTTCCCCCTGATCAATCCAGAATGACCCTGGGCGTTCACTAACTTTAACTTTATTGTAAGGTTCCATTAACAGAATCTTGCCAGCCTGCAAGTACCTCTCTTTCCTCCCTCACCTTTCGTGTCCAAGAATGCCATGTCCACATTCCTGTTTTGGGCTCAGCTTTCGCAGATAGATAGATAGATAGATAGATAGATAGATAGATAGATAGATAGATAGATAGATAGATAGATAGAGAGATAGAGAGATAGAGAGATAGAGAGATAGAGAGATAGAGAGATAGAGAGATAGATAGATAGATAGATAGATAGATAGATAGATAGATATTTGATACATAGGTGGATGGATGGATAGATGGCAAATAATCAAGTTTCCGTGTCTTCCTGTTTGTTCTCTGCAGGAGCAGATGTCGTTGATTGGCTTTACGCCCACGTGGAGGATTTTAAAGACCGTCGAGAAGCCCGCAAATATGCCAGCAGCATGCTGAAGCATGGCTACCTCAGACACACTGTGAATAAGATTACTTTCTCAGAACAGTGCTATTATGTGTTTGGAGATCTTTGTGGCAGTAAGTGACCTCTGTTGCATGTCTCCTTTGGATAAGCTGCTCCTTTAGTCAGTTTACCTTTGCTTATTTCGGCTGGTGCGTTCTGCTTTTGGTCTGCATGTATTTAAGCATGTCTGTCTTGCATCCACAACTAGAAAAGGGTAATTTTACTTGAAATTAAAGCAAGCACTTAAACTACCAACTTGCCACAAGTGTCTCTATTTGTAAAACTTAATCATTGCCTCTTTCTCATTCTTGCTTCAATAGTTGACAGCTAGCTGACCTTGACTATACATGGAAAAGCTGGTTTGTTTTGGGATGAGAGACCACCAGGAAATCCCAAGAGTGTAGACTGGGATTTTTTTTTAAAAAAAAAAAACCTTCCCAAAAAGAAAGTAGCAAGTTGCTTCTATAACACCTCCCAAGAGTCAAGCTTGCCAACTTACAGATATTAGCATTTCTACTGAAAAGACTACTTTCATTGAGCAAAGAGAACCAGTTTGGTCTAGTGGCTAAGCACCTGGTCGAAGTCAGGAGACTGTGAGTTCTAGTCCCACTGTAGGCATCAAAGCCAACTGGTGGGTGACTTTGGGCCCAACCCGCCTCACAGGGTTGTTATCACGGGGAAACAGGAGAAGAAGGAAAATTAGATACATTCGCCGCCTTGAGTTATTTATTAAAATAAAGTGGGGAAATTAAAAATGTTTTAAAAAATTAAAATTAAATGCATCGCCCTGAGTTTGGTGGATCAGCTGAGATCAGAGATGCCACTTTGAAGAAACGGCAGGCAGGAGTGCGCTTGATGGAGCCCTCTGCTTACCGAGCTGTTCTTCTCCTTCTTTGTCTCTCTCCCTCCCTCCCTCCCTCCCTCCCTCCCTCCCTCCCTCCCTCCCTCTCTCTCTCTTCCAGATATGGCTACAATGAACCTCAACAACGGTTCCAGCGGGGCTTCTGACCAAGACACCCTGGGCCCCCTCCCACACCCCTCGGCACCTTGGCCACTGGGGCAGGGTTATCCTTACCAGTATCCCCTCGCCCCTCCGTGTTTCCCGCCAGCCTACCAGGACCCTGGCTTCAGCTACGGCAGCGGAAGTGCGGGAAGCCAGCACAGCGAAGGTAGGCCCTCGGGCGCCAGCTTCTGCCTTCCTTCTCCCCTGGCTCCTCTGCGCATTCCTCCCTCCCCTGCGCTCGCTTTACCTGCCTCTTCTCACGCACCCTTGCGTCCCTCTTGCACGCAGCCTGACTCCTAGCTACGGCCATCAGGGAGGGGGGAACAAGGTTCGGCTGAGCTACCTGCATGGATTTCACACGTGTTCCTTCACCTGGTCAGGGAAAAGTCTAGCAGCTGCAAGGTTTGCTGATAACCTGGCTTGTGGATCCTCAGGTTGTGGCTTCCCACGTCGCCTGTTTGACGCATTGGCGATTCACCCCATGCTGTGCAGACCTAGAAAAGGGGTTCGGTTCAGCCAGCAACTTTCGAAGTACGAGGGTTGTTCCCAACAACAACACTCATTCCGAGTTCAGAACAGTTCAGAACAATTCTGAACCCGGTGCTGGTTCTTGCAGAGCTCCCAGCTTGCCAGCAAAGCACAGGTAGTTCTCGACTTACAGCACTTCAACTAGTGACCGCTCAGAGTTCCAACGGCCACTGAAAAAAGAGACGACTTGCAACCGTTGCGGCATTCCCCCAGGGTCACCTGATCAGAATCCAGACGCTTGGCAACTGACTCCTATTTATGACGGCTGCAGCGTCATGTGGTTCCGATTTTGCGACCTGCTGACCAGCAAAGTCAATGGGGAAGCCAGATGGGCTTAACAAGCGTGTGGCTAACTTAACCACTGCAACGGTTCACTTAACCACTATGGCAGGAAAGGTCGTGACATGGGACAAAAACTCACTTAGCAAATGCCTCGCTTAGCAGCAGAAACATGGGGTTCAGTTGGGGTTGAAGGTCGAGGACTACTTGTACATGGCTGTCTTACGAGTGTGTTTGTGTCAAGAGGACCCGAGTGGTCTCCGGTGGCCCTTCTGGCTGACGTGTGTTGATGTCTTAAGCGTTGCTGCTATGACACTCCTCCCGGTTAAGGAACTTTGCTTTCGGTAATTCCTCTTTCCTTGTTTTATCCTGAGCAAGCCTTAGATTGAAGGATTCGTAAAGGATTGGTAAGCATATTTTTCCTCCCTTCCATCGATTCTCATGTCTTTCCTTTCTCCCCTCCTCTGGAATTTTGAACTTGTTCCTCCCCACTTCCTCATCTAAGTCCTTTATTTATTTATTTATTTATTTGCTTTGGGCACCTTGGACCCTGGCCTTACCACTTGCAGAATTCCTGGAGAGTCAGAAAACCGATCATGGTTGTTGCCGCTAGAGTTGTCCGAAGTCAGTTAATCAGCAGTTTCAAATCACACCTCAACCTTTTGTGGACCACACTTCAGCACCATGGAAAGCTCTGCACCCAGAAAGAGGAGGTTTCAGCCAAGCTAGCCTGTTGAGCAAACAAGGATTGGAAGCTAGCTCCTAGCTTGCTGCCATTCAGCATCTTCCCAGCGGAAGTTGACCAAAGGAAGGAAAGAAGCCAGGTACCCGGAGGCGGAAAAAAACCCCTCTAGCTCTTGCACATCCAGGAAAGTCACTTTTCTGTTAGAAGGTCAACAGTCTGTTTTCTGTTGGGAAGGAGCTTAGGATTCGTATCGTAACACCCCCCCCCAAAAAAAAAGTTAGTCTCCCCCTCATTCTCCGTCCCTGAATTTCTGAGCATGGGCATCGGAGGATACCAACTCAAGGACTTTCCTTCATAACCCTAAGAGGCTTTATCTATTCTCTGCCTGGCGACTAATTTTGGAGACTTCCATCTTTGGGGAACTATTTTCTCATGGTTCAGACCCACCCCCACCCCCAGCTCTCCTGGCCAGGGTTTGTTGTTGAAGACAGCCTGTTTGGCGGGAACCCTTTCTTAACCACTTGCGCCGTGCTTCAGTCGAGTTCTCCTAACACTCAACTTCCGTGCCGAGTGCCGACCAGCTTGTAGCCAAAAAAGGCACTGACTTCCTTGAGACATGCCAAGCGTACAGAAGCGCCGACCTGTTTTTCAAAAAAAAACAAAACAAAACAAAGGGGACAAATTCTTCAGGAGAGACAACCTCGCCCGCAAGCTTGTGAGAGCAGAGTGGCTATTGAAAAAGAAAGGGATATTTTACTAGTGAGGGCTGAAAACAGCTGGAAGGTAGTCACAGTACAACATTTTGTTACAGGGTCCCCTCTGTAAATCTATACTCCTCCCAGGGACTCCCTATTTGCACAGTTCTTTATCCCGACATTCACTTTCCGGAATGTCTCTTCTTTCCTTTTGACGTGGTCTGCTTTGTTTCATCCCCTCAAATGCAACATCGCAATTATGTACCCGCTTTGCTTTGCTTTGAGCATCTCCGCATGTTTCCGCATCCATCATCTGCATCCATCCCGCGGTCTCTGCTTCATCACTCCCCGGACTTTTCCAAGGCTCCCAACCACCTTTTTTCTCCTGGGCCTAATCCAGCTTCGTCTCCTCCTCCTCCTCCTCCTCCTTGTCGCCCCTCCCTTCCAGGAAGCAAAAGTAGCGGCTCTAACCGAAGCAACAGTGAGAACAGCCGGCGTCGAGAGAAGGACCGCAAGTCAGCAGGCGGCGGCGGCAGCAGCAGCGGGTCGGACCCAGCCACCTGGAGCGGGGGTGGAGGGAGCGTCCTGCGGCACGAGAGGCCCCCCAGCCACCTTAGCCACCGCAGCCACGTCTCGGCCACTCTCAGCGAGAGAAGTCCTCGCAGCCACCACTCTTACGGCCCGCCGGGAGGGCTGCCTTCTCTGGGGAACTTCCCAAAGCTGGGAGGCAAAGTCTACGCCACCAGCGGGCCGCCCGGAGGGCCCCCCGTGCGGGAACTTGGCTCCGTCCCTCCTGAACTGACTGGGAGCCGCCAGTCCTTCCAGAAAGCCATGGGCAACCCGTGCGAATTCTTCGTGGACATCATGTGAACAGAAGTGCCTTCCTAGAGAGTCCGCGCAGAGGGTTCCTGTTCTGTCGGCAGACCGGCCTGGGACCTTTTTTTTTTTTCTTTCAAAGCAACGGGGAAAGAGAGTGAACCCCCCCTTCCTATCCCCCTGCCCCCCCCTCCCCGACAATCTTTTGCATGTCACACCCTTCTGACTCTTGATTGTGTTTTGCCAGCAAACGGGGAAGAGCGATTCCGGGGATGTTAAATCTGCCAATCAGGCATTTTTTTGTCTCTCCCCTCCCCTCCTTTTTTCTCCTTCCCATCCCTTCTGTTTTCTGACTGTGATTGATAGGTGTTCTCCCCAGGTATCTTAAATGAGCTTTGTTATGCCTGGCACCTTTTCTCAGTGCAATTTTACTGTCTTCTCCTTGGCTTAACCAAGGGATCGTATTTTATATAATAGGGTTTTTTATATATATATAAAAAAAAGACAAAAGCAACACGGCAGTTCTCCAATCCTGCATATTTTGCACCTTTAAAAAAAAAAGTATATTCTGGTTCCTTTCTTTCCAGTCTGGGGGAAATAAAAACTTACCGTGAGAAGGATTTGCTTTGATGAAGACAGCACAACTAACTAGGGGCAATAAAATTGGGTTTCACTTGTTGAACCCCATTGCAACAATGGGTGAAAATCTCTCTCGTTTCCTTCTTCGTTTGGGCTACTTTTCTTTAAGGTTTTGTTTGCACCTGCTCAGCCTGGTTCCATACTGGCCTTAAGAAGGGAAAACCATTTCGTGAGAAACTTGATGGGTTAAATTTCTCCTCCAAAACCATGAACTTTTTGGTTGCCTATTTTACACCTTGAAAGAAAATTCTGGTGATTGTACGGACTTCGGCAGGTATTCCAGCCCGGTGTTGCCAATTGGTGTTTCATCCATCCCTCTCCTTGCTCCGGACAGAGGGAGAATTGTTGCCTTGCTTGGTCATAAACCCTAAATCTGGCATTGTGTCTTGCCACACTCTCTCTTATTCAGTTATTCTGTTATGTTTTGGCTGTTCTCCTAGCCAATGGTCAAGCTCTGTCTTGGAAAAACATCTCTTGGTGGTGCTCTTGTTTCCAGAGAGGATTTTTGGCCCAAGTGAGGTCCTTTCCTTCGACACCGGTGTTATGTGTTGGAAACAGCTGAAGCATTAACACAAACACACTCACTACCCAGGTTTCCAAGCTGGGTGGCGAGAAAGTACATGGTTTTGTACTACCTATGTTGCGGTGCATTTCACCCAATTTTACACTAAGATGCTTTGGTTTATCATGGCTATGTTTGCATCTGGGTATTGTTTGCAGTTTCTTTATGCTACTGATTGCCGCCGCCCCCCCCCCCTCCAATTGCTCTGAATTAAGAACATTTTATTGGGCTGGAGTGCAAAGATCCTGGTTTCCTGAAAGGCCAATCAAAGTAGGAAGGAAAGAAGAGGGATGTGTAGGAAGGGGAAAGGAATTATAGAGGGACAAAGTTGTTCTCTGTTTGTGCGACGGTATCACCTGTATATTTTTTGACTTCAGGAGAACACAGTGAAAAGGCAGAGAGGGAGAGAGACAAAAGAAGTTCCAGGATGATTTGAGGAAAATAGAATGAGAATTTCAGATGCCAGTCAGCCATCTGTGCCCTTCCCTCAAGGGGCTCCATTCCGTGCCTCCCTCCAACTTTGACCATTGGGTATGGGAGTGTGATGCAAAAATGCAACACAAGGCAGCTTTTGTCCTGTACGAACGTTGCAGTACTATACTACGGGTGTCCCTTTCCTTGGATGTGGATGATGGGAATTAATGGGCACCAACCTGGCAAAGGCAGGTCTTCAGTCACACCTATATATAAAGGGCAGGCAGGTGGGTCTCTGTGAATCTCCAAGCACTTGGAGAGACTTTGTTTTTCCAGCTCTGTTAATCAACGGAGATCCTTCAAAGTAGCAAGGGAATCTGTTCCCAACTGCTGACTCAAGTTGCTTTTTCACACATACCACACACACACACACACACACACACACACACACACACACACACACACTGTTTTTCTCTCTCTATGGTCCTCTATGGTAATGGAGATGAAACAAGTTCCCTTGGCTGGCTGTTGTTATTTTTTAAAAAAAAAACAATTCTGGCTGATACTTGGATTTTCACAGCTAATGGCAAACTGTAGCAAATGTTTCTCTTTGAAGAAATTGTATTGTGGTTCCACGTGGCTGGTTTATCTTGCTGGCCAGCAAGATAAACCGTATAATCATGCAGAGAAGCTAGTCCTCATGAATTCGTTGAAACAAGCATGTTTCAGCTTACTGAGTCAGAGACTGTTTTGAAAAGATGTGTTTGACATATGTGTTTGACATATTCTCTGACATATTCTTTTCTGCTTCAGAGAGATCCCCAACTCCCAAATATTTTACCTAGCTGTGTTGGGATAAGCCAGCCATGTTTTGTGGGTGTGATCTTCTGTCAGCTTTCTCATTCATCCTTCCTGTTGCCAACCAGTGAGCCTGTTTTGGGCCTGAAGAAAACATTGAAATTGGATATTTTGAGTTAGCTGCTTCTTCCCCTTTAAAGTTGCATTTTACTGGACAGTAAGGAATAATGTCAAAGGAACAGCTTAGTTCTAATCAGGAATTAGAATGACACATACAGAATTTATGTACAGTACAGGAAAAAAAATAGTAAATGAAATTAAAGGCAGGAAATGAAATCCCTGCCCACCGACTCTCTAAATATCTTAGCATTGGGACATACCCAAGATTGTGTTCTTGACGATGTGTGAATGGCCAACTCCCCTTATTTCCAACATCATCTTCCTTTTTCTGAATTTTGGGGAGGGCTTGTTGTAAATATTGTATGAAAAACTCCAGTTGTCTGTATAGTTAATATATAGCTGCTTATGTGTAAATGCTATTTTAAACTCTAAAAAAAGCTTTTACTTTTATGTGACAAATGCACTTTTGTGATTTTTCTTCATTGGTGGTGGCAACATTTTATTCCGAGATATTATATATATATATTTCTGTTGTCTCTGTCTTTTATTGGTTCGTTCCATGATCAGCGTGCAATTTCTACCTGCTGTTTTCTCTGGTAAGACCCGGGGTGAAATGGGGAGGATTTGGTGCTTGTCCGGCGGTAGTGGAAACATTCAAGGAGAACACTAAAGTTTTGCCAAAGCATAATCCATAATAATATATTGACCTCCCTTCCGTTTTGCTATTATTGACTATATAGAGAATTTTACACGCCCCAAAATCATAAACAATGGATATCATAAAAATGTTGCATTCTAAATGATGCATATATTAACTTAAGGAAGCATCCAAGGCAGCTTACATCTGTAAAACAAAATGCAAACGACAGCTGTGAAATTATTGCAGTTAAAAGCAAAATCAGTGGCAGTAAAACATCCCAAACGACAACTCGTCCTTTGGATAAGAAGTCCAAAAATAAAAAGGACGGGGAAATGAAATGAACTTGTTTGAAAAAGGCCATCGCGGCTTGGCTGTCAGTCAGAACAAAAGTTTGCGGAGGCCCTTCGGAATGGATTTGCCTTCACCGAGGCTTTAACCGGAGCTAAAAATCCTGGATCTTTGCCTCTCATACCTGGCTTGTGTTGGCTTTGTTCTTACCTCCCAAACTGTTGTTGAAGCTCTGGCAGAGTCTGGCAGCTTGGCAGTGCCAATTCTGAATGGAGCAGCCCACCCAAGACGTAGTCTCAGGGCCTTCTAAAATGGGAAGACAAGCAGTTGTGTGGCAGGGCTAAGGGCAGCATGGAAGGCAAGCCCCGGCCACTGACAGAAATCTCATTTCCTTGTGCTGCATTGAAAAGCAGCTTTTGAGTGAGCAGCAATTCACCGCTAGAAGCCTCTTAGAAGGCTAAAACGCATCGTGAGTTGCAGGGAGGGAGCGTCCAAAGAGAATTTGTTTAGCAAAATGTCACATTTCCAGAGGCGGGGAGGAAGGTCTGACTGACCCACCTGGTGATGTGGTGTTCTGCCCTGAACTGTGTTGCAGATTTCGTGCTTTAATACAAAAATTGGAGGCGATCCCCAAAGGCAAGGATACGGATTCTCCGCAGGTAAGACTCTGTGGGGCAAGTTTTTAAGAAGAGACTGGACAGCCATTTGCCTGAAATGGTATAGGGTTTCCTGCCTGAGCAGGGGGTTGGACTAGATGACCTCCAAGGTCCCTTCCAACTACTACTACTACTACTTCTTCTTCTTCTTCTTCTTCTTCTTCTTCTTCTTCTTCTTCTTCTTCTTCTTCTTCTTCTTCTTCTTCTTCTTCTTCTTCTTCTTCTTATTATTATTATTATTATTATTATTATTATTATTATTATTATTATTATTATTAGGGTCCCCCAAACTTTGTGACTTGGTACAGTAATATATACTGTGATGTCAAGCATTCATCAAATGACGAAACGCAAGTGTCTTAAATGCTTGAATTATTTCCAAACTCATATTTGGCGCTGCTGGAACATTGTTCTGTTCGCCTTGTCTCCTCCGGCCTCACAGTGCGAGGCTTGTCCAGACCTATGCTCAGATGTACTGCTTGGAAAGGGAGGGGCCAGTCTGCTCATATTCTAAAAGGCTAGGAGGGTCATGGGGTGGGGTGGGGGGGGGTGAAGATGAAGGGAAGGACCTTTCTGTCCCTAATTTGTTTCCTGCCATTTTCCAGCTGTCAGAAACTCAGAAAAAGAAACGCATCTGCTTCAAGCTGCAGTAGAAATGTTTATTTCAGACGGAGCAAGGCAAGCGGTAAGGACCAGAGTTGTTGCAGAATACATCCAGGCTCTAGGGGCGACCTCCTTAGGGCACCCCAAACAAAGCACTTGTTTATTTAAACAGAGTGGAGGTAGAAAACACAAAAACATACCTTAAATACATCGATACCAAGAAAGAAAGAACAACAGGGAATCCTCCCAACGGACCGTGACAAAAAAATATCCCATTTTGAGAACACACACAAAAAAACAAAACATAGTCGGATTGTCTCAATATCAGAGGTACAGCAACAGCCTTAATCTGTGCCGAATTTCAGTGCTTAGTAAAGTTAGGTCTTGGTGTGACAGAGGCAGGGTCCTCCCCCCCCACACACACACTTCCCTTTGAAACAACAAAAAAATAATTGCAGGCAGATATTCAAGCCGTAATCTGGAGGGGAAGGGCTGCTCCAATTGTTAGGGGGTGAATCTCAGCTCAGACTCCCTTTTACAACAGAAGGAAGCGGCGGAGTCTTCAGATCTAAACGCGGTAAGGTTGCAAATGAAGGAATACTGGCTTTAAATCCTGCCCTGGCTTTAAAAGCAGGACGTGTGGTTTCCTTCAAAGCAGGAGTGTAGCTTATAAGTTTGTGCCCCAGCTGTCTAAAACTGCAAGTATTAACAGTAAGTACTGAGATTGGTTACCGGATCTATAAGGAATGAAATTTTCAAGTCACCGGTGGTTTTTTTGGCCCACGACACAGAAAGTCTGTCTTTTCGTCTCTTGGCGTAGCCCTGCGCTGGTCAAACGGCACGGTTTTTTGGCGTGCAGAACAGAGCAGACCCAATAATTCAGTTCTCAAGGAAAGAGGTGAGGCCCTAGAGGAGCTGATTGTCTTGTCCGGCTGAAGCCTCTTTCAGGACCAAGCTCTTGCGTAGGAGGCTGTGAAAGTGCAGCCCTAGAGACTTCCAAGAGGTAGAGGGAGAAAGGTTAGGGGAGAACCTTAGTTGTGTGAAGAAGTGTTGGGAGACAGCAAGAAACGAAAGATGATAATGAAAGCAGAAAAGGCATTTCTGATGTACATGTCAGTGGGAATCAATGGATTGTCTTAATGGCTAATTTTTTTTTCTTCCTGTCCCAAAGATTGCATGCTTTCCAGTTGCTGAGCGATGATGCAGCTGTCAAGTAACCAGCACACTGGATAATCACCCTCCAAATCTACCCTTGACAAAGAGTCACAAACTGAAGGGAGAGGTTAGCTAAGCTTCCAGCCTTCAGAGAGATTGTTCCCAGGGCTTTGGGGAAACTCCTCCTCCTCTTGGAGGTTTGGCAGGAGGATCAGCAGTGAGATTTTGTGGGCCGTTTCTCAAGCACACACTTCAGTTCTTAAAACTGCTTTCAGGATGGCCTTCCAGATGCTGAACTACAACTCCCAGCATCCTTTCCATCACTGGGATGGGAGAAGGGTGCCAAGAGATAAGGCCCAGAACTCCCGAGAGGGCTCCTTTGGCCCAGTGATGCCAGACGTCTCTTGATCAGAAGCATCCTCAGAAGCATCCGTGTCTCCCCAGCGCTCTTAACTATTAGCTAAACGCAAATCTTTTATCAAGGGCCCTCCCTGCATTTCCTGGGGCAGAATGCTTGATTGTGGGTGGGAGGAATGGCTCGGGCAAGGTGAGTTCTTCAGATCACACGTCTCCTTGCACCTAAGTAAATCCTCCCACCCTGTTTTCACCTGCACTTAAAACCCTTGTCATGCTTAATTGGGTTGGGATAGAGCAGCACTTTCATGAAGCAGTCCCCGGCATTGATCGATTGGTTGACAGAACAGAAAGGAGAAAGAAAAAGAAAGAAAGAAAGAATGAAAGAAAGAAGAAAGAAAAGAAAGAAAGAGAAAGAAAGAAAGAAAGAAAGAAAGGAAGGAAGAAAGAAAAAGAAAGAAAGAAAGAAAGAAAAAGATGGAGGGAGGGAGGGAGGGAGGGAGGAAGGAAGGAAGGAAGGAAGGAAGGAAGGAAGGAAGGAAGGAAGGAAGGAAGGAAGGAAGAGAAAGGAAGATCAGGGACTGGATGCATTTCTGGATCAAAGCTTCCGGAAGGAGGAAAAGGGGCAGAAGGAGAGCTTCCTGATTGGGGAAACGGCATAAAGGCTTTTTTTATCTCCTCTCCAGTGCCAGAAACCCAAACAGGGATGGCTTGAAGGCCTTGGAGCTTTCCGAGAAGAAAGCTGATTGAGCAGAGCAGGAGATTATTTCGAGGAGGCCCCAGCTGCAGCCGCAGGAAGAGCTGCCACTCTTGGGCAGGCCCCCGGCCCCTCAGGGCAGGTCGAGGAGCTTGTGCTCTGCGTAGAGGTCTTCCGTGATATCGTAGACCCTGCTGATGCTGGGCAGAGCCTCGCCCAGCATCTCAATCGCCTCCTCGGTGGTGCCCACATTCATGTTCTCCAGGAAGGCATCCCGGGTGGGCAAGGCGTAGAAGGCCATGGTGGCTGCCTTGCGGACGATCCAGGGGTGGTAGTTGGCCAGGGAGGCGTTGTAGGAATCCGTGCACAGCGTTGATGTCTTGGAACGTGGGCCGCTAGTCCTCAGGCCCTCCAGAAACAGGTGCAGCCAGTGCAGGGCCCGGTGGAGGCGAAGGATAGTTCGGCAGCCTGAGGCAGGGTAACTGCCGGGCTCCCTCAGGTCCACCAGCCCGTTGGCCAGCTCGTACTTCACCATGGCTTGGAGGGTGACGTAGTCCTCCTGCTGCTCACTGCTGCGGAAGTTCTCCATGATCTGGATTTTGGTCACCGCGTCTTTGGAAATGAAGGAGAAGATCGACCCCATCGTGTTTAGGAACCTCCACGGAGAGAGAGAAAAAACAAAGATGTCAGGATAAAGTAATGGGAATTGTTCTGTCAAGCTCCAACACCTACTGGACAGAGCGGTGCAGTGGGTACAATGCACTTTTGCAGGCTAACTCTGCCCAGAGCCTGGAGTTCAATCCTGACGGGGCTCAAGGTTGAGTCAGTCTTCTATCCTTCCGAGGTTGGTAAAATGAGGACCCAGATACAGAATAACAGAGTTGGAAGGGGCCTTGGAGGTCTTCCAGTCCAACCGCCTGCTCATATACCATTTTCAGATTGTTGGGTCCTATATGCAAATAATGCCTACATTGTAAACCGCCCAGAGAGTGCCGAAAAGCGCTATGGGGTGGTATGTAAGCCTAAAATGCTATTGCTATTGGCTGGGCTAGTGGGAATTGGGGGACAAGGGTCTCCGAGCCCACCAAATGTTTCTTCTGTCTACATGGGAAAGAGACATTGAATGCAATAAAATCTCAAGAACCTAACTAGGGTTGGAAAGGTTTTTTCTATTATGTCTTTTATGTAATTGCATCAATTATCCAGGCAGCTTTGGAAACAAGTGAACACCTTGTTTAAGGAGCAACTTCCTGACAGTGAGGACAATCAACCAGTAGAACAGCTTCCTCCAGAAATATTGGGCACTCCATCACTGGAGATTTTTAAGAAGAGACTGGACAGTCACTTATCAGAAAGGGTCTCCTGCTTGAGCAGGGGGCTGGACTAGAACACCTCCAAGGTCCCTTCCAGCTTCTATTCTATTCTATTCTATTCTATTCTATTCTATTCTATTCTATTCTATTCTATTCTATTCTATTCTATTCTATTCTATTCTATTCTATTCTATTCTATTCTATTCTACTCTACTCTACTCTACTCTACTCTACTCTACTCTACTCTACGTTGTTGTTAGCTGCGAAGTCGTGTCCGACCCATCGCAACCCTATGGACAATGTTCCTCCAGGCCTTCCTGCCCTCTACCATCTTCTGGAGTCCATTTAAGCTCACTCCTCCTGCTTCAGTGACTCCATCCAAGCACCCTACTCTATTCTACTCTACTCCATTCCATTCTTCTATTCCTATTCTATTCTATTCTATTCTATTCTATTCTATTCTATTCTATTCTATTCTATTCTATTCTATTCTATTCTATTCTATTCTCCTATGGGGTGAGGTCTGAACTAAAAAGTTGTCAGATAAGCTGACGGTTTGACAGTACAGAGCATGACGGCTAGAATGAACGGTCGCTAACTTTAATTTCCCATCCCCTTTTAAAACTGAAGGTTACGGAATCCAAAGCTGAGGTTTGGACCCATTTTAAATTGGGTCGGCGGTGGTTTTGTTCACGTGACCTGCTTCTTTCTGGCTAATTCAGCTCTGGTTTCCTCAAGTGACATTTTTTTCCAGAATATATTTAGCCTGTAATATAGAAAACAGCCTCATTTTCTTTATTGGTTTCTCTAATGTATTCTAATCCCCCCAATTTTGTTTTCCTCCCCAGCTTCAGAACGGACTGGGCATTCCGATCCCAGGTCAAAGCAAGCGATGAAGTTTACCTGACAAGTCCTTTCCAGCCTCCCAAATATGGGTCCATGAGGATTTCTCCCTTGCTGTTCAGACACCTCTGGAACATGACCAGCACCCCTTTCAAGCCGTGAATGTCCTCGCCGTCGGCCATGGCGAAGCTTGGGAAACGGAGGAGATTCCCGGCAGATGAAAAAAGGGCCTCGGGAGGGAACCTCCAGGTAGAAGATCTTTCTGTGAGTGGTTGCAATAAGTCTAGAAAGATAGTCCTGGCAGTGGGTGAAAGCGAAACCAATTCTGAAGAGTCACCGAGACGGGCGTGGTGGTGTGACGGAAGAGGTGATCCAGACCTTTTGGTCAGGCTGTCAAAACATCCTACTTTAGGGCAGAGCAATCTCTGTCCAGTTTAAAAGCATGTGTTTGTTTTGGGGGGAATGGGGGGGGGGCAGGAGCGGAAGTACCCATCAGTGTTTAGCAGGTTGAGCTGGTCTAACTTGTTCCTCCTCCTCTCCTCCCAATGACTTCAAACTCCAAAGAATTGCTTGGATTGCCTTGGTACAGGCAGTCCTTGACTGACCAGCACAAGTAAGCCCCAAATTTCCACTGCTAAGCAAGGCAGTTGCAAAGTGAGTTGCCCTCCATTTTGTTAAGTGAATCCCTGCAGTGGCAGAGTGGTTGACTCTCCTTTGTCAGAAGGTCGCCAAAGGGGATCGCGTGACCCCTTACGAGTCGGTTGATGACGTGACGAACGGTCACTAAGTGTGGGAAACGGCCCCAAGTCACTTTTCCCAGCCCCGTTGTAGCTTCGCACGGCCACGAAACGAACGGTTGTAAGTCAAGAACCGGCGGTTGTACGAAGCGGCGCTTCTTCCGAGACTTGAGTCTCGATTCAGTTACAAAATCTACTAGTCGGTTTTAGTCCTGGTCAGCCTGGAGGCAGGCAGGCAGCCAGATCCAAGGGACTGGGTGAAGATTTAACCCCTCCCTCTTCCCCCCAGTCAGCCCATATTAACACCAGTGGAGCCTGGCGTGGGGGTCCCAAAGGCAGCGACCCCCTTCGTCCAGGGCAGAGCGCACGGGTGTCGCTTTCCACAGGGCAAGAGAGCCCTGCCGAGCCGACCCGTGAACTCTGGCGGGACGAGCCCAGCCAGACTGGGGGATTTTCCTCCTTTTTCTGCTTAATGTCGAAAAGGCAACCACGGAAAGTCCCGGGGCCGAATTCCACCCGAGACCCTTGGGCTGCTCTTGAATAACCAGCGGAGAATCAGAAGAACCGGTTAATAAGCCTATTGGGTTTCGGGCTCAGCGGAGCCAAGTCTCAAAACGCCAAATCATTCCTAGGAAAAGCGTGCCCAGAACTCAGCATGTTTTGAATCCAGAGCTTTGTCTAGGATTGGGGGTGGGTGGGACAGAAGGGTATGCTTATTGTTATTACTGTTGCTGTTAACCATCTTGGGATCAGCCCAAGCTAAGACCCCCCCCCCGGGCTGCAGAAGCCCCCCCCTCTCTAGGCCTCCCCCCCTCCCCAGGCTTAGCCCCGCCCCGCCCCGCAAGGGGAGGAGCTTCTCCTCCAGGGGGCTTCCCAGCCCGGCGCTTCACTCACCTTAGCAACCCCTTCGTCCTTCCCCGCTTCAGCCAGCCCCTTCCTCGGATCCGCCAATAGCAGGTCTCCTCGTGCCCCTACGGCCCGCCTCCTCCTCTCGCGAGCCAATAGGCTCCCCGCTGGCCGGCTTCTGCAGCCGCCGGCCAACGAAGGCTCGGAAGCTGCTGGGAAGCTCGCGCTTCCGGGGTCTGCCGTACGCATGCGTGACTCTCCCACGGGCTCCCTCGTCTCTTTTTTTTTTCTGGAAAGAATAATAAAAAAAAATCAAGACTTCTTGGATTCGCCTGACTTCAGTTTTTATGTTTTTTTTTACCAGTTTTAGGGCAGAGTCGTCTGATTTAACCGGAGAGGCGCTTTTTTTCCTTTCTGTACCCGGAAGAAAAGGACCTGTGGGGCAGTCTAGCCTTTTGCTTTCTCTATAAACCCAGGAGGCGGTGCTGCGCACGCGCGCCACTCCACGGGCGAGCCAGGCGAGTGGCGGAGAGGGTGGTAAGCGACGGATCGCCACCTTTCCGGGTTGGACTACACTTCCCAGCATCCCTGGGGTTAAAACAATGGGGGAGGGGGTTTTCCACCCCTTTAGGGCCTGCGTCCGCGCGCATTGGCCACGCAACACTGGGGCCGATGGGAACTGTAGTCCAGGCTTGACCCACGGGTACTGGCAAAGAATAAAGGTGTTTTTTTTTGTTTTTTTCCTCCTTGCTTGCATGGCTCAGCACCCTCTTTTGCTCCTCTCCAGGAAACTTTGGTCGTGCTCGCCGGCAATGCCGAGACGGTGATCGCTGCAGAGCCACCTTCCTTCCGGGATGCCTGAAATAAAAGTCACTCCCCTGGGTAATTATTATTTATTATTTATTTTATTATTGGGACTTATATGCCGCCCTATCTCCCGAAGGCTAACAACAATAACATACAATAAATACAGAAGTGAAAAGAAAATTAATGGCCCCTGTAGAATAAACTAAAATAAGTTAAAAATTACAGTTAAAAATTAAAAACATAATTAAAATCCCTGACAGTCCAGGTCAGCCAGGTGGAAAAGGAGTGTTTTGGGGGGTCAGAAAAAGTGGGGATCTGAGCCGGGAGACTCTGCCCTTAAGAGAGTCCCCTTCCAAAGTTTGGGGAAAAAATCGGACATGACAAATCACTACACCCTACATTGGGCAGGGTGGAGGAGAATTGGCAACGTTTAAGCTGAAGGTTGCTTTGGATCAGTGGATTAAATAACGCGGTGGGTTGTTTGAATCCCTGGCTCTGGATTGGCCCAAGCACATTTCTATCATGTATTTTGTCGAGGTACTGAAGCTGGAGCATCCTTTATGGAAGCTTAGTAGGCAGCACAGGTTGAATTTTTTAAAAAAAACAGTGAAAGGAAAGATTCATCCAGTGATGATCTATCAGTTTTTCTGCTTGCCTGTGGAATTCCTGGCTTGCCTAGGGTAAACCAGCATTAAATGCAGATGTGGCAGGCGCCAGTGAGAGTATCAATAAAAACCTGCGTTTTTAATTAAATCAATTCACTTGTCTGTTCTCTCTCTCCCTCCCCCTTGCTTTTTCAGGAGCTGGCCAAGATGTGGGTCGCAGCTGCATCCTTGTGTCCATTGCAGGGAAGAACGTCATGCTGGACTGCGGGATGCACATGGGATTCAATGATGATGTAAGAGGGATTGGTGCATGGCATGGCCCACTAACTGAGCTGGCTGGAGGTTACTCCAAAATCTCCATGGGAGATTCAGTGTGGAGCATAGAAAGGCTGGCCTTCACCTCCTGTAGACTTCAGCTGTCCAAGTAAAAGGCTGTGGGATGGCTTTTGTAGTCCCTCTAGATCTGTGCTTTGAAGGTTCTCCTCCTTAAATTTGTGGTGGGATGGCCAGAACTTTCTCCCAAACTACTTTTGGAATGGCGGTTTCCCTGTCAAAATAATGGGAGCCTCTTCCAAGTCCTCTTGGGTTTTGGGTGCTGGAGGCTAGGCGGCCTCCCTGAGGCAGAAGTCATGCTGTGTTTCATCTTGTGAAGGGGGCTCTAAGCTCTCATCCTCCTGCACCTCTGGCTCAAAATGGCCAAAGCACCGTGAGATCTGAGGCTAGCTAGGTGGAAAGCAGAGAGCCAGAGCAGGAAAAAACAAAAAACCCAGACATGCTAACATCCTTTGTGTCTTCTAGAGGCGGTTTCCTGATTTTTCCTACATCACTCAGAACGGAAGGCTGACTGACTTCCTGGACTGTGTCATCATTAGGTGAGGGCATCTCTCTTTATGTTTTTAGCAGATGGGGGGGAAAAAAAACCCTAGCATCCTTTACTACCTGTGTGCTGACTTGACTTGTGCTGCCTGAGATGCAAAACAATTTTGACTGCAATTGCTGGCCTTCGCCGTCTTATTTCCCAGTCTCATGTTTGCAGTTGTCAGTGAGATCCTGGTGTTTCCCTCCAAGAAATAACTTAAAAACCTCTGGAGTTCTTGTAAACTTCACCCTGGTTTTCCTGCTGTGCCTCTCCAGTTCTGCCCCTTGCTGTGTTTTGGGGAGATTTTCATTCAGAGTGTTTTCTGGGCCGGCAATTTTGCCAGAAGATAGTTGTTTGACATGGTTTATTTCTTTGGTTGACATTTTGGGGACAGTTTTTTAAACAAGCACATCAGATTAATTTCATGTGCTGGATCAATCTCTAAATAGGTTAGAGCGCTCAGAAATAGAATCAACAGTTAGAGGAAACAGTCTCTGCTGAAGATCTATTAGTTTCAACGCTATTATGTCTAGCTTAGAAAACCAGTTCTGAAACTAGTTTCATTTGATAGAAACCAAAGTGGAGTTGAGCTGAAATTGAAACTCCCTGAGTCCTTTTTTAAAACCCATCTTGGATTCGTGTCCTTCCCAGCCACTTCCATTTGGATCACTGTGGGGCCCTCCCCTACTTCAGCGAGATGGTCGGCTACGATGGGCCAATTTACATGACCCACCCAACGAAAGCCATTTGCCCCATTCTCCTGGAAGATTTCCGGAAAATCACCGTGGACAAGAAAGGAGAGACCAACTTCTTCACGTCCCAGATGATCAAAGACTGCATGAAGAAAGTGGTGGCTGTGCACCTTCACCAGACTGTGCAGGTAGGGAGAGGGGACCTTTGGACCGCTTAGCTCAGATTTCCAGAACATTCCTCGGGAAGGATTTTTGCCCAAGTTGGGAAAGTATCTGGATACATCACCCTCTCTGCGTATTGAACAAAAAATAAAAGTCATATCTGTAGCTGCATTTACTCTGGGATCTGTACTCATCCCAGTTTGGATCTACTCTTACCTTAGATCTGGTTAGACCAAGGAACGAGGTACTTGGTCAAGAAAGGCACATCACACCCCATTCTTGGGGGAAGGACCCAAATTTAAGTGAGGTAAAAGAAAAGAGCATTTATTGCATCAGTGTATATTGTAAATCCTCCTATTTCTAGTTCCGGAGGAAATGACACACCCTGGATCACAGGATGGCACAAATGACACACTACATAACGTGCACAATTTGGACATGTTTGCGATGTCATGGCTTAACACTGGACACTTATTCACACAGTGGGTGGCAAACTGCCCAGATTTGCTATTGAAAAAAAACAACAGCTGGGATGACTCTGTTACCCGGTTCAGTAACTGGTTAGGTCTGGTCAGGTTCTGACTGAATTTGGGAGATCCTCCATCGGAAAAATCTTGAAGAATTGTTATGCAGCCTTCACAAAATGCTGCTTTGTTGTTACTGGCTTTTCAGTCACTTTATCCTGTTTTTAGGTGGACAGCGAGTTGGAGATTAAGGCCTATTATGCTGGCCACGTCCTTGGGGCTGCGATGTTCCAGATCAAAGTTGGTTCTGAATCGGTGGTTTATACTGTAAGTGTCCTGGATTGAAACTGCCACATCTCCACACGGTCCCTTTCAACCCGAACTCTGCTTTGTGTGAGGTCCTTGTTGTAAGCTGGAGCTCTGTTTATCGGGGCAGGATATCATCATCCTGTCATTCCTGAGTTGAAAGACCAAATGAGATTTAATTGTTTAATTGTTCAAACCCTGAGTATTTTAGGCGCTGACTAAAGAACCGACTCTACTGTTTCTACAATGTTAAACTTTGATATGAATAGAAGAGGATGTAAATGGAATAAATGAAATATTTTCATTTCCTTCTCTTTATTAGGGTGACTATAACATGACTCCAGACAGGCATTTGGGGTAAGCGCTTTGGATCCAGGAGGAGGAATTGATTGGGATCACTGATTTAATTCCACTTGTTTTGGAGGGATGTAATAAAAGAAAACTTGTAAGCCCACAATTTAATGGCTTTTAAAATATTGTATTGGATAACACTCCCAAGTTGGCAGAGGGTGGTTGGTTTTTTTTAAAGAAAACAAAAGGAATCCAGCGATTGGCATATTAGGTGTTCAATCCTTCAGTGCTTTGCTTTTTCAGGGCTGCCTGGATTGACAAATGCCGTCCCGACTTGCTGATTTCCGAGTCCACATATGCCACCACCATCAGGGACTCCAAACGCTGTAGAGAGAGGGATTTTTTGAAGAAGGTCCACGAGACCATTGAGCGCGGAGGGAAGGTAGGTGACCCCAGAGACTTTGAACTGGACCGCTCTAATGACAGAACCGTTTACCATGGAAAAGGTCTGCTGTGGGCAGAACGCCAGAAGCTGGCATGCTGAGGGATGGGGGGAGGGGGCAGTGTCCCCCTTTCCTCGAATCACAGCAGTTTGGAGAAAAGAGAGAAGCGGAACAGAAAGAGCATCCGATGACTGAGACGGTGGCTTCCCACAGTCACTGGGGGACAAATCACAAGTCCTTTGGCTGCCTCTGAAAGGCTGAGACGTTGCACGCTGGCATAGAGCAGAGCAGACCCAACACCTCTTCTCTTACCTTGTGCCTCCGCCACTCTCAGCAGGGACAGCGGTGGGCTGCAGTTTTCCATTTGAAGTTAATGCTTGCTCGCTTGCCTTCCCCACAGGTTCTGATCCCAGTCTTTGCTCTGGGCCGGGCTCAGGAACTCTGCATTTTGCTGGAGACTTTCTGGTAGGCACCAATCCTTGGTCCTTTGCCTTGAAACCATCGCTCTCTAAAGCCCATGCTGCTGCTTGTAGGAATCTTCACCCCCAAGCATTGGGATTGGCTTACAGCAGCACTTTGGCAACTTTAAGGCTTGTGGACTTCAACTCCCAGGATTCTCCAGCCAGCCCTGCTTTAAACCCTCCCCCTCCTTTATGCCATTTAAAGCTGAGCTTAGGGACGAATCCCTTTCATCACCAGCCCAGAACAGGGAAGGGGAGTCGGGCCACATAAAGAGAGGAAGCGGAGGCAGAGTCCTCTCCGTTGCCTCGCCTTTGAAGTGCGAGAGTCCCACGCTTTGTTCCCCCTTTTCCCACCCAAGGGAGCGCATGAACCTGAAGGCGCCCATCTACTTCTCAACGGGGCTGACGGAGAAGGCAAACCACTACTACAAGCTCTTCATCACGTGGACGAATCAGAAGATCCGGAAAACCTTTGTCCAGAGGAACATGTTTGAGTTCAAGCACATCAAAGCTTTTGAGAGGACCTACGTTGACAACCCTGGGCCCATGGTATGAGCGTGGAGGGGCGGGGCGGCCCTTACAACCAGTTGGCCGTGGCGAGTTGGTTGCAGCGAGTTGTTCTAGACTCGGATGGGCAATGGAGGAACCCATTATATGAACCCCCAGTTTAATCTTGGGTGGATTGATCTAAGCTTTTTCCTTCTCCCATCCACCCCCTCCCCCAGGTTGTGTTTGCTACGCCAGGGATGCTGCATGCGGGCCAGTCGCTCCATATCTTCAAGAAATGGGCTGGCAACGAGAAAAACATGGTAGGAGAAAGACGGCAAGTCCGCCATTAAGAAATAAATTGCCCAGAGGTTGACGTCGTCTGCTAAGAGTCGCTTGCATTTTTCATGCCTTCACATCAGAAAGACTAGAAAGTATTATTTCAACAGCCTGGGTGCTTGGGAAATTTAAAACCAGGCCGCTTGTTAGATCAGTCCTAAAGACTCCTGAGCCCAGCAGTCTCATTCTGAACACTTCCTTCAGCCTTAGCTGATTGGCAGCAGACTGCTACTCAACTGTTCTTCCAATCTAAGAAAAGCAGCTAATGGCTACTGAGGGATCACTCCACAATGGCATCGTTGTGTGGGGACAGTTGGCTGCTTTTTATTTGTATTCTCAAAGTCGTTACGGCCTGCTTTAATTTCTTTCTGGGTTTTCTCCCCAGGTCATCATGCCAGGGTATTGTGTCCAAGGAACAGTGGGCCACAAAATTTTGGGTGGACAGCGGAAGCTAGAAATGGAAGGAAGACAAATTGTGAGTTGGACCCTGGGAGAGGGCAGGGGGCTGGGGTGTCCAAAACAATTGACGGCTGTTAAAGGATCTCTACTTTTAAAGAAGTGGGACAGTTGCTTATTTTTCAAAAGGAGATGGGGTTGCAATCTGTACTTGCTTGCTTTTACTATCAATGAAATATTCGTGGAGTGAAGGAATGTGGCAAGGTCCAAAGGTCCAATTTAAAATGGGGAAATTAGTGTTTAGCTATTCACAGCAAGTGGTCTCAGCACTGTTCTGAACTAGTATGCTACATCTAGGGTTTTGTTTTTTTTTTTTAAAATAGAGAAATATTCTAAATTGCAACCAATAAATGAAGGTTGTCGTGCCCGACACCTGAGAGTGCTGCCATGCTTTTTTTTTTGCCTCCTCTACCACCACCACCACCCCCGCCCACACACACAGCTGGAAGTCAAGATGCAGGTGGAGTACATGTCCTTCAGCGCACACGCCGATGCCAAGGGCATCATGCAGCTGATTCGGCAAGCCGAACCCCGCAACGTCCTCCTGGTCCATGGCGAGGCCAAGAAGATGGAGTTTCTGAAGCAGAAAATCGAGCAAGAATTCCGTACGTGTCCAGTCTTGAGCAGGAGTGCTGGGAAACTTTGCTGGGCAGCCTTTTGTCCCCTGAGGTTTGCGAGGGTTTCTCGAAACACGGAAAGCTTGAATGGGTTTGATGCGAAAATGGCTCAGAGGGAGGAACAGGGAACCCAGGTCGGGGTCAGCCAGTGATTGGGCACATGTTCGCAAGTGGGGTGATTGGCTGGTTTTCTGATCCAGCTCTGCATTTCCTGGGAACAGCAGTGACAGCCAGCCCTGGAGGCACAGTGGTGAGAACGCAGTATGGCAGGCTGACTCTGCCCACAGCCAGGAGTTCGATTCTGACCGGCTCAAGGTTGACTCAGCCTTTCATGCTTCCGAGATGGGTGAAATGAGGACTCCGATTGCTGAGGGCAATTTGCTGACTCTGTAAACCGCTTAGAGAGGGCTGTAAAGCACTGTGAAGCGGCATATAAGTCTTAAGGGCTATTGCTATTAAGCGGCCTGACGTTGGTTTTATGGCATGCCACAACTACGTTTGAGCAACTTGGGTATTTCTTTAACAGTGCGCAGACGGGCAGGAGCAAAAGGGCTGGCAGGGTTTGGTTTTGTCCGCTGACTTGGGGCTGGGGAGGTCAGCTACAGTGGCAGACTCTAGGATTTGCAGCAGTTGCTAGTCCAAGACGGTGGACAAGGGCTGGCACCAGCATTGTGGTCCTTCTAGTCCTCCCTGTGGGATTAGACAAGAAGCCTCAACAGAGCTAACAAGGACCCCGCTTTTCTTTGCTTGCAGGGGTCCAGTGCTACATGCCTGCCAATGGGGAAACGGTGTCCATTTTCACCAATCCTAACATCCCGGTGGATATTTCTCTCGGGCTGCTGAAGAGAGAGCTGGCCATCAGTAGGTTTCATGTGGGAGACTGTGGCCCTGCCCTGCCCACCGCCATCCATTACAGCCGCCAAGGGACACGGACTGGAGGGAAGGAATTTGGGGCCCAGGAGCTGGAAATCCAGGGGGCCAAAAGGCTCTGCTTTCCTTTTTCGTTCTTTTTTCTCTCTCTAGGCCCCTCGCCGGCCTCCAAGAAGCCGAAGCTGTTGCACGGCACCCTGATCATCAAGGATAACGTGAGTGTGGGGAAAAGGGAATCCAGGTAGATCCCTAAGGCAAGTGTGACAGCCTTGCCTCTGAGGACGTTAAGCCCGAGAAAGGAAGGCTTTAAAATGACACGGCTTAAAAGAATTTATTTGGAGGCCCACACCTTTCCTTTCGGGGGGATACATTATGCCCAAACTGGGGGGGAAACCAGCAGTGTCAGACTGGGTCTCCTGCCCAGCGAGCTCAGAGCGAGTCTTCGTGCAGTGCAGATTCTTTCCTCCTATCCTGCCGCGCAGGAATTGCCAAGGCTTCTCTTTTGCTCCTTTGCAGAGTTTCCGCTTGGTGTCTTCCGAGCAAGCCCTGAAGGAATTGGGGCTGGGGGAGCACCAGCTGCGCTTCACCTGCCGGATCCACTTCCAAGACCCCCGCAAGGAGCACGAGACCGGCCTGCGCGTCTACAACCACCTGAAAAGGTGAGCGCTCAAGAGCAGAGTCTGCACAGCGGCAGGGTTGGCAGGAGCCGCTGGGGGTCCCAGGCAATCTGCCCCACCTTGAGGACTAGAAAATTGCTCCGGTTGGACAGGGAAAACTCACGTGTTTTCTCTCTCCTCCCCCCACCCCCGCAGCGCCTTGAAGGATTATTCCGTCCAGCATCTCTCGGACACCTCCATCATGGTGGAGTCCATCTTGATCCAGGTTACGGTCCAGTCTGAAGATCCCGCCACCAAACTTCTGCTGGTGTCCTGGACGTACCAGGTGAGGTTTTAAATCTGATTTTCTGAGAGGAGACCCTAGTCGTAAGTCGAGGACTGCCTGTATTGAAACCTTAAATCTGGGTTGCGTGTGCAGGATGAAGAAATGGGGAGCTACGTCACCTCTCTGCTGAAAAAGGCCCTGCCTCAGATCACAGGATGAAGCCCTGGATGCCTCCGCCTGCTGCCACAGACTTTTAGCTGCAGAGAGTGGCAGGTTTGCACGAGAGGCAAGAGTTGTGAGTTGGCAGAACAGAAAAACCCATGTTTGTTTTAGTCATTTTGGAGGGTCTGGGATGAAGCAGTTCAGGTGAGCTGAGTCCTCCTCTCCTCCTTTTTCCGTTCCGCGCTTCTCATCCATCTTCCCGGCACCTTCTCTTCCCTCAGCCATTAACAACATCCTTGTATGCAGTATACTCCCCCCCACTGCCCCAAATCCCCCCCCCACCTCATCTTCCCTTCTGTCTGCCTCCTCAACTTCAACACCCTTGGTCCACCACCACCCCTCCTTTTTTTTTGGTCCCAACTGCTTCTGCCCAAACAAAATGGCCTCATTTTCCACGCAGGGCAATTCCTGCCCCAAACATGTGACGCCACCCCTAAAAAAGAGCAGCGTAAATACTTGTGTCCTATCTCTCTGTTTTAATAAAGACATTACACTTTTGGTATTACTGGTTTTCCTGGTCACAGATGGCCTGCTTCCAGGTGCCAGGCGTCTTGTGTGAAAACGCCCTGGCAAAAAGTCTCACCAGGCATCATGACCAAGGAATGAGCAGACCTCTTCCCTTATCTTGAAGCCTTCTGCAGTCTCAGCAGCAACTCTGTTTGCAGGGCTACAGGCATATTGATGTCTTAAAACCAAAGAAACCTCAGTTGCTGCAAGAGGAACCGATCTGCGTCCTCGTTTCTCTGACCCAGGCAAAAACCAACCAGCACACACACACCACACACCCACAGCTTCGTTTAAACAATCTCTTTGCTTTCTGAAAATTTGACAATTTTAAGCACAACTGCCCCAACACAAAAGAACAAGGGAAATGCCCCAGCCAGTCAATGCTCAAACACCCCGCTGATCTGGAAAGCCAGACAGTAACTCCTCTCCAACGCCCAAACTGACACACATAATTAAACTTTTTGCCAAACGACAGCCCCTGAAAGCCCAGCCAACTTTCTCGGGGGCATCATCAGCACCGCATCACTGGCAGCTGGGCTGCCCCATCGCCCGCTCCTTGACGCCGCTCTCTGGTCGGGGCGTCCTCCGCGGTCACCGTTGACGGCGTAGACTCTGGAGGCTCGCTTCTGCCAACGGAGCTTCCAGGGGCACCACTTGCTGGCCAAGGTGTAGTAATACAAGACGGGGTTCAGGCAGCAGTTGAAGCTAACCAGGGCTAAGGTGATCCGGCGGAGCTGGTAGATGGAGGCGGCCAAGTGGCAGTTCTGGATGAGGCCGACTCGCATCAGGAGATGGAGGAGGTGGGTGAGGTGGAAGGGAAGGAAGCAGGAGACGCAGATGAAGAGGATGAGATAGATGGTGTTCAGGGCCTTCCTTTTGAAAGCGCTCTCGGCGATGTGCGAAATTCGCCGGGCGATCAGAGGGTAGCTGATCAAGATCACCACAAAGGGGACCAGAAACCCGAAAATCAACACACAGATGTTATAAGGCAGCATGCGCCCCTTCCAGGAGGCTTCCCCAAAGCTCTCGAAGCATACCTGGGCGCTGCTGACGTTGGCGTTGAGAGGCCCTCCCAGGATCAGCGAGCCGGCGATGCTCAGCCCGGCCGCCCAGAGGAGAACGGAGACCAGGGTGTAGTGGGCGCTCTTGACCCTGACGTACGCCAAGGGGTGCAGGACGGCCAGGTAGCGGTCCACGCAGATGGAGGTGAAGAAGGCCACGCTGAGGTAGATGTTGAGGAAGTACATGCAGCCCGTGATGCGGCAGGCCACGTCCCCGAAGGCCCAGTTGTTGTGGTGAAGGTGGTAGTGGATCTTGAAGGGCAGGACGCAGACGAACAAGGTGTCCACCACGGCCAGGTTGAGCAGGTAGACGTAGGAGCGAGGGGGGCGCGAGACCCGGCAGGTCAGCAGGTAGAGGGCGGCCCCGTTTTCCAGCAAGCCCAGCACGAAGACGGGAACGTAGATGGCGGGGAAGAGGAAATACTGGAAGTCGGCCCTAAGGCTGCACTCCTCGCTGGCGTTGGCCGCCGTCTGGCTTTCCATCTTCTCTGGAGCAGGATTCGTTCCCTGGCCTTTGCCTGCTGCAGGAAGCCTCTTAGCCCATCATCCTGGGAGCGAAGGCAGCCGTCCGCCTCAAGTCAGCTTGGAGAAACGAGGATCCGATCCAAGGAAACCGCAGGCACAGGTAAGGCTCAGGAAATGGACAAAAGAATTTTATAAGTAAAACCCGCAACTGGAATTGGCTACCCTGACTTTGGTTCAGGTTTTGGTGGAGTGGGCAATACCAGGGCTTAGCCAAAGCACTGGAAGTCTAGCTGTGGCCCCTCTTTATATATTGGACTGGGGCACCCGTCGTTCCCAACCACGGTAGGTTGAAGAAAGCAGGAAGGACACCAGTTTGCCACTTGCATAGAAGGGAGACGTTGCTCGCAAGTTTGGGCAAGGTTTTCAGGACTGTGAAAATTCTGAAGGTGGGAGGTTTGTTTTAAGGGGGCCTTTGTGCATTTTCATCACCCTAAATACAACGTGAGAAACTTACCCGTTTGCATCTGTCTTTAGCCGTCCTGTTAAGTCTTGGAAGATATAACTGAGCTTATTTTTGTTTCCTTTTGACTTTTAGGATGTTTCCTCCCCTTACTCCCCGCGCGGTGTGTCAGAGCCTCCTACACACCTTTTGTGCAGGAAGCGGGGAGAGAGGCTCTGCTGCTGTGGTTTGCAAACTGCAACCGAGGCAGCAAGAAATAAGACAGTTCAGTGTTAGATGGTGGCATTTCCCCCAAGATTTTAGAGCAGAAGGGCAAAGCTGGTGGTCCAGAGTTTATAATCCTGATTGTGCAAACCCCCGCCTCTAATAAGGGGGGAGGGAGGCATGAGAAGACAGCAGAGTAATAACAGAATAAAAGGTTTGTTTGTCAAGCGTTTTAACGAAAAAGCGCGATCAAGTCTCTAATATTCTGCTGAGATAAACTATTTTGAAAGTGAATCTTAAAAGTGTTTTGCAATCTAATCCAACGGGTTTGTGGCACAGGCGAAAGCTGACAAAGGGTTGTAGTTTGCTGGTGGTTGTGGGGAAACCAAGTTCTGTACCCAGCAGTAGTTTCTTTAATGTATCGCTAGGGACTGGAAACTTAAAATTCTGTTGAGAATCTCGAGATGGCACTTGACCTGGTTGAACTGACTAGATGAATTAACGGCAGAACCCTTAAAAGCTGGTGCACTCGCAAAGAGGCATGGAGGCCACAGATGTAGCCTAAGAACTGGAATATCCTGCCATTCTCCAAGATTGTAGAAAGCTAGTGCTAAAAACGCTCATTAACAACTGCGTGTATCTCCCACGATAGTACGGCAATTACTCGAGAAACTGCACTCCAGATGTCAAGATGAAATTGCTGATCCCGGATGGGTAACTGAAAGGGGGAGGAGGATATAAAACGGGATTTGTTTTTGCTTTATTGAGTACACACCCATTTGTGGACCACAACAACAGCAGAACCAGCCCTTAAAAGCAGGGATGTTTCCAACAGGCCCTCTCTCTCGTCTGCTTATCGGAGAATGTCTTAAGAGGGCCAGGAAGCAGCTGAATCCGAACTCAGAGTCCCATCGCTTCCTTAGAAGGAATAGTTTTCTTGGCAGAGGCAGTGGAACTTCGGATTAAGCAAGTTTATTAACAAAATGCCTGCGGAGCATGAGAAAATGAGAATTTTGCTTCCTCCAGCAACGTAGTATATAAACCCTGGGCAGAAATTATAGTCCATTTCAATCTTCTGTCTCCAAGTCTGCAAGATAATGAAGGGGGGAAAGAAAACAAATCGAGAATTACAGAATATACAGCAGCGGTAAGACTCGGCAGTGAATTGCTTTCAACCTCGTCTCCGAGACAACTTTAGATAAATTGTTGATATGTCAGCCTCAATTCTACTTCTCTCCCCCCTCCCCCCGCCGCCCCACAAATTGCAAAACGGAGGAGATAACCACGGGGTCTCCCTGATAGAAAGAGTTGTTCTTGTGAGGACTGCAGTGCAATAAACGTGAAACAGAAAAAATATCCACGGTCAGTCCAGCTGCTTGAGCTGGTTCTTGTGTTCATGAGGACTAGAAGTCAGACTCCAGAAGACATCCTGGATGACCTGTGCTCTGCTTCCATAGCCTTGGAACTGGAGGGGGAGCCCAAATTCAACCCGATGCATCTGTTTGCTCACCACTTTGGTAGTACTCGACCTGCTTGAGGAAGAGCCCGTCTGGGGGCGCGATGGTGTTGTGGGGATAAGCCATCAAATCCCGGGCCGCCAGGAGTTCCTTGATGTGATGCGGTTGTAGCCGGTTCTGACCCACGGCTACCAACGCCCCCACCATTCGCCGCACCTGGAGTGAGAAGGGTTGAAAACACCAAAGTTCCAGAATCCACACAATTGGGGCAAAATCGGGGAGTGGAATCATGGCACTGGAGGGTTGGGTGGGGTCCTTCAGCAGCCATCTAGTCTGACCCTCCCGAGAAATAGCCATCTTCTGGGTTCTCTCAAGCCCAAGGTTTCTTTTTAAATCTTCAGTCCAAATCCGTATTGGATCCCAGCTTACCTCCTCTTCCACGAGACAGCCCTTCACTTCTTGGGAGAGGAATACAGGTAGTGTTCGACTTAACAACTGTTCGTTTAGCGACTGTTCAGAGTTACAACGGCACTGGAAAAAGTGGCTTATGACCATTTTCACGCTTACGAGCATTGCGGTATCCCTCTGGCCACATGGTCAGAATTGGCGACTGGTTCATATTCATATTTAGGCAGTGTCTGGGGTGTGTGTCACGTGATCCCCTATTGCGACCTTGCGACAGGCCATGTCCATGGAGGAAGCCCCACTCACTTAACAACTGTGTTGCTAACTTAACGACTGCAGGGATTCACCTAACATCTGGGGCAAGGAAGGTCGTAAAATAGGACAAAATTCATTTAACAACTGTCTCGCTTAGCTACAGAAATTTTGGGCTCGATTGTGTCGTGAGCCGAGGACTACCTGTATCGTGTGCCTCTTAAGCTAGCCAAGCTTAGGGCCCAGTGACCTTTCTACGAGCCGACCGAGGTGGGCTCCGTGGTTTGGGAAAAGCAGCTCTTTCCTTTAGCAAAGGAGGCGAGGCTGCTGCTACCCACCCCGAGTCTCTCACGTCATTTACACCAGCCGCAAAATTCTCGGCTCCTGCAGGTTGCAAGCGGCACGTGGCCGCCCGCCCGCCCACAACAGAGGGAGGCAGCCGAGGCCCAGGAGCGTTTTGGCAGCTGCTTTAGAGCTGTTTTCAAGCAAGCGACAAGACGGTGGGGGAAACGAAACCCCCTAAGGCTTTTTTTATTTTTGCAAGTACCAGCTGAAAACAGACAGCCAACGCAAGCGGAGGAAGCCACCTCCTCTCCTCGTGGCTAACCAACTGTAGGTGGGCGCTTCTGCGAGAGCCAGCCTCACCTTCTCCCTTGCCTCTTGAGTCACCCCCAGCATGATTCATTTATTCTACCTAACTGGACACAGCCAGCTGTGCCAGGGGCCTGCCGAGAGGCATCCATCCATATTTTCACGGTGGGCTGTTTGCCAGGTGGCCTCACGTGCAAAGCTCTCTCGGGCTGGCCAGATCAAGCCTCTGGATGGCCGTGGAGGGGAGACGGCTGGCGAGTTAAGAAGGCTTCTTTGGGTGCTCCAGGGACACGCGCTGCTCTCCTGCGTAGGCCACCAGAAGGGGCCGTTGGCACTTCAAGCTGACTTTAAAGTTGAGAGTCTGCCTCTCAAATCGTAAAAACGTAATACCTAGGCTTGGGACGAGAGATAAAACGGCGACAGGAAGCACGCAGGGGCCACCAAACAAGTCTGCCTCGACGAACGCCGCTATTCAAAATGTCTAGTTGGAAAAATTCTCCGTACCTGTTTGTAGAGGAAAGATCGGCTTACAAATTCTAGTTCCCAAAACTTCAGGTTGCTAGAGGGAAAAGAATGGGGAAAAAGGCAGCATTAAAAGCCATATAGGAAGATGCAGATTATTATTTATTAAACTTCTATGCCACCCATCTCCTCTGTAAGGTGACTGCTTTACTGCCCTACCCTGGAGCAGTCGGAGGTCTGCTCAGAAACAGATCCTCTGTGGACAATCTGAATGCAACACCACACAAAATAATCTGCACTCTTCCATGATTTCAGCGAGGGACCAAAATGGGTATCTTGTAACACAGTTCAGAAACGGCTGGGGGGTCTTCATGTCTCCTGCCTCAATTTAGCCCCTGGAACTCTTCCCTAACCATGTTGATTAAAAAACATGCTCCGTGGCTCCTTTTTCAGACCAACTGCAAGGCCTTCTTCAGCTGCACGGAACGCTAAACTTCGGCTTGAGCACCCTCAGCTGCAGCATCAGCAAAACATTCCCGTTCACCCACAAGACTGTCGTGGGTTGATCCGAAAGTGCTAAAAAGTCCCCCTCATGTACAGGGGCAGTCTATCTTGGACTGCCCCTGCTGGTGTTGGGATGCCTTATGGCGCACAGCCAATGCAAAGCAGGCATCGGAAGAAACTTCAGTTCGATGATGAATTTTCCCTGCTGACATTTCTGAGCAAAGGCCGGGCGAGCGTCCGTAGGTGGGCATGCCTCAGCGGATCAATTGTCAGCCTGGATCAGCGTAGGAAAAAAACAACCCTCTTGAAAATTCGTGGGTTCAGACATGATGACTTTTTTTTCCCCCTCCCTCGGATCACGTGGAAATGCCTCACTCAGCTAGCAGGAGGTCCTTCTCCCACTACCTGGCAGGCTGAAGCAGCCCTGAAGGGAAGCCACAGGTGGGCTTTGGATGCGAATTCAAATCCATCCTTCCTCCTCCTCCTCCTCCTCGCATTCAGGTGGCTTTCAGGTTTTGAAATCCAGCCTTTGGGATGGGCAAAGGAAGCTCTCTGTTTAAAGTAAGACCTGACTTGAACCTCGCACTCAAAAGTGAGTTGCGATCGTGTTTGTTTCTGGTTGCGGAGCTGTACCTTTTTCCCTGCAGATAGAAAGCCAGCAAATCGGGAGAAGGCTTCCACTCCACTTATTCTTCCTGACAAGCTAGCTTGCTCTGTGCAGAGATCGAATCCTCTTTCGTTGGTCTCCTCCAAGCATCTTGGGAGAGCCCCAACCTACAGCTATGTCCTTAAAGAGCCACACGGCTTTTCTGGGGGTGAGGGCGTCTTGTGGCCCTGCCCACTCCTTACCTAACTCCTCCCACTACAAGCCCAGTCTGAAATAAAGGCACAAGACAAGAGTTTTTGGGTAACCACCCCAGTCTTTTCCCTTTTGGAAGCCCTTCTGACAGACAAGTTTCTGGTCCTTAGATTTGCAATGAAGTTGGCAAACACTTGGGCAGTTTTGGAGTGGGAAATTTCCGAGTCTTGAGCTTCAGCAAAATAGAAGAGAGCACGATTTTCAGGACCACGGAGAGCTCTTGGACCTTCCCTGCCAGTGTCCATTTCACACTAAAGTTAAATCCTTCAAAACTCAATTCCTGTGATGCAAATTGCTTAACACCAAACCCTCAAAGGAAGGTTGCTTATCCATGGAGGCCTATTAATCCGAGCTCCTCCCTGCTTCATTTTTGGTCCATTTTTAGTAATAAAATATTCCTTTCTCTCCCACCCCCTTCTTTTTTTTTCTTTCTTGCTTCCTGACACCCTTCCAGATGACACTTGTCAACCTTGGTGTTTCAAAACCCATCTCTTAAAATTAATATTTAAAATTAACATTTTCACCACACACACACAAACAAACAAACCTCGGTTAAGAAAAGCAACTGCCGCATCCACACAACATGGAACACCCAAGCAGAACACAGTGAGTCTTTGACTAGCAACCATCAGGAAAAAAAAATTATGGGGAAAAGAGAGACAAGGTGCAAAATTACGAGTGAAGTTCTGGGCAGTCTCACCTGTCCTGGCTGTGCTCGGACAGGAAGCCCTGGGCAGGCCTCACCTCCACCCAGTTCAGCGTCTTGATGGGGCTTCTGGCAGGCATCTCTGAGCTGGCCGAGCAGAAGGTGGAGAAGTCGTGGGTGCCCATCAGACACGTGGCTGCTTCCTGCATGGCGGCCAGGTTCAGGTGCCTAAACCAGAGGAAGAAGACTGAGGATGTGCCATCAAGCCCTTTTTGACTCCCAGTGACCACTGTCCCTAACTCGTCCTTTGAAGATTTCGGAGAAGGAAAATGCACCGCAAAAAACCTGCTTCTGTTGGCCTGTCTCAGCATCTCTACACAGCCCTACAAAACAGCCCTAGCAGTCCTCCCCCAAATATTAATTTGCTCTGGGGGAAACTCACCTGACTTTTCGAAATGGTCTAGAGGCTGCAAAGTGAACAGAGGAAAACAGCGAAAAAGCTAACGTTCCCAAGGATAGAAGGACATCATTTCTGTCTTATTTTATAATAGCCGAAGGCCCCGGTCATCTGAAAAAGGCCTTTATAGAAGAGAATTCTGACTGATGCCTGTTTAGAAATTCGGTCCATTTTTTCACCTGTTGTTTTTCTTACGCCCATCGAAATAAGAGCACGGATGAAAGAAGAAATTGCAAGAAAGCAACAGCGAGGCTGCTTCCAATTCTACCAAGAAAATTGCAGCCACATCTACCGAGGCACCAAGAGAGCAGGCCTTATGGGCCGTAGGACCCAATCCCTTGATTGGATTGGATTGGATTGATTGAGACCACCATCTTTTTCCCGTCAAGGCTCAGAGAAAATACGCATCTTTTTCCCGCCGAGGCTCAGAGAAAATACGCTGAGCCATTGAGATCGGATGATCCCTGGTGAGACTCAGTGGCTCTTTCAAGTTTCAGATCCAACAACTCCCGGAGAGGAAGCAGATTGTGGAAGTATGTTCAGAGGAAGCAGATTGTGGAAGTATGTTCACCCACGTCTTGGCACATCCAGTCACTGCATAATTTACGGGTGACCTGGTTACACTGCAGATACCAAGGTCGTTTTCTCGGAGCCAGCTCCGAATTACTACTCAACCCCAGATAAGTTAAGATCTCGCAGGCCCAGCTGGGGATCCACAGTCCTGATCTTGTGTCTTCAACATGGGAAATGTTAAGGCTCAAAGTGGGTTTGCAAGCAGGAGGGGGAAGCAAGTGGCCGGATCCACAAACACAAGAGCTTCACCAACTTACCCACGCCAGTTTGCCCAGCAGAGATCCCGTTCAAAGACCGGCAGATCAGAATAGGCTGTGCAGCCGGTGGCCACCCGATAAAGGTACGTCCTGGTTCGCGCCAAGAAGCGGGCGTGGAAGTGTCTGGAAACCCTGCAAGCGCTCAGAACGCTTTCGGAAAGAAAAGGGGGAGAGGTAGGGATTTGTTTTAATTCCTCTGCGGTCTTTCACTCAACGTGGCTTTTATGTAAAGACAGCTCCTTTCGTTTTATCCACTCGACCACAACGCTGTGAAGGAGGTCAGGGAGCAAGACAAGAGCGCCTGTCACAAAGTTCTCCAGTGAGGGTGGACTCGAACCCGAGCCTTCTCAGTCCTGATTCAACCGGTAATAATTCCGAGGGATCCGGTTGCCCGTTTGAGCATGGACAGAGATTGACAAAGGGCTCTCTTTTAACGCCTCGGAGCAGTGGGGTGGGTTATCAGCCTGATACTTCCTTGCCGTTAGGAGGTCCTAGGATCTGCGTAGCCCAGCCGGTTCCTGACACACACACACCTCCCCAAAGGCTGGGGAAGGGCCGGACGTCACATCTTATCATTTCTCCTCTCGCAAAGGCTCACCACTCTCCAGAAGACAGGGCCTCTGGCTCCGCCATTTGGGAAACCAGAGGCAAGGAAATGTGAGCCTCGGTACTGATGCGTTTATTTAAGAAGGAAAGACTTATTTGGATTGTTAACCAGGGAAGGGACGGCTTCCCTTCAGACGCTGTGGATGCTCCGTCACTGGAGGCTTTTAAGAAGAGACTGGGCAGCCCTTTGTCTGAAATGGGGCAGGGTCTCCCGCTCGAGAGCGGGCTGGACTCGGAGACCTCCGAGATTCCTTCCAACTCTGTTATTTGTGGGGGAAAAATAATGTAACCTCGGTTTCAGGCAAAGGCACAAACGTTAGGCGTTGCCAGAAAACTCTTCTGCAGGCTGGGCTTGGGGGAGAAGGGAAGGGAATGCAGCACATTCAACGGAAAGCTGGAAAACATGCTGGGTTGGCCTCCGAGTTGGGCTGTCAAACAAAACACAGATTAGGGGACAAAGCAGTGGAGGAGGGAACGACCAGAGTGGGTGAGCGACCCAAAGCTTTCCCATTCTCTTGGCAAAGACAGGGGCCGAGGGGGGAGGAGGGAGGCGAGAGGGGCTTATCCCAAGAGGGGATGGGAGCTTTTCAAATGTTCAAAACAGGCCTTTTGTTTAAAAGCCACAGCAGAAAGGAAGGAGCAAGGTTGGCCGTGACCCTGGAGGCCCAGGTTCTATTTCATTTCTGGTTCACAGTTCAGGACCCTTTGACGGGGCCGACGACATGAATCTGGAGGCTGAAGGGGAAGCCAAGGAGAAGGAATGGGGAGGGTGGGAAGAGAGGCCTGTTCTGCCCTTCTCTGGAGTGGAACTGGCTCTCCTGCCCTGGTGCAGACGTGGGGGCGAGAGGACCCAGCTTATGTAACATCTGAATGAGACGCAGCTCCCTCCTTGTGCCCAAGTAGCCCAGCCCACCAGCCGAGTAGGTGCGCGCACTGAGAACGGTGCCCCATTGCAAGGATGCCATGACAACGCGTGGAGATCACAGTGGAGAAAAGATCTGGCAGCGTGATCCACTCTGATCTGACTTTCAGGGCCACTGAAAGAAAAGCCCACAGGGAGGGGGGATAGACTTGCCCTAAAATGAGTACTAGAGCCACGGTTTTACAGAGTAACACAGTTGGAGGGGACCTTGGAGGTCTTCCAGTCCAACCCGGCAAGCCAATTCCATCTGGCTCAATAGCCTATCACCAAAGAGATTAAATCCACATTTCTGGAAACTTCCAGAGACTCACCGGATGGGCTCCGAACGGAGATGCTTGTTGAGCACCTGGACGAGGAGGTCTTCGGAGAAGGGGGGCTGCCCCTCCTTCCTCTGGACATCCAGGTGGGCAGTGTTGCAGAGGGCATGCACCCCGGCGTCTGTGCGGCTGGAGACGACAAATTTGATGGGCTCGGATGCTCTCAGATTTTCGGCAGCCTTCTGGGAAGGTGTGTGTGTGGGGGGGGGGAAGAAACAGACCCTTAGCTGTTGGGGGTTTAGATGTCTTTCACTTACAACAGAAAAGGCTGGAGGAGAAAACTCACAGCGGCATCGCAGCCCAATTTTGCTTGACGGTTGCCTGGAAGTTTTTTCTTTTTTTCTTTTTTAACTCCCTACATCAGAGGTCCCCAACCTTTCCAGGGAAAGGGAAGAGCAAGCGAATTTGCACGTGCGTGCACACGCATGTGCAAATGGGGCTGCCAGCGCCTGTGCGACTGCTAGCACAAGTAGCGGGGAGTGTGCACGCACCAGCCAGCTGTTCCAGTGGCCTGCAGAGCATGGACCACGGCCCACAGAGCATGGACCCCTGCCCTAGATGACCAGGTGCAAAGAGCTAGTTGCAAATCCTCCTCCTCCTCTAAGGAGGCGGCAAGTTGGAGGGTCGTGGCCGAGAACAGTTGGAAAAGCTCTCACAGACAGGGATGGGAGCAGGATCCAGGATGATCCTGTTGCAGATAATCCTCCCAAGGCCAGCAGGATTTTCTTTACCTCTCCTGCATTTCCCTCCCCTCTTCCTGTCTCTCCAAGGAGCTGAGCCGTCCTGGGCACCCTTCCTGCTGCTTTTGATTGCCTGGGAAGAAATTCTTGGCTCTGGCACAGACTTTTAGGGTCCAAGAAAAAGATTTCTTTTTCCCTTTAGGCAGAGATCTCTTCTGGATGGATTTCATTGCAAAAAATAAGGGGGAGAGAGAGAGAGGGGGGGATGAAAGATTCTAGCCAGGAAAGTGAGACAACCCCCTCTCGCTGCATCCCAGCCAGCACATTTAAAAGATGCAAAGCAAAGCACACAATTCAGCCATGCTGGTTTCCTTGGGAGAGCGCCAGATTTTTGAAATCATCCTTGGGAAGAACAGCAGGCCCAATTTTGCCATTTTCCCCTTTTCGTTTTGGGGTAATTAATAAAACTGCTGAAGTGGCTGTTGCTTTCTCAGCAGTGGATCAGCCCTGGGCAAAGGGGATTCCTTGGAAATGAAGCATACCAGCCCGGCTGATCTCTAAAGATCGCAGCAGCAGCGAGCGGTTGGGAGACAAGATCACCAGGAACGTCATAAGCTCCGTGGGGCGCAGCCTAAGGGAGCCCAAACAATCCAGAAGGGGGCAACAGTGAGCCAAACAGCACAGAGGCAAGCCAAGCTAAGCTGACTCCCCCCCCCCCCTTAAGGTAGCTGGTGACTTTGGGTCCTTCTGGGTGTGGAAAAGCTGAGCCTCGCCTCCTTTTGAAAGGGGCCCAACGCAGCAAACGGGACCCCTTTTCCCGCCCCAGGTGGTGGGTCAATCCTAAGACAGTTCCTTACCTCCAGGTGATTTTCCACACCAACAGCTGACATGCTGGCGGGCAGAGCCATCACACCACTGCAGGGGACGAAGAAAAAAACGAACAGCGAAATTATTCTTTCACGGTGATGTCAATGCAACACCTGCTGCATTCCAAGATGGACAAGTCAGGTGCTTTGAGAAGATGAGAGGTAACCCCAGTCTTGGGTGTTTATCACCCTTTTTCTTTCAAGACTTCCCTATCCAGCTGCCTCTAGTGGATTCCCAGCCATCAGCCGAGAAATTCTGTATATTCTTCTTTGCTATCTAGAATTCCTTTGATTTTTTTTTCCTCTGCACCTTTTTTTGGAAATCCCATTGGCCTGTTTGCCCCTGGCAAGTTGTTCCTCAACAACATACCCAGGTCTCTGTGTGCTCAACATTAGCAAACCCAAAGGAACAGAGACGTGCCAAAACTGGTAACTCTGGCAATTTTTGAACCCAATACCACAGCACTGTACTCTCCTACCGGTCATTGTTGAGCGGTACATCCCCACAAAATTAACTTGTTCAGCTGCCTTAGTACTTCTGGCTGTTTCTGTTAATCCAACAGCAGCTTCCGTTCTCCATTTTTAAAGCACAATACAGATAATTGCAGTAAAAATTATTATTCCCAATTCATTATCTGCTTTTAGTCTCAAAGTTAAAGCAAGCAATAGTTCTGAAGGCAAGAACCAAAATATATCCACTCAGGGTAGGTTAAAAGAAGAGTTTTGCTAAGAATGAGTGGCACAGGCTTTTGTGTGAAATAATTGCCTTTTTAATAGTAAAATGCCTAAGAAGGTTAAAAAGCAAGTGAAAATATTAAAGTGGCAGGTGCAGACACAAATCCATATATGAATAACAGCTGTCACTGACGTGCTAAATTCCAATTATTCCAATTCTTCCTGCCATCACTCAACCTGGCAGATTTCTCATTGCCTAAGAACAGGGTTTTTTCAGACTGTTCTGGGAGCCCTGAGGTTTTGTGAAAGACTTAAGAGCAAAAAAAGGAAAAAAAAAAGACTTGAACCCAGCCGTTCTTCAATCCTGAGAGCTTTGCCTCCTTATCGTGATTCTGAGAACCATTTTTTTTTTTAAAAAAAATCTTGGTCTAAAAAAGTTGGAAAACCTCTTGTCCAAGCTAACAAATTAGGGCAAGAAAAAAGGGGTGGGGGATGGTTTTACCCTGTTAAAACTGAGGGCGGGGGGGGGGGGATATGATAATCCTCCCTTATTCTCCCAAACGGCTGAGTTAATCTACGCTGCGTCCCAACAAAGGACTTCAAAATCAATTCTGAAGCAGAGTTGCACGCTGCTGAAACTTGGCTGGGTTCCAACAGTATGGAAATGCAGTATAGCCCCCATCTCATTTGATATGGCTTCTTCAAGTCTTGTGGTTCTTGAAAGATGAGCCTCTTGAAACCTGGATGACGTTCCCCATTCCTACGTTATTAAAAAGTTCAGACTTATGTTGTTTCTCTCCTTAGTGAACAGAAGAACAGACTTGGAGGTCATCTAGTCTAGCCGCCTGCTCAGGCAGGAGACCCTAGACCATTTCTGACAAGTGCCTGCCCAGTCTCTTCTTAAAAACCTCCAGCGATGGAGCACCCACAACTTATGCAGGCAAGTCCTTCCACTAATTTAATTGTCCTCACTGCCAGGAAATTTCTCCTTAGTTCTAGGTTGATTCACTCCTTGATAGGTTTGCATCCATTACTCTTGTCCTGCCCTCAAGTTGCTCTAGAGAATAGATCCACCCACTCTTCTCTATGGCAGCCCCTTAAGATATTGGAAGACTGTTATCATATCAGTCCTTCTTTTCACTAGACCTACCCAATTCATGCAACCGCCATATATTTTAGCCTCCAGTCCCCTTAATCGTCTTTGTTGCTCTTCGGTGGCCAAACGGGATGCAGTATTCCAAGTGTGGTCTTCTGACATGACGGCGCAGCGACAAATTTCTTAGCAGGCAAAAGTTTTAGGTTCCCCCCATGGCAGACCGTGTAATTTTGATGGCATATTTGTCTTGTAGCTCTAATTTCTAAGCCGCAGCACAAGACTGCCGTTTGTAGAAACACCTTCAGCCCTGCGGCTAAACCCAAAGGGACGTAAACTTTTAAAAGGAATGTTTACATGCCAGGCTTTCAACAAAGCGAGGCCTCTGTCGAAGCAAAAGAATGAGAAAAGTGCCAGATTAAAAGAAGCTTTTCCACTGATGGCACTTTTAAATGCATTTGAAGTAACTTGCCTTTTTATGGCCATTTTTGACATCCCAAATACTTGCTTCCCCTTGCGATTGAGACATTTACCGGACGAGGGTGACTTCATTTCACATTTCCCCCCACATTTCACATTTTTGTCTTCCACAGTGGGCTGAATCGGACTGTCAGATAGAGGCAGGGTTGTTAACTTTGACCCAGAACCCAAAATGCTAGAAAAAAAACCACAATAGTTCTGTGCATTCACATAGGACTCCCTTCAATTTCAGCAACGATTCAATACAAAATAGCAGAGTAGAAGCGGGAGGAGTCTAGAACAGCGTTTCCCAACCTTAGGAACTTGAAGATGCGTGGACTTCAACTCCCAGAATTCCCCAGCCAGCTATGCTGGCTGGGGAATTCTGGGAGTTGAAGTCCACGCATCTTCAAGTTCCTAAGGTTGGGAAACGCTGGTCTAGAAGTCCACGCTTGGCACATGGCCCCGGGGTTCCTCTCTGGCTAACGCACCCCGTAAAGGGCATTCCTAGCGATTGCAATGAAAAACTTAAATTTCCTGCCTCTAGCCTTCTGCATTTAATCCTCAAGATGACCCAAGGACCTCCCTCCATCGCTGTTTTCTCCCTCGTGGTTTGCTTTGGTTTTTCAAGGTTGCATTTGTACGCGCTGTTCTTCGCCTTACCTATATTTGGCCCCGAAGTATTGAAAGAATATTAAGTAGCGAGTTTTGGTAGAGTTCATTTCGGCTTTGCCCCCCCCAAATAAAAGTTGCAATTCCCATCAGCCTGGAAAAAAAAGCATGCCCAAGAAAAATATTGCTTTGCAAAGCAGAGGGATTGGCTCGCCTCTAAAAACAATGCAATTATTATTATTTTTTTTTGCTTTAAAAATGGTTCTTTAATGAAACAAGACAATCCCCCGGCTGCTGGTCCAGGATTTTTTTCCCAGGCTCTAGGCGCCTGGCGATAAAGGCCCCTTCCAAGGTGTCTATCCGATTGCCTGCCCCGGTCGAATACATTAACTCGACCGTTTTCAGACATGCCCCACGCTAGATATTTCTCTCTTGCTTGGTTATTTCCCTTCCCCTCTTCCCCGGGGCCGGTAATGGATATTCCCCTGCCCCAACTGGTTACCTCTTGCTGGCAGTCAGCCGGCCGCCTAAACTCGGCCCTACTGAAAAGATAGGGCGATTGCAAGGGGACCTACAAGGGGCGACGTCGCGCCTTGATTGCAACCTTCGCCTATAAATGGAACGGGCGGCCAGGAGTGGGAGGGGCTTATTCAGCCGGAGCTTTCCCCGAAGGGAGCTGGGGAAAATTCTCAGCCTGGCAGAAAAACGCCCAATTTCTTTTGTGCTAAATAAATAAATAAATAAATAAATAAATAAATAAATAAATAAATAAATAAATAAATAAATAAATAAATCCCAATATATCCAAGCAAAGTTGAAAAGCTAGGCGCGTTTTTCATTGTGGTTCTGGGACATCCTAGAGGCGTTGCGCCTCTGACCGTGTGCAGAATTCTTTCAGTGAGAAAATATTCCAAAGCACAGAAACATCCTTGTGGATTGTGCAGACTAACAACTCTTAATTATTTACCCTCTTGTCGGTCATTGGTAATGGAGTTTTCACTAAAGAAACTGAACCTCTGACTTTTATAAACCCCTGTCAAAGTGATGAATAGGAGGTTGAATCTGCAACAAACGCCCATTTTCTCCTAGATATGGAGGAAAAACACTTTGAGTGACGCCAGAGAGAATGTATGGGTGGGTACCGACTGTATCAGTGACGGCGAACCTTTTAGAGAGCAAGTGCCCAAGCTGCAACCCAAAACCCACTTATGTATCGTCGGGTACCATTGGGTGGGCATGGCTGCAGCGGTAATGGCAGACTGGGTGGGACTTAAAGGTTCAATCAATCAATTCCAACTTTGCAAGATCTTTTTTTTCCTGCCAGAAGTTGAAATTGATTGAACTTTTTTCTTCTTCTTTGTACACGGTGGCGGAAAGCGAAAAGGTTTTATAAAACCCAGCTGAAGGCCTACTAGGACGGGGGCGATGGCGCGCGTGCCCACAGTGAGGGCTCTGCATGCCACGTGTGGCACGTGTGCCATAGGTTCACCACCATGGGACTATATCATGTTAGCCATGGTTAGTTCAGGGCTTGTGGTTTTTTCCCCCCCTTCCAACTCTCCATGTTGTGAACAGGCCAAGAATAAATTCCTAGTTGGGCCCGCAATTCTTTTTGGCAACTAGTGAGAACTCTGCTCCCAGACAGAAAAATGAAACAAGAATGAAACAAATAAACAGCAAGCCTCAAGGCTTGGCAACCGTCAGGCATGAGTGCTTCTAAAAAGACCACCCATTATGATACCCACCACAGACGTCTGCCCCTGTAAAAATTCGAGCTTCGGATTAAAAATAAACAAGCATCTATCCCTTTTGATTGCAGAGATACCTTCTCCTTTGTAAGCAAGGATGTCTTGTTACATTCTCTGGGCTGATGTGATTGAATTAAGCTGTTCTAGAGAGGATCAAGATGGAGATTCCCATTCAGGCATGAATGCTGCTCTTATCCTGCTTCCCTGGGTTGTTGTACAGCTAAAACAGCTGGCTGGCATCTGGAAGGAAGTTCAGAGACAAAAACTTCAGGACTTCAAATTAAGACCCGGAAGAGAACGAGCAGGAAGTAAGTTGCAGTTAAAATTATGCTTAAATTCTTCTACGTAGGGAAGCCCTGATATATACACACTCATTCATTCTTGGTGAAGGCAAGCCTGATTTTTTATAAGGCCAGCAATAACTTAAATCTACTACAGTTGACCTCCCTCCCCCCAAAAAAAGGCTGGCCTACAGTGAGAAAAAGATTGCCAAATGTTACAATTTTGTGTGTCACTTGGAGTTTGGAGAAAAAGGTTCCCACGGCTTTGTGTGACGCAGGATGAGGATTAAACAGCGCACCCTCTGCTGCTGATTGCTGTTGAGGCCTCACCCGTGCTAGATTAATCTGTTCTGGGCCCAGACAGTCTTTGAGATTGCAGAATTGGAAGATTATGTCCTCAGGATCTTTATTCTAAATGCCCCCCCACATATGGAGGCTTCAAAGGAGCAGGGAGTGAAGCATTTGACCCATGTCCTGCAATCCAAAAGACTCATTTTTTTTTAAAAGAGTCCCTAATTTAGGAGTTTGGGAAGACAGTGGTGGGTCCTCCAAGTAAATTTTGGAAGAATTTACAGGGCAAATTCCTGGTATGTTTTCAGACATCCTTGCAATCATAAGGGCTAGAGACTTGGCTTGCTTATAAATGCGTCATCCAGCCTGAAGGAAGTCCCTTGACTGTTTCAGCATAAGACATTGTCCTGTTACACACACACACACACACACACACACACACACACACACCGTCGATGAAGCAAAGGACAGAGTAATGAGCTGGATTCAGTTCTTATTTAGGAGCAGATTTCTGAAAATTCAGACGGGACTGACTGCCTAATCTGTAAAGGCAGTGTCCATTCTTGCCTTTTTTTTGTTTTGTTTTGTTGAGTTTCTGCAAACAGATCCCTGCCGAAGAAGCACATGATAAAATCAGCAGTTCTTTCATTGCAAGGCCGTTTCCAGCTGCAAGTTACAAATCGGCCAACATTGGAAAGAGCCGCCATCTCTGCGGGAAAGCCATTGTGAAGGAATTGGGAGAATTGAGGGGGGGGGGGTGGGGCTTGCTGGGGTTTAGGTCAAAATAATCCATGGGAAAGTTTCTGAATCTGCAAAGCACATATCAATGTCAAACTGAGGATCCTCCTTGGTGCTTTTTAACTCCCTGGATGAGCTTTGGAGAGAGGCAGATTAATGTTGGCTGCCGGGTGCTCTGAATTCAGCTGTCTCTACTGATTTATTTCTGTGGTTATCCAAAGAGAGCTTCCCTCCTGCACAGTTTGTCCCACAAGGATCCCGACAGGTAAACTAGCAATTCCCCCCCCCCCCCGCCCAGGTTCATTTACAGGTAGCTCTGGACTTACCACCGCAATGGAGCCTCCAAATTTCGGTTGCTAAGCGAGATTTTTGTTCAGTGGGTTTTGCCCCATTTGACCAGCTTTTTCACCCCAAGTGTTAAGTGAACCCCTGCAGGCGTTAAAGTCAGTCACACGGTCGTTAAGCGAATCTGGCTTCCCTACCGACCGGTCAGAAGGTTGCAAAAAGCCATCCCCTGAGCCCGGGACACCGCAACCGTCATAAAATACGAGTCAAGTTGCCAAGCGGTTGAATTGGGATCGCGTGACCACAGGGGGGGGATGCTCTGCAACTGGGGGGGGGGGCGTAAGGGTGCAAAGCAGTGGCGTCTGCTTTTCAGTGCCATGGCAACTTCAAGCGGTCACTACACGAACCGTTTTTGTAAGCCGAGGACTACCTGGACTCAACCAGAGTCTAAAACTTCCCCTAACCCGCAGAGCTGTTTCGCCTGCTGGGCTAAGCGCTGGCTGGCTGGCTTGCGGTTGATTGGAAAGTGGTTGATTGGAAAGTTTGACCTCTAAACCCGAGTCTGGGCGAAGAGGCTGCCTTACCCGGAGCGGCTGAGATAGGCCAAAGTGGGGGGGGGGGACCGGACCCCAGTCCCTTCCCCAATTCCTTTGGGATGGATTACCCTGCCCCAGGTGAGGCGCGGGGCCAGCGCACTCCCGGCTGCCCTCTAGGGGCGGCGGGAAGGTTTGCCAGCCGGATCGGCCCGGCTCCGAGCGCAGCAGCAGCGCCGGTGCCAAAAAACGGGGCCGGGGCTGCAAAGGCGTCGCCTTCCCCCCACCCCACCCCACCCTCGCCGCCTCCGGGAGCTGGGCGAGGCGGCGGCTGGGCGTCGCTGCAGCGAGTGCCGGAGTTGGCCGACGCTCCCTGGGCTGCTGACAGCTCGGCTCCGCAGCCTGCCTCTTCTCTCCCTCTCTCTCTCCCCCCCCCAACCAACCCCTCCGCCTTTCTTCCAGGCGGCCAGCCGTGCGCCGAGGCGAGGGCGTGCGCGTTGCGCAGGGCGTCCCCGGACCGGCTCCTTCGCTCGCTGGCTGGCTGGCTGGCTGGCTGCAGCTTCTGGGCGCCCGCTTGGAGATGCGCCTGCCCGGCTTGTGAGAGCGGCCTCTCGCTCTGCCCCCCCTCCCGCCCGCCTCCCCCCCCCCGGCGGCCAAGATGACGGTGGAATTCGAGGAGTGCATTAAGGATTCGCCCCGATTCCGGTAAGGGAGGCGTCGTCTCTCCCCACCACCCCTTTTGCAAAGCGCGGCCGTTTTCTCCCCTGGCCATGGCTTTTGCCCGCCGCCGGGTTGGATTGGCGGGGTTCGAGGTGGAGGGAGTTTGGGGAGGGGGCGTTGGCGAGCTTCCTCCGGGGGGGAGAAGGAGGGAGGGGTGGCAAGGGCCGCTGCGGGTTACACGCGCAACGCGCCCTCTTCACACGCGCAGCGCGCTCGCCTATTGTTAACATTCAGCCCTCGTTTCGGACGACGTCCCCGCCGCCGTGTCAGCGACGCCAGGAGGCAAAATGGGGGCGGTGGAAGAGGCTCCCCGTTTTTTCCTCCCGTTTGCCTACAGCTGCTTGCACGGGGTGGGGGTGGGGAATAGAGAAGGTATCCTTTAGGGCTTCCCACCCCCCCCCCCCGCCCGTCCCCCGCCTTCGCTACCTCGTCGGGAGGAGAAAGGACGGGAAGAGAGGGAGCGTGTACTTGCCTACAACTAAAGCCTTGCCCTAGGCTGATTTCCCAGGGGATAACAGCTCGGCTGCTTGGTCTGCCTCATGAGAACTAGTCACCTGGCTGGCGGTTTGCAAGGGGCCCGGCCTGCTGGCCCACACGAAGCTTGGTTCCATTGACTTTGCTGGGGGTGGGGGGAGAGAGTGGCATGCGCATGGCTGGGCGGTTGCAGGAGCCCCACGCCAGACGGCGGCGGTGGTGGACCAGGGGCCTCTGTGCATCTGCAGATGCCCATCGCCAGCCTCCTTGTCTGGTGGAGGGAAAAAGGCTGGCGCGGAAGCATCCCTCGAAAGCCAGCCTGGACCCCGTCCTCTGTGTGTCTCTGTGTGTGTAAAAGCAGAACAGGGGGAGCAGCTTGGGAATGGTTGCGATGGGCTTCGTCCCTCTGCCCCCAGACCCGCGGTGGTGACTTAGCACTGGGGAGGGAAGGAAGGAAGGAAGGGACTGCTGCAATCTCCCCCTCCCCTCCTTTGGTCACATCAAGGTCGTCCGTGGCCACGCGTGTGTGCTGGAAGGGTGGAGGCTGGGAGGGTGAGACAGACACGGCTGGCTGCCATCCTGATGCACATGGGCTTAATGGACAGGCCGGGATGCGCTGGCTAAAAATATGTTGGAAGGGGCAGTCTGGCTCAAGGAAGGGGGGGGGAAGCCAGCCCTGTTCCCAAAACTGGAAGAGAGCAGTGTGTGTGTGTGTCAATTGCTTGCTGGCGGGCGGACGTGGGAGTGTGCTAATGTGTGTGCCTGTGAGGATCAGCACTGTATTGCTATCTGTTATTTATTAGGTATTGATTGAAGCATGAGGTCTGCTCCACTTTTCAGCCCAAAAGGATCCCAGAAAGGAATTAAAGGAAAAGACACAGCATAAGAGGATAAGAGGAGGGGGAGGGAAGTGGAAGTCCCAGCCTTGTTGAGAAGAGAAGGAAAGGCCTGTGTGTGTGTGTGTGTGTGTGTGTGTGTGTCACAAGAGAGCTGTAATTTACTGCCCCCCCCCCCACACACACCTGTTAATTTCCTCTGGGAAGCTGAAAAGCAGGGAAACAGTGGCATGTAGTCTCTGAGCATGCGCTGAAAGCTACTAGATCTGGGTTGCCGCTGTCCAGATGTCTCTTAGATGGCACAGGAAAGCTAGTTTCCTCTTTCTTTTGCTCGGCCTCTCGGGATCGCGCTTTTGCAGCACTGTTCTGTTGCAAGGTGGTAAAAACGGTGTGTGTGTGTGTGTGTGTGTGTTGTTGTTTGGGGTTTTTTTTTTGCTTCAGGCCTGGCCATCTGGATCGAATTTTCTTTTCTCTCGGCAGTGGCTTCCCCTGCGATCCTCCAGGATTAAGATTAAATATTAAGCACCGGAAGCAACATTTGCGTATTCAGGGTTTAGGAGCTTCTCTGTTCCCTTTAGTACCTTGAAAAGGTACCGGATTAGGTAAGATTTGAATGCTCCGATTCCAGGCCTTTGCTTGGGTCTTGATTCTGTCCATTGCCTCCGTTCCTTCAATAGTGGGAAACAGGTGTGTGTGTGTGTGTGTGTGTGTGTGTGCATTATGATCCCTTTACGACTTCTGGACTTCAGCTCCCAGAATCCCAAGCCAGCCATTCCTGCTGAGCCATTCAGGAATTCTGGAAGTTGAAGTCCACAGGTTGCCAAGGGCCATAATTGCCCACCCCCGTTCTAGATCATTATTTAAGGACTAGTCCTGACTGTCGCTGTCCATGGTACTTAGGGTACTTTAGATACCCAGAATTTGCAGGGGTTCCCCTTCTTTCTCTTCAGGTGTGGCCGGCTTTCCCAGCCACACCTTTACCACGTGAGAATGCAGAATGAAGAGGATGTTTGATTCTTGTGGGATTTACCGTTGGGATCCAATCCTACTTTTTTTCAATAAGGCCATACGAATTTATTTGCGTACAAAGCCCATGTCCTGAGCTGTTCCGTTCTCCGTGGATGAGCTTGGATGCCATTTCCTCCAAGGCAGAGCTTCTCAATGGGGGCAGGCAGAATTCTTTCCTAGCCTTACCTGGAGATATATCCCAAACCTCCAGGGACTTTTTGCAAAATGAAATTGTTGAAGCTCACATTTTGCAGCATGACCCGGGGTTCTTGTGGGTATGCAAATATGTGCTTCCTCCACGAGAGGATTGTGGTTTGCCAGCTCTCGGCGCTTCTGAGACAGAGGTATATTTGAGAGGCTTTGTTGCTCTGTTGGCTGGGAACAGCAAGCCAAAATGATGGGAGAGCTTGCCTAGAAAAATTGCATTATACTTTTGAGGGATTGGGGATTTCGAGAAGAATGGTCTTATTGACAGAAGGCAACCTATTTGCGAGACAGCATTGAACCTAACTTGACACAACCCGCTGAGTGCAGTGTGGTTTTCCTTTCAGGTTATTAGACAAGGCATTGTTACTTGTTCTCTCCCCCTTAACGTCCAGTTGTTTGAGCATTGGTTTGAGAAGTATACTACTTCGCAAGCATCCAATTAAAACAAAAACTGGCCCGGATTGGGAAAACTGCATTCCGTCAGGATTATAGAGGCATGTTGGTGCTCTGATGTAAGTTACAGACGTTGCTGGCCCTGATGAAATCTTGAGATGAAATCTCCTCCCTCGGCTTGTTGAGTGAGCAGGGCTGGGGAGTTAAAGCTTGTGGATCTTGCTTTCAGCCCCCTGCGTTCTCTGCTTGGGAAAGGAAGTGCAGTGGCTGGGTTTTTTTGGCAGCCGACTTACCCAGAAACTGAAGATGCTATTCTACCTTGACCTTTCCACGTTTCCAACTTGCCTGTGTGATTTGCAACTAGAGGCAAAGCAAAAAGTCCCAGATGTTAGAGAAAAACGCGTGCACTCTGTAAAATGAAAGGCGAGGGCAAATTGGGGTGTCGGCGGCGGGGGGGTTATGTAAAATAAGAGGAGTGCAAGACTAAGAGAGCATTTGAAGAGAGGTCCCTGCATAATGCTGCTTTTGCACGCGTGCTTCATTTGAAATGGAACTTTGGAGGTGAGATCTACACAAGGCTGGTGAAACGGGGGGGGGGGGAATTTGGGCAGAGTTTTTCCACTTGAGTTGATCATTTCCCTCCCCCACCTTTCCGACAATCTAACCTGGCAGATCAGTGGCTGCGTTTCAGTTCTGTTGCAGGGAGGGGAGGGATGGGTGGGCTGGAAATGCATCCTTGGCCATGGGCCAGATCAGTGACCTCACTGATCAGATAGCCTCCCCCTGTGGCCGTGACCCTTTGTGATGGGACTCGGAGGTGGAGCGTACGGGCTTTGGAGTGTGTTTATTTAACACATTGCTGTGGGGCTCGCCATCTTTGTTGGGATGTGCTCTTTCGACAATCCCAGGCGCTTTGGTGTCGTGGCAGCCGCCTGTCGTTTGTGCTGAGCTGTTCACCCTCACCGCTGAGTTTGCAACATTCGGCTGGGTTAGGGGCAGGGGGCTGCTTACAAATCGGGTGGAAGATCAACAGGAAAGCTCAGGGCAGCCAGATTGGCCAAGAAGTTGAGAAGGCATCCTAGAAAAAAGGCAAGCAGGAAATTGCGTAACACCACACTGACAGGAAAAATAGAGGGATGGGTGTCTATAAAGCCACCAAGAGTTAAACTCAGTCCCAAAGAGACTGAATGTTTGTTAATGTAATTGTTACCCGGGTTGGGCAGTCCAGACAGATTCAAAATGGATATCAGGGTTATGGGGTTCAGGATCTGGACATCTTTCAACACTGGGTTTCAGCTTTTGGATCAGATCAGGGCGAAATGTCAGATGGTTGTTTCTTAAACTTTTCCAACGACGGAAGAGCGAACGGTTATTTTCTTTTTTAAAAAATGCAGAATGCCTGTGGTTGCTTTTTTAAAAAAAGAAAAAAACGGAGGGAGTAACCAGAATACTAAAAAGAAAGCACGTTTTAATGACACTCTGCTTTTTCCTAGCTTTTAACGCATTGATGATAAATCTCAATAGAATGAATGAGTTTGTGTGTGATGGATCGTTTCTTCTTGCTGGGCTTGTGAGTTGTGGAAGACAGTGGGGATCGTTGCAGTTCATGGGTCATTTGGCCTGTTGGAAGGTTGATTTAAGTGTATTGTGTTTGAAAAGCTTTACAAACTTTTAAAAAAAATCAGCTGTTTTTTTAGCAGCCCTGTGGAAACGTCGCTGGGGAAGGTACCGCAGCGCATCCCTTTTAACGTAGAGATAACGTAATAATGATAGTCCTCAACTTAGGACCACAGCTGAGCCCAAAATTTCTGCTGCTGAGCGAGACGCATGTCAAGCGAATTTTCTCCCATTTTATGGCTTTTTTTTGCCACAGTGGTTAAGTGAATCACTGCAGCAGTCGCTAAGTGTGAAAAACGGTCTTAAGTCCCTTTTTCAGTGCCGTCGTAACTTTGAACGGTCACCAAACGTCGTAAGTCAAGGACTGCCTACAATGATTTGCTTCCTGGGCGCCAGGTGTCAAAGAAAAGGTTTTGGCGCTGAGTCCCCGTTTCGGCATTCACCTTTGTGGAGTGTGAAGCTGCCAGCCCAACCACCTTTTCGAATCGAAATATAGCCTTTCCAATGTTTTGCATTCGCTTTCTGCTTTCTCTGCATATTGTTTGCACTTCTTCTTGCAGATCTGCACTTCGGAAAAAGCCGTATCGACAGTGGTTTTATCTTATTTAGAAATTTATTTGCAGGGGTTTTTTTTGAGGGGGGGATGTCCCCCAAAAGATGATGACCTGAGACAGTATCACAGTGGGTCCCCAACACGAGGCCCTCCTGATGGTTCTCCCAGTTCCAATTTCATGGACACCGACTGGGATTTGCAAGAGGCTCAGCCCTGTAAAATATCCAGCTGGAGAAGGCCGGTGGGTCAGTCTGAAGACAAACAAATCAAAGTCCTATAATGGCATATTTGCAATTCAGAGCTTGCCTGCAGCATTTGGCTCTCCCTTCTCTCTCCTAATTCTCTTTCTTTTGTCAATTGGTTTTCAAAAATGTGTCTTAAAATGTGAACAACGACGGAATTGGTTAGCAAAGGAGGCCCAAATCTATAAGAACTAGGAATATAAGAAATATACAGCGAGTGCAAAGTAAGGGGAGTGTCTGTGGGGTTGGTTTGTTGGTTAAAACGTTGCTTGTGCAGTTGCCTTGAGCATAGATCTCAGGAACAGCGGATATTCCGAGAAAGCAGAAGAACGAATGAGTACTTGAGGGCGATGGGAGTTGTAGTCCAGCCCATCTGGGAGACCTAGGCTGGGAAAAGCGGATCTGAAATGGATGTTTTGGGGGAGGCGTGTAAAAGTGAATTTAATTCTGTCTAATATATTAAAAAAAAATAAGATGGGGAAGAGTCGACTTAGATCTGTGTTGATCCTATCCAGCCTCGTTGGTACAACGTGGACCTTGTAGAGGCAAGCCTAATTTCAGGAAAACAAATCTAATTACCTGGAAAGACCTGTTTGGAGTGCATTTTTTCCCCTTTGGTTCTGCTCGGGTTCACTCACCCAATCGGCACTCACGGTGTCGCCCGAATGAGGAGTCACGGCCCTGACGTCAGCCGCCACGGCTTGGCTGACTCACTGTCACCTGTGACTGGGGATGCCGCTCGGATCTACATTAGGAAAGCGGGAGGTGGGTTTGTTCTTTGGGAACCCCATCACACCAAGCCACAGCTTGCTTCATTGTGGGCCAGTCCTGAAACCTATTTTTTTAAAAAGGGCACCCAGCATTTTTATGTCTTTCAATGGGGACGTGTTGGGAGTAATGTGATTCCAAGGACGGCCCCTTCAAAACGAGGGATGAAAAAGTTATCCTTTCAAATAAAATTAAACCCCTCGCTCTCCTCTTATAGGATTAGCTTGAGGATATCCTGGGGTCCAGAGTTATATTTTCCGGTGATGCCCAACGGGATCTTGTCCACGTTGTCAAGGCGTCACATCCCTGATCTATTTAGGTCGCTAACGGCAACCTTGGGAAGAGAGTTCTAGGTTTATAGGTAAAACGTTTCCTTAAAAACCAACCTAGACACCCCTGCCTTTGTTCGCGTTACGCCAAACCTTTAAGTTAGTTTCCACGCTGCAAAAGTTTATTCTGGAAATGAGCCAGGCTCGAAAGCTAAGCCCTTTCTGTCAAGACTGGTTGGATGGATTTAATTCTTGGGAAAATAAACACAAAAGGTGTGTGTGTATGTGTATCAGCCCACACTTTTCCCCTGCTTTGGATCCCATTTTCAAGCCAGTCTGTTGAAAGGAAAGGAGTCAGTGAGCGCAAAAGGCAGGAAGGTGGGAAACGGGGGATTAAGGCGGGTGGTTCAAATTCAGAGGTGGAAGCCCCGGGCAGTAACAATTGCTCGGCTGTGAAATAAGTCCCCAGTTAGCTTAGTCTAAACAGATTTATGCAATTCTGGCCTGTGAGATAATGTGGTTTCCCCAAAGAGAGATGGGAGGATGCAGGTCTGGTGCTAATGAATAGCCAAAAAACAATGCTGCAAACTGCAACTGCAAACCAAGGACGGAAGGAAGGAAGGAAGGAAGGAAGGAAGGAAGGAAGGAAGGAAGGAAGGAAGGAAGGAAGGAAGGAAGGGAGAGAGGGAGGGAGGGAGGGAGGGAGGAAGGACCTTGGTTAGTATTAGTATTGAACTTGGTCTATTTTTCTCTGAGTCAGTGTGGGCATTGTGTAACGGCAGCCTAAGATTCCAGGCATTGTGTGAATCCAGAAAACGGGCTAATTCCATGTGCAGGGTTGTTCTCTTGAAGCAATCTAGCACTCCTCATCTCTGAAAGATGGATGTTCCAACCTGACTCTTCAGGGCAGTGAAAAGATTTCTGCCACATTGGCTTTAAAAACAGTTTTTTTAAAATATCCCCCGTGCTGGGCTGATGCATTGCTGTAGTTATAAACCATGATTTGAGGAGCCAACAGTGAGTTGGGTGCACATTTAGTCATGGTGTGTTTTAACCACGTTCCACTGACGGCCTCGTGCATTCGAAGCTAAGGCTTGTTTATAAACATGGTTTAGGGGACCATTTGCAGTCATCTGAATTAAGGGATTACAGGGCCGTAAAAAGGGGGGCTTTGCGTCCACACCGCGAGGCCGACCAATCAGTCGCATCTGGATGCATTGTATTGTGCGAACTGAACTTCTTCGTTAGTCCCAGGATGCTGTTTTCCTTAACCAGCAGCGGCTCCTCAGGCCTACGGAAAGAAGCCTTTCGCATGTCCGAATGTTCATCTTCAGAGTTTGGCTTAGAGGATTCTGAGATAATTGGATTCGGTGGTCCGGATTGAAAAGTTCTCAGAAGTTCTGGGGTTGCCGCTTGCTTTGACCCAAGCCGGTGTTTCTCCCTGCCTTGGAAGCTGCACGTTGTTCACCCAAAGAGAGACACGGAAGGATCTTCCTTAAACACACTGTTGATTCCTGGGGTCTCACCCGGGGCTCTGAGTTTGGGGAGCCTTTCATGGAAATCGCTCTAGCCAGAGCAGACAAAGCACCTGCTTTGTTCTTCCTGGGAATCTCTTGGAACGGCAGGAAGTAGGGGCCTCGCTCCTCCACCGCGGCCGGACGTATCCTGAGGGGCCATGAAATGGCCTTTTGTAAGAGGCTGGCCAGAAAGGAGAGGCCGGCTCGCTCCTCATCTCTGCCGAGTTCCTGCGGGGGCTGGCGGAATACTAAAGCTGCCTCAAGGGCTGGTGGATATACAGGTAGTTCTCCAGTTATGACAGCAACTTAGCCCCAAATTTCTGTTGCTAAACGAGACAGTGGTTAAGTGAGTTGGGTTGAAGATGCCTCGCTCCGAGGGTCTGAGATTTTCCTCTCGCAGGAGGACCATTTTGACCCGAGCCACCCCAGAAGGGAACCAGGCTGCCAACCTGGGAGTTATAAATATACAGGTTGCTTCCAGGGGGGGGAAAAAAGAAAAAAAAGATGTGGGTGAGAAGTCCTCCAGGCAAGATAATTGGTGATTTCTATTCCAGGATCATCTCATGATGAATGTCAGAATAATAATGATCATTGCAGTGTTTTTAGCCCTGCGTTGGCATCTGAATGAGCCTTTGCAAATAGTAATAATAATAATAATAATAATCCTGAAAACCCATAATTTCAAGCTTGATGCCTCTGCAGGAAACGGGGTGCTGGGCTGGAGGAGAGTTGGGTGGGAGGGAAGCTTATCTTGTGCAGTCCAGGTGCAATTGGAGCCCACCAACGTTCATCTCTGTGTTGCTGGTCATTGTTAATCCAGATGTTTCCCTTTGAGTTTTGCCATTCAACCTGCCTTGGGCAAGGAGACCATTAGCCAAGAGTGAGGAGCCGATAAAGCAGCCACAAAGAGCTACTCCTTGCATGCAGCTGAATCCTTCAGCCATCCGCTTCATCTCCCTGATTATTTGGAACTTGATGTACTGAAAGTCCTTGAGAACTGCGGCAAGGAAAGTCATAACATGGGTCAAAAGTCGCTTAACAAATCTCTTACACTTAACAACAGAAATTTTGGGCTCAATGGCGTTCACAGGTTGAGGACCCCCTTGTATAGTTAGCGAGGAGCAAGATCTCCAAAACGTAGTTTTTAGCTTAATTCTTTTCCTCTTCCCGTCACTTCTTCTGCGGCGATCGTTTGCAAACGGGATGAACTTTGCAAACTTTGTTATCACTTCCCTACAGCAAGGAAAGTCTGTAAATTGCCCTTGCCGTTGGGAGAGGGGTGAGAGAAAATCTCTAGGAAGATTTCCCCAGCCTTTGCTCCTGGCTCTCGCCTTGGATCAAAGCTAAAGGCAGCTGCCTGCTGAGACACGGTCAGACCCTCCGTGCCTGGCTCTTCTCCCCCCAGGAGAGAAGGGAAGGAAACAGCTTCAGCAGGAGAGGCCTTGGGCCTTTCCTATGAACTGAGTTAAAAGTCCATTTTTTGTTTCCTGCCCGTGTCCTTAGATTCAGGGGTGAGGTTTCTGCTGTTTGGCTGAGGGTTCAGGCCCAGCGTACATTTTCTCAGCCTTGACTGAGCTTGGCACGGCTTAAAAGGTCTCAAGGCTGGTTTTGAAAGTTGCCTCCAGCCTTCGAGGCTTTGTATCCGAAGCCATGGAACGGGCATAATGACGGCTTTGAAGGGTGAGGATAATGGCCAAGGGTGCGGGGGGGGGGGGGTTTCTCCCTTCCCCTCCCCATTCCTTTCGTTAGAAGTTTTAAAATAAACATCTAGGAGTGGGAAGATGCGGCTCCAAAATGATGGACATGAGCAAGGAAAGAGTGACGCTTTTCCTGTTTCATCACCTGCCCTCAAAAGAGAGGGAGGGAGAGGGACAGAGCGGGGGGGGGGGGAGAGGGCTAAGTGGCTTGACCCACATACAGCCAGCCAGGCCCCTGGCCTTTCTTTGCCCTTCTCTTTAATTCACAAGGAAATCCCACCCCTTCTACTCTTTTCAGCGACCTTTCCTTGAGTTTCCCAGGGAATAAATCTGATGAAATTACAGGAGGTGGGAAACGGGGTGGTTGGGGTGGGGAAGGTCTCCCTGCCAATCTGTCAGGAGGTGTGTGTGTGTGTGTGTGTGTGTGTGCAAGGGGGGGCTGGCTGTCCATCCTCTTGGAAATCAGCCTTGCATTTCCAAGCAGCTTTGGCTCTCTTGAGTCCGGCCATGACGAAATGGCTTTGGGAAAGGTTCCTCGCCCTCCTTTGCAGGAATTCCCAGAGCAGACTTCGGCTTGGTTAATGCTTGGAAAGGGAGGACTTAGATGGAGAAACTGTAAAAGTGTTTTGGAGGAATGGTGTCCGGCCACTACTACCGTAATATAGCAAAGACATTTGCAAACCTCAGCTCACGCAGACCCCGGGAATTGAGCTGGGCTTCCATGGCTACCTAAAATTAGCCTCCAAAGGAAGAGACTTAATTCAGGAGCTGAATTCCCTACCCAAACGGGAAGGGCCCTATTTTGCCAGTCTCTTTCAGTGAAGAAGTTCTGACAAGTTTGGGGGTGGGGAGCTGCACCCCAAATGGAGAAGTCGTTCAATCCTCTCCTGGGGGGGGGGTGCTGGAAGTTTGCGGCAGGTTTCCCCGTTCTGAAAATTTCCCCATGCTCGCTGGAGAATCCTGGGAGTTGAAGTCCACAAGTCTTAATGCTGCCAAGGTCGGATGCCCCTGGCTTACAGCTTAAACAGAAGCGGGCCCCTGGCTAGGGCTTAATTTAAAGCAGGGTCCTGTTTGCGTTTTTCTGCTAAGGAAGGAATGAAGAGTGGAGGAAGCTGGGAGAAGGAATGACAGAGAGAGAGAGAGAGAGAGAGGGAGAAAGAGGCTGACCTCGGGTTATTTCCTTGCTTGGAGAGAAAGATGCTCATTTTTTTGTGGGAGCAATTGGAGGCTTGCACAGAAGGCAGCCCATTGCAATTTCGCATGGCCAAAACTGCAAACTGGCAGAACCTGTGGGATGTTCAGTTGGGATGGATGGATGGATGGATGGATAGATAGATATGTATGCATGTATATATGCATATATAGAGAGGTGTGTGTGTGTGTGTGTGTGTGTGTGTACATGGAGAGGTCCCTGTCCTCTGGCTGCTGTGAAACCTGGAGCTGTAAACCTTGGATCGGGTGCCACGGGCAAGGAAATTCTGTACAGAAAGGAGAATTGTTGGAAGACACAGCTGTTAGTGTTAAAAACACTGACAATTCAGTTCCTGTCGCAGAAGCTGGGGAGAAAGAGACAGAATATTGTCTGGCAATTTTTTAAAACAAAAAACAGAGGAAAATAGACTCCAGTGTTCCTGAGACAAAAAGCTGGGAGCCACTTGGGTCCCACAAGCTTGGAAAAAAATGAAAATGGACAACGGACGAGAGAAGGAGGATGAGGAACTCTCCCTTGCCAAACGCTTGCTCTGTTGAGGACGGACGATGGAGCGATGTGTAAGTCAATTGTTGCCCGCTTGATGAAGTCAGGCCGGGGAAACAGCCTCTGGAGTGTGAGTGCGTCCATGAGCCTGTGATTTGTGAGCGTGGCGCTGATCCCTGCCCAAAGACAGAAACACCTGCGAACTCTGACTGGGAGCTCTCGGCCTCGGTGGATTTCGAACCGGTGCCAGCTGCTGGCATGGTTTATGAATGAGGCCGGGCGCCACTCCTGCCAACGACCGGGAGAAGGAAGTTGGCATGAAAGCCTCTCCGTGCAGCTGTCGAAATCAATGGACGGGGCTCTTTCTCTCCACCCCCAGGTCCCTGCGAAAATAAAAGAGGGACGGGGATCTCTGCCAGGAGGAACTGGCCAGGAGTCCAGGCCACCGGAGCAAACGCCAGCTGCAAATAGCCCCAGAGGAGAAAGGAAAAAGAAAAAAGAGAGAGGTTTTTTTCCCCTCCCCTAGTTTGAGGAAAAATCTCAACTTGTATTTCAGGTAGTCTCCGACTTACGACCACGGCAGAGTCCAAGATTTCTGTTGCTAAGCAAGACAGTTGTTTATGTTGGATTGCTGGATAGCCATCTAATGTTGTCGTTTGTGTGTGATGTGTGTGTGTAATGAATCTGGCCCATGGCCCTGCGTCAGGGAAAGTTATTTTGCTGGCTGAGGCCCAGGCTGAGTATTCGCTACTTTTCCGTTCAGCAAAGGAAGTCCAATGTTGGAAGCGAGAAGAGGACATTTGTTGCTCACGGTTGAGTTGTGGGATTCTTGGTGCTCTCGGCGCTTGGTTGGTTTTCTGCAGATGTTTCATGACCCTACTTGGTAATATCAGTTTTGGGAGTCCCCGTGAGGTTGTGTGAAGTTGGGGGTGAATGGATGCATGATCCCAGCCGATCAGGGTTGCTACCTGATCCCAACCAATAAGGAGTCGTGGGGCAGCACCCCCAAATACAGGGACAGCTGGGGAGACTGGATAAGACCTATGACCAGGAGCCATCTGTTCTCTCTTAAGGTTGTTTAATGTAGTTACAGGGGTGTCCAAGCTTGGCAATTCCTGGGACTCCCAGAATTCCCATCCACAAGTCTTTAAGTTGACCAAGCTGGACATCCCTGGTGTTGGGTCTCAAAGAACCTCGTTGCTTCGGATGCTCTTTTACGGATGAAGCTGTTTATGGAAATTCACTCCTCCGAGGATCCCCATTTCTTTTGGCTTGGAAAAAGTCCCCCCTCCCCACCCCCGTGCGACATCCCCTCCGAACATTTTTGGCGCTTCCCCATAGTCCTTGGCATAATTTAACTAAGGGGGGGGGATTCTGGAAAGGAAAAGAGATTTCCGGAGCACAGCTGACTTTGTGTAAACAACTACCCTGTTTCAGGGGAGGGATTTTTTTTTTTTGGAGGGGGCCATATTTTAAGAATTGCTTTGCTTGTGATTTAGTGATGGCTTTTTCTGGGCCATGATGGGAATTTAAAGCATTGCTATTTGAAGGGCATCCCCGCAAGGCAGTTGGTTTTAAAAATAAAAATAAAAAGAGACAATTCTTTCATTCTGACCTTTGGGTTCCAAACTCCTGCCTAGAAAGTTAAAAAGCCACATTTTTTTTTTAAAGGCAGGCGGGCCTGGAACACACACAAGGCATTCCATTGCGCGTTCTAATGGACTGCAAGATCGTCAAGGCTGAGAGGAAGTTAGGAAGCATTCATCTTGGTTTGCTGATTTGTCTCTTTGATGCGGTGGCTCAGTGGGTTAGGACGCTGAGCTTGTCGATCAGAAGGTCGGCAGTTTGGCGGGTCGAATCCCGAGTGCCGCGTAAAAGAGTGAGCGCCCGTTACTCGTCCCAGCTTCTGCCAACCTAGCAGTTCATGTAAAAATGAAAGTAGAAAAATGGGGACCGCTACGGTGGGAAGGTAACAGCGTTCCGTGCGCCTTTGGCATCCAGTCATGCCGGCCACATGACCACGGAGACTCAGGGCGGTGAACAGGGCACATATAAAGCAGACCTTGTGAAGGCAGGGTGGACCAGCGTCTTCCAATCTTGGCAATATTAAGACCTGGGGACTTCCACTCCCAGAAGTGGGGGATTCTGGGAGTTGAAGTCCACAAGTCAGAAAGTTGCCTAGGTAGAACACCCCTCGTGCAGACCAACCTGGCCATTTTTGATGTTGAGTAGGCTGCTCAGTGGGTTAGGACGCTGAGCTTGTCGATCAGATGATCGGCAGTTTGGCGGGTCGAATCCCGAGTGCCGCGTAACAGAGTGAGCGCCTGTCACTCGTCCCAGCTTCTGCCAACCTAGAAGTTCAAAAGCACATAAAAATGCAAGTAGAAAAATAGGGACCACTACGGTGGGAAGGTAACGGCATTCCGTGCGCCTTTGGCGTCTAGTCATGCCGGCCACATGACCACGGAGACGTCCTCGGACAAGCACTGGCTCTTCGGCTTTGAAACGGAGATGAGCACCGGCCCCTAGAGTCGGAAACGACTAGCACGTATGTGCGGGGGAACCTTTACCTTTACCTCTTTGTATAGGGTGCAAATTGGTCTGGTTTGGTATATTTGCAGTTCAGTTTGGACTTGCCCAGAAAAGAGGCAAGAGAAAAAACAACGGATGGAAACTAATCAAGGAGAGAAGGAATCTGGAATTCCTAACAGTGAGGACAATTAAGCAGTGGTTAATTGTTGCCTTCAGACTGGACATCCACTTTTTTGAAAGGGCATAAGGTCCCCTGCTTGATTAGGGGGTTGGAGTAGAAGACCTCCAAAGCCCCTTTCCAGCTCTTTTCTGATTGATTGATTGATTGAGGCTAATTCACTTAAATGCAGTCAAGGATTGAATTTATCACCTATTAGTTTTAATGGCAAAGATGTTTCTAAAGATACTTTTATATCTGTGTGTATTCTTCTTCTATCGGAGAAAGAGGTGTCAGAGCTACCTCATTCTGTCAGTATTACGGTTCATCCTCAAAGTGGTCTGTTTACAGGTAGCCGGCAACTTAACGACCACAATTAAACCCAAAATTTCTGTTGCTTAGCGAGACACTTGTTAAGGACGCCCTTTACTCATAATATCGCAAGCAAGTCTGCATTCTGTATTTTTATTTTTATTTTAATAAGAAGAATCGGGATTCTCTGAAAAAGAGGGCAATGCACTGGAAATCTAGTTTAAATATTTGTCTTAGCTTGGAATGTTTCAATCCCTGGATATTTTTTTTCTTCTTCTTCTTCTTAAACCAAAAATATTGGGGTGGGGGGTGGGAGGGATTGAGTTCCACGTTTTAACTTTCTCATGTGCCAAATGAGGTCTAATCTCAGGGAAGTTTTGCTTACCCACATGGAGGGAGAGAGGGTGGTGGATTTGTGTATCTTGGCCGGAGGAAGAGAGCCACAATTAATTCTTGATCTGTTTTGTCTGCTTCATCCTGCTTTATGTTCCCACCAGCCTGCAGGAAATGGAGTAATTCTGTTCCGCTCAGGGGTGGCTGATGGGAAATAATCCTGGGCACATAATAAGCAGGGAACACATAATTATCCTGTAATTTGGGGAACAACTAGCTATTTGGAGATATGGATCTTTGGCCAACAACTTATTGGTGCTATTGAGCACAGAGCAGTAATTCTCAATCTTGGCAACTTTAAGATGTGCAGACTTCAGTTGGAAGGAAGGAAGGAAGGAAGGAAGGAAGGAAGGAAGGAAGGAAGGAAGTGTATTGCCCTGTTCACCGCCCTGAGTCCTTCGGGAGAAGGGCGGTATAGAAATCAAATTATTAAATTAAATATTAAATTAAGGAAGGAAGGAGCAAGCCTCTAGGATGGAGGTGCAAGAGAGGAAGTATTGTGATGTGTGCCAAATTTTGCAGGTTTAAGTAACTTTTTAAAACCTAAAGCCTTGCCCTCCTCCTTCTGCACAGTACAGTACAGTGAAACATATTCCAAGTGCACTAAATGAAATTTATTTTCAATTAATTCTTAATACTCTCTCTCTCTCTCTCTCTCTCTCTCACTCACACACACACACACACACACACACACACCGATGACTTGCAATTTTGACAGCCAGGTTTTTACTAAAAAATATGCGAAGGGCCTGGTGCCAGGTTTGACAGGCCACGTGAAATCTAGAGCCCCTTTGAGGGATTGGAGCAGATGCCAACTGCGGTGGCCATCCCTGGATCCCCTGAGCATGGAGACGGTTGCCATGGTGAAGGGTTGCCATGGTGCCGTTTTTCTCACATGGGGAGAAAGAGAGAGCGAGGGATGTGAAGTGATGCTGCAAAGGTGGGGAAGAAGACTTTGCAAGTGTGGGAGGTGTGTGGAAGAAGCCTGGTTGGGGGATCCTTGAATTTGTGTTGGCTTTCTCGCGTATCTGGCTGCGTTGACTTGTCTCTTAAGGATTCTTATGGACTGCAACAATTCCCTTGGCAGATGAGTCCAAAATGCCCAACTTCCGGTCTCCAGAGATGCTTAAAAAGCACAAATAGGCTAACACGAGGGCCGATCCATGCTCCTCATGCTCATTTGTCAAAAGTACTTATAATTTTAACTTTCTCACTAGTGGTGGGCTGTCAAGCGATGCGAAGCTGGAATTAGCTAAAGATCAAAGCGGAATAAATCCTGGAGAGTTAAAGCGTGCTTTTAACTGGAGCGAAAGCGGAGAGTAGAATCTGTTGCATTTGGTGTCAAGTTTGCTAAGGAGCCAGCAGGGCTTCTGCAAAAGAGAAAATGGATGATTTTAACTTACGGGTGGTCCTCGATTTACAACAGTTCATTTAATGACTGTCCAAAGTTACAACAGCACTCGAAAAAGTGACTTACAACCATTTTTCACACTTACGACTGTTGCAGCATCCCCAGGGCCAAAACCCATGTGCTTGGTAACTGGTTCATATTTATTTCTGGCTCGGCTAGAGTATAGCCAAACGAATCCCACGAATCCCAGCCACTGGTAGGCTTTTTTCAGAAATGATATTGTTCTCCCCTGGCATGCTTTCTCAAGCGCACGATGCTAAGGTGGCATCCTTTCGTCATTCAGCATCTTGTCAGCAGCAGGAAAACACAGGTAATCCTCCCCTTACAACGGTTCATTTAGCGACCGTTCGAAATTACAGCGGCACTCAAAAGAAGGATATATGACCCTTTTCACGCTTAGAATTTTAATTTAATTTATTTCTAACTGTGAAGCTTGATAACTGGTTGCATGCAGAGGCTGCTGGCTGGCTGGCTGTTCCTTTCATGTGTCTGAACTATTTTACATGCCTGATTATACTGTAAGGCTTTCAAGCATCCATAAACGGGAAGGCATCCTATTAAGTCTCGCTTGATTTAACGTTTATGAGATGTTCGTTCAGGCTAGGTTTAGTTTTGTACCTTGTACCCACTGACTTCATTGCTCTGACTATGCCTACTTTTCAAGACTGCATCCTGCAGCTTACGAATTTCAGGCCAAGAGTGCCGGTCAGCCTGGGGGAAAAAAAAGTGTCCCTCTAATGGTATAGCGTCTCCTGCTTAAGCAGGGGGCTGGACTAGAAGACCTCCAAGGTCCCTTCCAGATTCTATTCTATTCTATTCTATTCTATTCTATTCTATTCTATTCTATTCTATTCTATTCTATTCTATTCTATTCTATTCTATTCATTCCTGTTCTATTCTATTCTATTCTATTCTATTCTATTCTATTCTATTCTTCCATATTTATTCTGATTCTATTCTATTCTATTCTATTCTATTCATGAAGGCAGAGATAATATTCTTCGATCCTTTGTGAACTGGTACGTGTGTGTTTGTGTGTGTGTGTGTGCATGTGCATGTGCATGTGTGCACATTTGAAGCCATAAAGCTCTACACAACGGGCTGTGAAAAATTCTGCAATGCTCGCAGGATAAATTATGCCAAAAGAAAGTTGCAAGACGTGCAGTTAGAAAATCTTAGGGGTGACTGGTCGGATTTGCTTTTGCTCAGTATTCACAGTCCAATCTTGGCTCTTTTTTATAGACAGAGATGTAATTTTTCCACGCCCCCCCCTCCCCTCAGGTGCCTGGTGGTTCTTCCTTTGCTGGCCAGGTGTGAGGGGAGGAGAGGGAACCACAAACACCCCCGTGATCCAACCAAGCCCTGCATTAGACATGGCTACAACTCATTACCGGTCTGTTGGCAAAATGCCACGGTGGCAGAGCTCATAAAGCAATTTATCCGGGGTTAATGTGCTTGGCGCGTGCCATCCCGTGGGTGGGGTGGGAGGGTGGGGGAACAATGCGACCCTTGGCAGCCCCAGAGGAAATTCACAGCCTCGCCCTCCTGCTTTTCCAGCCGCAGACCGACTGGCTCTTGGAACTGGTGGGATTTGCTTTTGTTGGGGGTTTTCATCTGACTGTGGTTTGTCGCTGTGTTTCTGCTCTGCGACATCACTGAAACCTGGAAAGAGCTTTAGACCTGGATCCAAAGAACTTAGGTGAAGCCAGTGCAGGGAAGAGATTGTGTGTGTGTGTGTGTGTGTTCCAAATCAGTCCTTCAAATTCCCAACGAAATGCTTCAAAACAGAGATTTCTCTTGAGTGACTTGAAATATGTTAACATTGGCAGGTAAAGTAAGTGCAGGAACATCGTGCGATGCCATGGTTAGAATTTTCAGCATTGTCTTTCTTGTCCCCTTACCTCCTCCTCCTCCTCTGAAAAGTCCTTCCTTCCTTCCTTCCTTCCTTCCTTCCTTCCTTCCTTCCTTCCTTCCTTCCTTCCTTCCCTTCGCACTTATGCTTCTCTCTTCAGCACTTGCAGCTGAGATAAACCTTCAAGAGAAGCATCCCAGCCAAACAGACAGGGAAAAGATTTCCATGCAGAGCCCACGTGACTTCCAGGCCAGGAGAATAAAAATAGCGAGAAGGAATCAGCCCAGGAGAGGCATGTTCATTATTGTATTTCAGAAAAGGCAAGGCCTTGCCAACAATATGGGGGGGGGAGGAGGGGGGAGGAGGCTAAAAAAGAAGCAGGCAGATGCAGAATATATCTCTTTGGAGCCAGCTTCAAGAAGGATGCATCAAATGTGGTCCAGATTTGTGGCATAGATAGATAGATAGATGATAGATAGATAGATAGATAGATAGATAGATAGATAGATAGATAGATAGATAGATAGATAGATAGATAGATGATAGATAGATAGATAGATAGATAGATAGGTGAGTCATTGCAGTTGTTAAGGGAGTTAACGCGGTTGTTAAATGAATCGGCCTTTCCCGTTGACCTGGCATGCCGGAAAAGGGGATCGCGTGACACACACTGTGACCGTCCTAAGTACAAGTCAGTCGCCAAGCCTCTGAATTTTGATCACGTGACCCTGGGGGCGCTGCGAGGGTCGTAAGTGTGAAAAATGGTCATGAGCCCCTTTTTGTCCTTGCTGTTGTAACTTCGAATGGTCCCTAAACAAACCGTTGTAATTGGAGGACTACCTGTAGTGTGAAATCTTCCAAGAACAAAAACGTCCCAGCAGATGGAAATCTTCATTTCTTCTCCTGCTACGTTAGCAGGTATTTCTGCTGGTCTCGTGGGAAATGGAGCTAAAGGCCAGCTGTCCTCCCGTGGACCACGTGGCTCCTTCTTCTGTTTTGCTTCTTCCCGTTCACTGTTGTTGACCGAAACCAGATCCCTCCTGTCTTATGTAATCCAGATTGGTGATTAATGGCTTGAAGCGTTTTGTCCATTTTTAAAAAAATAGTTTTTGTGATGCTTATTTTCTTGAAGTTGAGGCTTAACGTGTCTGGATGCCAAGTTGTCTGGGTGTGAGTGTCCTTTTTTTTTTTTTGCCCAGAGGGGTATCCTCGCACCCTGTCGTGACTCCAGGGGCTGTTGCCAACTGGGCTGCAGAAATCAAGCGGGGCTGCCTTGCGCCGTCAGGGAGAGACAGACTGTCTGACGTAGGAATCGCAGGCATCCGGCTTGAAAGTGCAGCAGGGTGCCAAAGTCAATCTGGGACTGAAAAGATCTCCAGCTGGCTGCTACTACCGGTTGGTCTCGGAGAGGCGAGCTGGACCTACTGGGTTAGGAGACCTGGCCTCCATAAGCCTAAAATGCAGAGCTCTTTTCTCATAGAACGCTCAGAACGGAGTTCCGGCACCTTTTTTGGATGGAACCTTGTAAGGGTAGGCAAGGCGGGTTGTATGACGTGTGTCAGTTCTGGCACCTTTTTCTTTTACAAAAAAAGCACTGCTAAAATGGTACTGAGTTGCACGGCAGATCTCTTGGGAAGTGACCAGAAGTCTTATCAGAATTCAAGATAAAGAGAATGTCTAATGTTGGGTTGATGGGGTGCGGTGGGCCACAAAGCATTTAGAAGCTTCTTCCAGCTGCCAATTTCCAGGTATCTCGGGTATCATGGCTGTTCTGACCTCAGTTGGTACCTCTAAATCTGCTAAGACAGCAATTTCTCTCCACGGTAAGGGATGTTCCCGTTCTGGGATCCCGGAAGGCTCATTCCACGTGTTTTTTTTGACTAATAATACGGTCAGGCACCTGGTTTCTTCAAGATGTCTTCCTGTGGGCACTTGCTCACTGTCTCTGGTGCTCCTGTCTCCTCCAACCTCACAAAAGGAAGAGGGAAGAGGTCACGCAAACTCACGTGGCTCTACCTTCCCATGGATGCCGTGATCACGAAGTGCGTGCCATTACCCTCTCTCTGACTCACCTTCACGAGAGCTTCCAGAGGGAGCTCTCCTGCCCCGGGGCCGTTGTCACGTCTAACAGATTGTAGAGTTCTGTGTACCAATCACAACTGGGTTCTCCTCCTGAAGGCCGGGCTCTTTCTGCCTGCTTCTGGCCCATTTCTCCCTGATTGCAGGAAACCAGGCAGATCTTTTGAGCGCCTGGCTCACTTGGATAGCAAAAAAAAAAAAAAAAAGAGGGATCCAAAGCTGGAAAGGTGTTAGCTGAATCAGATGGGAAATGCGTTCTTCTGCACGAGGTAGAAAGAATCTTTGGGCAATAATTGGGAGTGAGGTGTTTTTGAGAAGTCTTTCTGTTCGTGTATGTGTGTGTGTGTGTGTGTGTGTGTGTGTGTGAGAGAGAGAGAGAGAGAGAGAGAGAGAGAGAGAGAGAGAGAGAGAGAGAGAGAGAGAGAGAGGAGAGAAGTGGTGGCTTCGTCAAAACCTGAACTCAGGTGGAGAATACCAAAAGAGATGACAGACATAGAATGTTCTATGGAGCAGCTGCCTAATTCAGAGATTGGCTTATGTTCCTCTCTGCTGGGTTCAGAAAACAGCCAGATCGACCCCTACACAATTTCACCTTCCAAGCATGAGAACGCCAAAAAGCTGGGGGTCCCTGAATCCTAGTTTACTCCTGTCCAATTGTTTTCTGTGGGATGGACGAAAGTTCTGGATCCACCACAAAGGTGTCAGGAACGGGCTCAGCAAAGGTGGCCATAGATCAGGGGTGGGCAACTGTGGCCCTTTGATAATTTATGGACTCTTCACTCAGGAATGACGCCAGCTCAGGAATGCCGGGAGTCGGAAGTCCACAGGCCGCAAAAGGGGCCACGACCGCCCACCCCTGCCATAGCTCTCCCAACCACAGAAGGTTTTCTTCTGCTTTGATGCACCCTCTTATTTAATAATAATAATAATAATAATAATAATAATAATAATAAGAAGAAGAAGAAGAAGAAGAAGAAGAAGAAGAAGAAGAAGAAGAAGAAGAAGAAGAAGTAGTAGTTGTTGTTGGAAGGGACCTTGGAGGTCATCTAGTCCAACCCCCTGCTCAGGCAGGAAACCCTATACCATTTCAGGCAAATGGCTGTCCAGTCTCTTCTTAAACCACACAGCCGAAGAGGTTCTTCAGCTCTCCTCTGAAGTTTCCAGACAGAAGTGGGGAAACTCTGCTTCGGAAAACGGACGGGTGATTTGGCTCGGCGTGAAGCGTCTTCCTATGTCCCTGAGTTTGAGACCCTAAGAAAGCCAGCGCTTGGACTTGAAGGGACCCAACCATGGTGATGGCCCACCTACCCAACAGTCCTCCCTGTTCTACTACAACATAGAGTGTGTTTTCATTTAAATTCCCCTGGGAGTAAATGAATGAAGAAAAATGGCTTTGGGTACAAACCAGGGTCTTCTTGACCTGGTTAGCTGAGATACGTTTCAGTTTAAGGAAGGCGAGGATCTTCTACCCTCTTCAGCAGAGGGATAATGCGCTAAGTGGAGCAAGATGGAGCTTGCTGAGACGAATGGATGCCGAGAAGAGGAAACGATCAGAGAGTGGAAACAAGGGGCGTGTGTGATGTCAGAATGCTGGAAGAGAGCAAGCCAAGACATTTCGCAGGCTCTCCCCACCCACCCACCCACTTCTCTTCTGCATCACAAGCCACACAATTAGGAGTTGCAAACCCCTGGGATTTGGCCAGGCTGGTAGGTGGGTGGACGGACAAGTTGGCCCCATGGTTTATTGCCCTTCCAGGAGAGAGTTTAAAGGAACCATTGTCTGGTTCTACCACCAAAATGAACTCCAGAAGAAACATTTATTTTCTCTCTCTCTCTCTCTCTCTCTTTCTCTTTTTTTTTTTTTGGCTCACCCGTACTTCCAGATTGACTAAATTCTAAGTCCCAGATCTTGCCTTATTAATATTTTTTTCCCTCTTGAGCGCCTCGGTGTATGTGCATAGTTATGGGGGCTGCGGGGGGTAGGGTAGCTTGCTAACTTACGCTGGAGATTATTCTGGACTATATTTCTTTAAAGCAATGCCTTTCAAACAGAGGGAAAACAGCCCTTGACAACAGGCTGATGAACTTTTCCTCTGAGCCATGGCTTTGCTGTTAGGGCATGTGAAATTTGTGCAGTGCGATGTGAAACGAAATTCAGATACAAAGCGGGAGGGAGCATTGAAAAGAAATTGTTTTCCTTCCTTCCTTCCTTCCTTCCTTCCTTCCTTCCTTCCTTCCTTCCTTCCTTCCTTCCTTCCTTCCTTCCTTCCTCCCTCCCTCTTTCCCTCTCTCTTCCTTTCCCTCCCTCCCTAGATAACCTCCAAAACATCTCTCCGTGGGCCTAACTTACAAAGTGAGCCCCAAAACGGATGGAGAAATAGTTCAGAAGTTGAACAGACGAAAGCAGTGAAATGAAGCCGATTTAACAGGGGCTGCCAAGCGACTCTCCGAGCCGTCATGCAACGTAGACTTCAGCCCAAAGAGGGTACCCCTTCCTCTGCTCCCATCCTGTCTTTCTGCTGCCCTAGTGACACTTTCTCCTAGCTTAGTACTTGACGCTTCTGTGTGGGATGGCAAGCCGGTGTTTTAATCTCCATTTCTCCTTTTTTGCAGGGCGACCATAGATGACGTAGAGACGGATGTTGTGGAAATAGAAGTCAAGCTTGATAAGGTAAGAAAGAGACAAATCTCACGAACCCATAAGCCCTGGCCAGCGGGAAGAACCAGGGGTTGGGATCATCATCATCATCATAATAATAATAGAGGGGTGTGGCCAATCAGGAAACACTCATTTGCTTAAGTGCAAATTTTGTGTGTGGCAGCTGGCACATGCGGTTCTTCCAAGCAGTACACCTCTGCCAGACCTCTGTTTCTGATTGTGGGAGATGGATGCGCCACAATTAGTGTGAGCGTCTAATTGCATTTCGGGGCTCCCCCCCCCTCTTCAGCTCCTGTTGCAAATAACGTACAGCTTTGCTTAGCTTTTGGTCAACACAAAACCGCACTGCAGAAACTGCCACGTTGCAAGAACGAGCTTGCCTTGCTCATCCAGAGGCTGACTCGGGAGCCTCCCTACTGCCCATCTGGCCGCCAGATGTGACCGGGAGCTGCATCTGTTTGCTTTTGTTCCCTGGAATCAGATGCAACAGTGCAAAGGAGGTTGCCAGCAACCTAGGCTTGCCTTGGCAGATGCTGGGAACAGAGCGAGCGAGGGATCTGTCCTCAGATTTTATTTCTTGTCTGGCCCTTGTGAGCCCTTTTGTCTAAAATCAAACTTTTTGGAAGATTCCAAGCGTTGGGTCTTTTTCCCAGGGTGGAATTGCAAATCTGCCTTTCCCCAAAACCTAGGACACAACTGAATATAATTTCTGGTATAATTTATCACTTGTGCTCCAGAGGCAGTCACTAGAGGTTTAGAATTCAATTTCCTTCCACAAGGGGTTCTGGGAATTGTAGTTCAAACCTCTGGAGTGCCCACTGTACATAAGCATTGGCCGGGCAATAAATCCCATTCATCTGCAAGTTCACCAAATTTACTCTTGCTGAACTGACGCGGGAACCAAAATCTGATCAACCAGCTCCCACACTAAAAAAAAAAAAAATTGCATGTCATCACCAGGTGGTTTACTTTCCTTCTTTCTTTCTTTCTCAGCTGGTAAAGCTATGCAGCAATATGGTAGACGCCGGGAAAGCGTACATCATCACCAACAAACAGTTTGTCGGCGGCATCCGAGATCTCTCCCAGCAGTGCAAGAAGGACGAAATGATCTCGGTAAGAAATGAGAACTTGGAAATTGTGAGGGTGTACAAAACGCTGACCAGGCTCAGCACGATTTGAGTTCAGACTTGCCGCTGCAGATCTGATGATAGGTTGTCATTCTCACAGACTTGGTACAGACTATGACTGTCTGAGGAATTCCGGGAGTTGGAAGTCCACACCATTCAAAGGTGTTAAGTTTGGAAAAACACAGCTTTGCTGTTTCTCTCCTCCCAATCACACTGGGTTTTTTTTTCCTATTTCATTCAGAGGCAACTTTTGAATTTGTTAATTCTGTGTTTGGAAGTGACCGAGCATCTGATTTTTATCACACAGAGACATTATTACATTGTGGGGTTTTTTTGTTTGTTTCTCTCTCTCTCTCTCTCTCTCTCTCTCTCTCTCTCTCTCTCTCTCTCTCTCTCTCTCTCTCTCTCTCTCTCTCTGTGTGTGTGTGTGTGTGTGTGTGTCTTTTTAAAGAAACTTTGGCCAAAAGTGTTCACAAAAACACACAGATCCTACGAGGTTGGGATGGGATAATGTTACTATCTTTTATTCCAGAGCAGGTTGAAATTACAAACAAATAAAGAGAGATTTTGATTAAATATTTGGAAGAAAGACCTCAGGTTTTCAGCTCTTTAATAGCAGGACATGTGTCTCTGAAGCAGAGGTAACAGATTTACTGCAGTGGAGTTCAACTTTTGAGTTCAATAGTATAGCTGTACCCACTTATTGAATTTACCCATTTCCTGTGTTGGCACAGTGCGTGGAAGCAAACAGATGGATGTTCACAATGTGCTAAGCTACTAAAGATTTTACTCTGGTTAGCACAACCAAGGTTAGGGTGGTGGGTGAAAGCACCTGCTGGGTGAAATGTGTCATCTGAAAACAACATATGACTTTATATCTGAGGAACAGATTTGATGCTTGGATCATATTTGGAATTGTTTGAACACACCCCCACTGGCCAGAAATGAAAATATTATTCATGTTCTTAGTAGGCCAGCAGTGACTTAATAAGCATGTTGAAGCTCATGTTTGCGATGAATGTTAAAATGTTCTAAATAAAGGCACCAAATCAGACCTGAAAATTGCAAGCAAATAACCACCACCACCACAACAAAAAAAAGGTGAGGAAGAATCCCACACAAACGTTGCTAGTTCCGTGCATTTTGGGTGCAAAGAATAAACAGAAATGAAATGTTTGGCTTTTGTAACTCGCAATTAAGCCACACACACATCCACAGATTCCGTATGCAGCTAAAAATATCTGAGGCATTGGATGCCATAAGAAATTGCGTTGTTTTCTCAAAAGACAGAATGCGAAGCTGCTGGCGGCTCTGAACTAGGTCATTGAGCATCCATTATTTGGGAGAGGGGAGACAGGCATGGGGAGGAGATGAGCTGGGGGGGGGCGGGCTTTAGGACACCCCTCCAGGGGCGGCTCATTTACATTTGGGGGCTGCAGTTTCGTGTCAAACAACAAGCGTTCCAGCAGAATCAGTTCTACTACTTGATAGAGGGGACCAAGAGTGTCAGAGAGCAATGAGGGGAGCCTTAAAATCAAGTCTATGGCCTCTCTCAGCATTGAACCAGATTCATTGGTTCTCTCTACGTGGGCTGGCTGGGGATGAATGAGTTGAGTGTTGCCTTTCTCTGCAGGATGCAAAACATCGCCAGAAAATAGCTTGCACTCCCCTTAAGGCTGCTAGAGGAGACCCCTCTCTCTCTCTTATTTTTATTATTATTATTATTTTTGCCTTCTACAGGAATGCTTGGATAAATTTGGAGACAGTTTGCAGGAAATGGTCAACTATCACATGGTGAGTGGCGTCCTTTCCCTCAGCTGTTTTCTGTGCAGAGACGTTCAACGGATGTTCTTGAAGTCACCCAAGGACATCTGAATTAGGAGTTCCAGAACATAATAGTTGGTCGGTGTAGACCCAGCATCTCTCTAGCCAACAGCCAGATAATTGGGGAAGTGGTGTGTAATAAGATATCCCTTTGATCTTCGTGTCCCCACCTGAGATGGCCAACACTCTCCCTAGCTGAATTTTTCATATCTTATGCAGGGCTTTTTTTGTCATAGAACGCTCAGAACGGAGTTCCGGCACCTTTTTTTGGATGGAACCTTGTAGGGTAGGCAAGGCAGGTTGTATGACATGTGTGAGTTCCGGAACCTTTTTCTTTTACAAAAAAAGCACTGATCTTATGGAAAACTGGATCTCCTACAGTCTAAAAAAAAACCATCTGGAGTCTTGAATTTCATTAGCTTGTGAGGACAGTGCGTTGTTTAAATATACATTTTTATGCAGCTGTTTTAAAAGGACCCATTCTACCCCCCCCCACCCGATAAAATTGAGACGGTCAGAAGATAGGCTGATCCTTTTTTTGCCGGACCCTACAGTGGATCCTTTTCAGATGCGTTGAAATCGGTGAACCCAGAGTTGAGGTGAGGGAAGGTGGGTGATCTAATACTTTGGGTGGAGAAATGGAAAGAAAGAAATGATGATAACAACATTCTGCTGTTTTTCTGTGTACCCCAGTCAGTACTCAATATGCCAAGGGTCTCCAATCTTGACAACTGTTAAGGCCTGTGGACTTCAGCCCCCAGAATTCCCTGCTGGCTAGGGAATTCTGGGAGTTGGAAGTCCGCAGGTCTTAAAAGTTGCCAACCTTGGAGATCCCTGCTGTATACTATATAACCAGCACTCTTTTTCTGCCTCTTTTCATGCCCAGATAAGAAGGAAAATAAAAGGTGAAATGTTTGGGATTATTTTTCCCTTTGCACTGTTTCCCAGATTTTAATTAGTAGATTAATTAAAAAGGAGAAACTCGCAGCGTACTGAAATGTCCCCATATCATGTACCCACATTATAGTCCCTTCTTTAAAGGTTTGCCCATATTTTCCTGACACTTTTTCAAGCCCTTTTAATACTATTCCATATCCTTCTCTGATCGGAATTATTGTCTGTCGTGAAGTCAGAGGAGGACTGTTAATGACCAAATAAATAGGGGTGGTGTGTTTTTTCCCCCCAGGATAGTCTCTCCCCTTTCTCTCTCCTTCTCTAGAAATGAGATATCCCTGTTTGTAAGTGAGCGTTTCTGCGACCTCAGGAGGCCCCTCCCTCTTGGGATAATAAGATATCACCTTCTGATTAAGAGAAACATCATTTTTTTAAGATCTTAAGAAAGGGAGGGGGCAATCACATCTACTTTGGGAACCCCGCCCCCGACAAAATGACATACGTGCAGGGCTTTTTTTGTCATAGGACGCTCAGAACGGAGTTCCGGCACCTTTTTTGGATGGAACCTTGTAGGGTAGGCAAGGCGGGTTGTATGACGTGTGTCAGTTCCGGCACCTTTTTCTTTTACAAAAAAAGCACTGCATACGTGGGTTGCATTTTGAACCTCCAAGTACATTTGTGCAACTGGCCCATTAGTTCATCAGGGCGGGCTTGGGGTGGGTTCCATAGGAGCTGCTGACTTAGCCTCCAGCTGGCCAAAAACTCTTGTTGGCAGCCGAACTCCAGACAGAGGGAGTGGACGACTCCGGAAGGATTACGATGCTCTTGGGAGGGGAAAAAGGAGAAGATTTTGCTCCCAGGGGGTTAGTAGGTCTGAGCAGGGTGGAGCCTTGGCTTTTTTTTTTTTTTACCCCCGCCTTATCTTGATGGATCAAAATCGGTCTCTGGAGGTTGTCTGGGGGCAGGCAAGGGAGGGTATAAAATCTGTCCCTGAGAGAGGAGGGGCAAAGGGGGGGGCTTCGTTTCCTCGGCTGGATTCCGAAAGGGAAGGAAACGCGAAGCAATCGAGGCTTTAATTTCTGCAGGCCTGTTTTTGCGGTTGCCGTCCGTTTCCTCTGCGACGGGGAAAATCAAGTTGAAAATTCTTCCCCCAGGAGTTCTGAACATCTGTCATGGCAACAGTGGAGATTCAGAAGCAGAATGCGGCGAGGGGGGGTGGGGAATCGGCACCCGCGGGGCATTTGTGGGTGCACGGGTGACCGCGCGGGAAGCCGGGATTTTGCTCTCTTTGCTCCAATCTTCTTCGGTGGGAGGCGCTGGGGGGGGACGCCTCTGCCTCCCCCTGCCTCGGGCAAAGGCCAGCCATGTGAGAGAATGAGTTCCAGTGTCCTCCTTTGGAGATGCTGGTTCCACGGCTTCTCTAGGAAGGCCCCTTGTAACTATTCCCCGTGGAAGGTGGACTTTGCCGCCGGTGGGTGGCGAGTGTCAAAGCCCCTTTCCCTCTCGCTCTGCAGCCTTGGGAAGGTCGCAGGAGAAATCTGCCCTCCGCTAGGAAATAAGAATGTGGCACAATTCTCCGGCTCCCCCGTCGCTCGCTCACTAAGAGCGGACTAATTCCACAAGGGGCTGATGCTCTTAAGAGGTCTGTAGGTTGACTTGGCTTCGAAACACTTAATCTGATTAGCTTGGTGAGGCTTCCTTCTGCTTTTTCCACTGCTTTCTGGGTGTGCCTTGATGGAGGTTCTGCAGCTGTAGATTTATTTTGCCCGTGGCCGATGCTGGCGTGAGGAGTGGGCTGGAATGGAGAAGAGAGAAGGGGAGACCTTAGCAAGTCCGCTCTGAAATTGTTGGACCTTTTGCGAACATTGCAGAGATGGAACCCTTTTCTGAAGCCCCTTTCCTTCCCCCCCCCCGTCACTGTAAAAAAACAACAACAGGAAGAATAATGAAGACTAATGTGGACAAACCACCACGGGATGGGGGTGGGGAATTGATGGCCCCAGGACTAAAGGAATCTATGCATCTAGAAAGTTAGCATGCCAGGATGGGCTGGTTTTCTGGCTGCAGGATATGTCTGTAGGTACGCTTTCATCTTTTGTTTGATGGAGAAGCATCCTGCTTTCTAAAGAAAACCAGAAGACAGTGGCTGTCCTAAAACGGTTGGCTGGGGAATTCTGGGAACTGAAGTCCACAGATCTTAAAAGCTGCCAAGGTTGGACACCCCTGGTCTAGACAGTAACGTAGGAGCTATGATCAGTTTAACTCTGGCTTCAGAAGGATAGCAGAAACATCTCTTTCTCCACTGCTGCTAAGAAAATCTTCTAATGAATACCGATTGATTATTTTCAGCTTTAGGGACTGTTGCAACTTAGGCAATGAAGCAATGCTATGTGGGACATCATCTTGGAAGCTAATTTATGCTTCTTGTTCTTCTAAAGCTGAAATCACTAACACTGGGGACACGCACTCCCAAAAGAATGTAAAAAACATGGAAGATGAACCATTCTACAAAATAAAGAGGGTGTTGGGTTGTTTTTTTTTACTAGAACTGCAAACTTTCTAGTTAATTTGTTCCACTTTCACCTCCACTGCCTCACTGGAAAAATATTGTGTGATGCCATCCTGAAATTTTGGCACCCCAAGACTGGCTTAGGTTGACTTTATGATTGGGCCGGTCTTGGAGCCGGGACTTAATCCGAGAGGAACATCTCCATGTAAAGTGACCAGTGCTGAGTGATTCACATCCTAAAATCTTGGTGATTACTTTGGAGCTGGGTGGGCAAAAGAGACAGACTTTCTGGAAACTTTTATTTTATACAATCAGCTCCAAGCCTAGTTGCGGAGCCAAAAAAACGACTTGAGAAGTTTAAAAAGCATCAGGGTTTTTTTTTAAAGCCAAGTTCTTTTTAAATATAAATATTTAATTCTTTTTTGGGGGAAAAAAGTAATATTCACCTCTCTGCAAATTATCTCCAGGGGATCTTATCGAAGTTTGAAAGCTGATCGTTCAAATAGCTGTTTCTGTGACTTAAATCTGTGTGATGGATGGGAAATAGGATTTTTTTTAAAAAAATCCCATAATTTTTCGCAAACCACTTTTGTGAACTGCCCAAAACCTCTCTCGTGCTGTCCCAGAATTGAGTTGAACCAAAGGACATTTTTACCCTGCTTGCTAGTTTAAATCATCTAACCTGGACACCATCATTCCATTGTGGGATGGACAGTTCCACAGGTTAATTAAGAAGTCTAGGTTAACTGTTCTAATTCTAATATTAAGTAGGAAGATGTCAGTTTTTCTTCTTTGTTCCACTTGTGAACTTCTTCCAAGTCACTTGAATTGTTGTCAAGTGCTAGTGAAGTCAGAAGATTCGGGCAATTCAAATGGGTATAAATATTTATGGAAAGCTTAAGCTCTCTACAAGAATCTGAATTACTCACAGTTAAGGGAAATTGAGTGGGAATTAAGAATGGAAAGGACTCCAAGGTGGGCTGGATTTAGATTTCTTGTGGGCGTGCAGGAACTCATGACTGATGATGCATTTGACCCCGCCTTCGGGCTCAACCTGGTCATCTACATCTGGGTTTCAATTAAATTAAATCAGATCATTAAACCCCCCATGGAAATTGTGTGCCCATGATTTAAGAGTTATTCTCTTGATCAAGAAGAATTCCAAGGCGGACTTTGGGAGAAGAAGCCAATTCTGAGTAAGAAGACTGGAAATTAGTGTGTGGAAGTGATGGAGATTTGTTTGCCCGGTGCCAAGCCTCCCATTTGGCTGCCTGAAGCTGATGGATTTGTTGAAATTGGGACCCGTAAACAACAACATTCTTCTCTTTCCCAACATCTTCAGTCTACTGAAATGGGGACCCGTAAACAACAACATTCTGCTCTTTCACAACATCTTCAGTCTACTGCCATCTCCTGTTTGTCATCCTCAGCAGTCAAGATGGAAGCTATGGGTCTAGATGTGGCTATAGGTACATTGGACTCTGGGCTTCGAATCCTGCAGAAATGCAGGCCTGTGGATTCTCAGTTTGCTGAATCTCAGAATGGAGAATCCTCAGCAAGCATACCTTTGCCAGAAATTTCCATCTCTGGAGGTGAAAACGAACTTTTCCCTTTATGGTTGTTATGAACTATCATTGCAATTGCGTTACGCATCCCTGTGTGCTGTTGGAATCTTTGGGCATATTATTTATTATTTATTTATTTTTTAAATTTATATACCGCCCTATTCCCGTAGGACTCAGGGCGGTTATACAAATTAAAATCAGTTAAAACTATGATTAAATCACAGTCCCTGAAGTTAAACTAAAACCCAATTAAATTAAATTAGTTAAAACCCCTCAGTTGGTTCCATAGGTGCGGCGCGCTATATACGTTGTGTATGATTTTTCATCTGCATCACCGGGGCAAAAAGATGGCAAAATGCAAAGAGAAGCTTGGGTGGTCTTTCAAACTTCCTAAATGCTTGCATCTGTTTGCATTTAAAACCCACTCAGGACCATTTTCAAGCTGGTGTGTCTCATGGGCTATATTCCCCTTTTGGCCAAAGGAATTGATTGAGCTAAAAAGACTTCAGGGGTGGGCAATTGCTCGTGTACCCCCTTTGCCAGCAGGATGATGGGTGCTTCAGGCCTCTGCTCGCGAAAGGCTGCCTTCTGAAGGAGTTTCAAATAATATCGCAGGAAAACCAGACTTGAATAAACAAACATTTATGTTATTTCAAGTGTGGAGGATGTGAATGCCAGTGCTTTGGGGCACAGAAAGAGGAAAGTGTGAGTGTACCCAGGGGGATACTGGAGTTTTCAGAAGTCAAAAGAATTTGTGGGAGGAGAAAGATCATATTTTCCCCTTTTTTCTGAAGGAAACGCACAGACACAACTTGGTGTGGGTTCTAGCTGCGTGGCCATGTTAGCCTCAAAAAAGTAGGACTAGGTCCAGTTCTTGAATGGAAAGCCGATATGAACTCCCCAAGAAACAGCTTGGAAGAAGGCAACGGGATACTGCTTCTGTCCTGTTGCCAGAAAAATGACAGGAGCCAGAAACCTAATGTGGGGGCTGGAGGTTGGCTGGAATTTGAAACTGGAGGATTGTTCCCACCTTCTTATAAAAGAAAGGATTTATAAAGGAAAGAAAGTAGCATTAGATTAATATAAGGAGCAGGAGAAGACAGGATGGGTTCAATAGCCTTTGAAGTCGCCTAGAATATTAAGACGTTGAGAAAAGGTTTGATGGTCGAACAGGAAAAGAAATGAAAAGGTATTAATGACATAGTCATCGCAGATTTCGATAAATTAGAAACAGCTGCTAGACATAAGTGGTCATACTGATGCCAGCAAAGATATTGGCCTCTGGAATGAGGGTGCCCTCTATAGGAAAAGGTGGGGAATGCAACTGGTTTTGTTTATCTCCTTCAATTTCTTGATTGATTTTTGTTTTTAAAGCTTTTTTTTTTTTAAAGGTACTTTAACTGCTGGTTGTTGGTTCATTAGCTAGTTTGGCCGCCTTCCAGACAGACCGCAGCGTTATCCTTTCTATAAGTAGACATATAAATTAAATAGCAATTCAGCGGAGCAGGGCGTCGTATATTTTGGAGCGGACAAAAGTCACCCCTTCTTTGGATGATTAATCTATGGGCATTCTCTCGTGGAAAATAGAGTGACGACAATTAGGTCTGGAGCTTCCAGGCGTAGAAGTAGTCTATCTCTGAGTAATGCTGTGGGGGAAGGAACAATGGGGCACTGCTATTGATTGTGCTACTTGTGGGTTCCTCCCAGACATACGCTTAGTGCTGTCTTGTGTCTTTTAGCAAGTGGCTTATGTTAACAGACCACCCCCCTGTTTAAAAATCACTGGATTGCTGAAAGAATCCAGAGTTAAATGCTTTTTGATGGCCTTATTTGTTTTTTTTTTTTCGCCTTCTCTGCTTGCTCTTTCCTCTCTATCTTTAGATCCTTTTCGACCAAGCTCAGAGGTCTGTCCGGCAACAGTTGAACAACTTCGTGAAGGAGTGAGTATCCGGCCCTGCTTGGCTGGGCTTTGAATGCCAAGCCAATGGTTCAAAGACCCCTCCTCCCTTTCACGAGTCTGTGATTCTGTTTCTCATTCATTTTCATTTCATTTCATTTCATTTATTATATTTGTATACTGCCCTTCTCCCGAAGGACTCAGGGCGGTGAACAGGGCACATATAAAGCAGACCTTGTGAAGGCAGGGTGGACCAGCGTCTTCCAATCTTGGCAATATTAAGACCTGGGGACTTCCACTCCCAGAAGTGGGGGATTCTGGGAGTTGAAGTCCACAAGTCAGAAAGTTGCCTAGGTAGAACACCCCTCGTGCAGACCAACCTGGCCATTTTTGATGTTGAGTAGGCTGCTCAGTGGGTTAGGACGCTGAGCTTGTCGATCAGATGGTCGGCAGTTTGGCGGGTCGAATCCCGAGTGCCGCGTAGCAGAGTGAGCGCCTGTTACTTGTCCCAGTTTTTGCCAACCTAGCAGTTCAAAAGCACGTAAAAATGCAAGTAGAAAAATAGGGACCACTATGGTGGGAAGGTCACAGCGTTCCGTGCGCCTTTGGCATCTAGTCATGCCGGCCACATGACCACGGAGACGTCCTTGGACAAGCGCTGGCTCTTCGGCTTTGAAACGGAGATGAGCACCGGCCCCTAGAGTCGGAAACGACTAGCACGCATGTGTGGGGGAACCTTTACCTTTTAGGCTGCTGAAGTCAGGCAAGCTAATGGCCACCCCAATGCTTTGCTTTGCAGGGATGTCCGCAAGTTCAAGGAGACCAAAAAACAGTTTGATAAAGTACGAGAAGACATGGAGATCGCCTTGGTCAAGAATGCCCAAGCCCCGCGGCACAAGCCCCACGAAGTCGAAGAGGCCACGGGCACGTTGACAATCACCAGGAAATGCTTCCGGCACTTGGCCCTGGATTACGTCTTGCAGGTGAGATTTTAAGGTGGCTTCCCAGAATTAGGCAGAAGCGCTAAAACAATTTTGTTTTCCCCTTGAGTTTTCCTTCTTTGTGCCCACCTGTGGCCTGCTTTGGCATTAGCTTGAGCGTTGCTTTTTGAAAAACATGTTGAAAAGCGACCCATCTTTGTGTGTGGGGGTGGGGGGGTGGAGGGGAAGTCCCAGGCTGGAAAACTCCACTCCGTTGAGCAAGAGACAGGAAATAGGAAACAGTTCCTGACCCACATTTTGCTATGAATTGGGTGGAATCGCGCCCAATTACTTCCTTACCCGGCTTCCTCTTATGCGGATCTGGATATGTTGTCATATCTGAGAAACGGTTTTCTGGACTGAGTTGTCTTTTCCTGACTTTCCGCTACTTCACCCCACCCCAGATTCCAGGCTAATATTGATCCAAGCTGCTTCCCTGCCCTCCCCCTTGAAAAAAAGCAGCCAACCTGTTCTGTCTCATCCTGGGACAACATATGGAGTCATATCCTGTGGATCTGTAGGAATGAGCAGCCACTGGCTCTGGGGGAAACACTGGGAAGAAAAGAAACCAGGAACCTCAAACTTTTCTCTGCATTGGATAACCTGCTGGTGACCAAAACAGGGGACAGCTGTTTTTGGCTCCTGGAATCCTTTAAAAAAAAAAAAGTCTGGTTGAACAGTCCATTTTAGCTTAGTAGCCTGGCGGAAAGGGTTCCACCACTAGGATTGCCGTCATTCCAGATATTGGCTATGCTGGCAGTGTTTTTAGCAGGGTGGGCAGGTGAGAGAAAGTTTCTCCCCCCCCCCCCCACACACACACCTTCTTCACACTTCTGCAAAGCCAGGAGGTCCTGCAAACATGGCAATAAAATGTTCATGTAGATTCTGCCGTCTTTGGCTCATGCTGTTCTGTGTGTGTGTGTGTGTGTATACTGATCCATCTAGTTTATTTCAGATTCGTCGTCACGCGGTGAAATTTAGCTTCACCCATTTTTGTTTCATTATAGATCAACGTTCTCCAGGCCAAGAAGAAATTTGAAATTCTGGATGCCGTAAGGATTTTTATTAAGTTCATCCTTCTCGCTTCCCCACCCCGCAGCTAACCTACGAACGATGGTGAAGACTTCCATCAGTGGGGATGCTGCAAACCAGGTTGAACTTCTCCCACGCATGTAGGAGAGGATGGCTTGGGTGGCCTTCTCTGAGAAGAGGACCTCCTCCGTGGCCTGGAGGGAAATCTTCTTTCAGCCTCATTTGAAGAGCGAGAGATCTCCCTCTCCCCTCAGGCAGAGAAAGGATTGCCTCTCTAGATCCACCTTGGAGAGGCATCTTCCTTTCTTCCCTTTTCAGAGAAGGCCTCAAGTACACAGAAGTGCCCCGAAGGGCCACAGGTCACCTAGGAGTGGGTCGTAAAAGGACTTCCTGTCTTCCTTGGCAGATGCTTTCCTTTATGCACGCCCAATACACCTTTTTCCAGCAAGGCTACAGCCTCCTGCACGAATTGGATCCTTACATGAAGAAACTAGCTACTGAGGTGAGGAAGCCTTTCGTGTGTGTCTGTGTGTGTGTGTGTGTGTGTGTGGGTGGGTGGGTGGGTGGGTTGGTTGGTTGGTTTTTCTTCAAATCATCTCTTTGTTCTGAATGATGAGGACTAGAAACTATTCTAAACTTTCTGACGGATGATTTGTGATGCAGCTGTGCCTAAAATAAAGTGGGCAACTTGTGGCCCTTGGCCAATTTTCCAGATACTGGTTTGAAATCTTTTCTTTTCTTTTCTTTTCTTTTCTTTTCTTTTCTTTTCTTTTCTTTTCTTTTCTTTTCTTTTCTTTTCTTTTCTTTTCTTTTCTTTTTCCTTCCTTCCTTCCTTCCTTCCTTCCTTCCTTCCTTCCTTCCTTCCTCTTTCTTTCTTTCTTTCTTTCTTTCTTTCTTTCTTTCTTTCTTTCTTTCTTTCTTTCTTTCCCTACACTCTACCGCATGGGGGTGGGAGAGAGAAGAGGGTATGCTTTGGGCTACCCCTGCCTATGTGACTTTTAGCCCTGTCCAGCATGAGGTCTCCTGGGAGAAAGACAGTTCTGCTTGGGCAGAGAGAGAGAGAGAGAGAGAGAGAGAGAGAAAACCTGAGAGAGCAGTAAATGAGTCTGTCTCCTCTGCCTTACGTTTCTTCCCGTTCCCCCTTGAAGCTGGACCAGTTGGTCATCGACTCGGCTGTGGAGAAGAGGGAAATGGAGCATAAACACGCCCTTATTCAGCAACGGGTGAGTCTGAATCCCGAAGTCACACAAGCGGAGATGCAGCATCCTGCTTTCAGAAAGAATCAGCCTGCTGCCTCAAAGAAATGCAGCCAAGCATGACATAAAAACTCTGCTGCTCCTCTCTTCTCAGACCCAGGCATCTGCTTAGATAAATTGGATCGTGCTTGCGCATGAGAAGGCGTTTGCTTTCCTGGCCTAGACGTTCTCTCTCTGGATTAGAATCCCCCTTCAAACAAGAGCTGCACCAGGGAAAGATAAATTTTCTTTCTCATCCCAGCATATAAGAATGGGTCAGTGTAGGCCAGAATCTATGTTCTCCATTGAGCTTCCTGTCCATAAAAGATTAAAAACGCAGGCAGGGGTGGCGACTTTACACCCTGTGGACTTCCAATCCCAGAATTACTGAGCCAGTAATTACGATATAATTAAGCAGAAGGGTTAAATTCTAAAGCTCTTTTTTTTTAAAAAAAATTAAATTAAATTTGAAGTTTTCACGCAAGATGCACCGCCCTAACAAAAATATCCCTGCAGTACAGAACTATCGGATGACTTGAGAATAAATCCCACAGGATTTGGGAATGGTACATAAAGGCTCTTTAGCTAGGAAGGAAAATGAGTGATTCCCACCAACTATGAAGAAGCAAAAGTTTTCTCTTACCTTCTCGCACACCTGCCCACTGGGCTTCCCGTCTCCTGCTGGCCCAGCAGAAAATCCAGAGCTGGAATCTTGTGGTTTTCCTATCTCTTGGCCCACAGGGTTGGGTCGTGCCGTAGGGCCACATCAGACGGCGGCACTAAAGTGTTTCCTGGACCTGAGATCTGAGGGGGGAGGAGAGGAAAAATCAGCTTCTTTTTTTTAAAATTCCATTTATATCCCGCCCTTCTCCGAAGACTCAGGGCGGCTTACAAGCTTAGCCGTAGCCTTCATTCTATGTATATGCCTGCTTATTAGGGCTTTCACACACACCCCAGCGGCATTATTACAAAGTCAGCTGAATTGCCCCCAACAATCTGGGTCCTCATTTTACCTACCTGGGAAGGATGGAAGGCTGAGTCAACCTTGAGCCTGGTGGGACTCGAACCTGCACTAATGGCAGGCAGCTGGTGTTACTTAGGGAGGCATTAGCCCACTGCTCCACCAAGGCTCCTTTTCTGTCTCCAAGTATGAACATTATCTCATCAGGGAAGGTGGTGCATGCAGAGATGAGGCGAAAAAAAGTAGATCATGGCTAATCTGCGGTTTCACAACTGAAACCTCACCCTGCAGAATGGCACTGGTGAAGAAAGACATTTGGCCAAACCATTGCTTGTTGTGCATTTTATACTTATACGGAGAGAGATGCCGTATTACTGCCAATTGCTTCTAACTTTCCTAATTTGTGGTCTTGTCATGGCCTAAATCAGGGGTGCCCAAATCTTGGCAACTTTGAAGACTTGTGGACGTCAACTTCCAGAACTCCTCAGCCAGCCATGCTGACTGGGAAGTTTTGGGAGTTGAAGTCTACGAGCCTTAAAGCTGCCAAGGTTGGCCACCCTCGGCCTAAATATTCACCTTTGCATCCTTGAGGTTCCTACAGATGTGCGGATTCCAATAACACTGTTTATTTCCTTTTTTTCCCCTCGCTCTTCTTCAATGTCCATCCAGACTCTTTTACAGGTGAGTACCAGCTTAAGTGTTCTCTGGTTTGTAGGACTCATTTCAGATGATCGAAACGCCTCGTACTATTAGTTCTGTTCTGTCTTCGGTCGGATGCTGGTTTAGTTCATTGTTTCTGGGTAAACAGGGGCGCCCACCTTAGTGGTGGAAGTTCATTAAATGACTTCAGACCAGTTCAAACAACAGCCTTGGATCATTTTAAAGAAAATGCAGTCGCATTTGCATCGCAGACTTGCCGCAGTAGTAGTGGTCGGTATTGGCTAGCATTGTGTGGTCTGTTTATGGTTTAGTGTGTTTTGTGAGCTCAGAAAACGGATAAATTTAGTCAGCAGGTTGGGTGACTGGGTGAGCGCAACCTGTCTCTCTCCACCTAGCTAGCCAATCTTACAGGCTTGTGGTGGGGATAAATTGCTAGGGAACCTGCCTTGACCGGAAAGAGGGCAGGATGTGACACATAAATAAATGACTATCAAGTTAAAGTAATAACTTCTGGTATGGTTAAAAATTAGGAAGAAACATGGGAGTATGACCATTGGGAGGATTTGTGATGCCTTACGTTTGTAGCACCTGGTATAGACTGCCTCTGAATGTTGAGGCTCCATTTAGCTGTTGCAGCTCATACTGCAATTTATCGATCCGCCAGAGCTCTTGATATATCGGCATGAATGTGCAACGTGGTCAGCCCGTTACAAAATCCCAACACCGAGTAGCAGGAGATTCTGTGCTTTCCCACCCCACCCCACCCTCCTCCTTGCCCAAACAGTGGCCAATTGCTTAAGGAGAGGTGCACTTTGATGCAAGCAGAATCACACAGACACACACACACACACATATAAATTCAGGGGACTTGGAGACCTGCCTGGCATGTGAAAGCATGAGAGAGAGAAAAAAAACGAAAGAAAATGAAAGTTGAGGATACCAAGCTTGGGCCTGTCGCATTGATTTAAAAGAAAAGGCCTGGTGGGGGAAAAAAATCAATAAAACTGGCCGGCCATATGACCCTGTTGTACAGCTTGTCACTGGGCAGGAGTCAATTTGGACTGGCTCATGGCTGCAGCAGGAGATGTGTAGAGGCTGGGGTCTCGTGATGACCCTTGGTAGGAAGTGGACAATCTTAGGGGTCCTTCACAACGTTCTTGGGGGTGCACAATTATTATTTTTTTAGTGGTTTAGGCACTGCAGCCCTCTCTCTGCCTTTGCTGCCCTCCCCACTTCCATCCAGAGGCGACAGCTGTATGGAAATGAGCTTGTGCAACTAAGCTGATTGATGCTGAAAGGGAAGCCGTGGACCCTGGGGGGGGAGGACTAAGGGGAGGGGGACAGGCAAGTGGTCCTGAAGCCAGCTCTGCACTTGGGTTTACTCTCCCACGTCTCTTGCTCTGACAGGACCCGGCGGGCCAGTCTTCGAGCAAGGAGGGGTGAGGGGGGGTGGGGTGGGATAATACAAACCACGTAAGAAAGATTTTCAGCACACAGCACATGTGTGGAGGGTGGGTGGACAGAGGAGGCAGGAGCAAACACCCTGCTGGGTTAGTAATGCCATGTAGAATCACATGTTCGGAGCGTGACCGCTTGTACGCTTGGAAGAGCTCGGCCACGCAGCGCAACAGGGGCATCATGAAGATTTTTGGAAGACTGGAGTACCTTCTGGTAAGGGAAGAGAGTGGGGGGGGGCCCTTTTCCCATCAGAATGGGGGGGGAACAGGAGGAGGAGGAGGCTGGGAAAGGATTGGTGCAAAAACCGCAGACTGCTATGGCTTGATTTGGGTTCGGAACGATAGAAGGGGCCTTAACGCAACCATCTCCATCCTCCGATCGCTCTCTTAGAATTTGCTGTCTCCTCGTGGTGGCATTTGATGTTTCCATAGAAACAATTGTCCAATATTGTTGTGGGGGGGCAGAAAACCCTTCTCTACACAAGACTATTATAATGGCCAAGGACTCTGCACCCGTTGTGGTTTGGTCTTGCCTTTCCATTCTTGCAGGGGGCAGCCCCTGCCTTCCTGACAGATCAAGCTTGGTTTTTTTTGTTTTTTTTTCAGCTCCCCAAAATAGTTTTGCATTCCTTGCTTGCCTGAGTAATAAACAGTTTGTGGGTGTGCAGGAAAAAACACAAGACTTTTCTTACAAGGAGGGATAAGCCGCAAGCTACAACTTTAGCCCTGGTTAGGTCTCTTGGTCGCCAGTGGATCACGTTTAGGCAGAGATTTTCTGCCCAGCCCATGTCGTTGCTTTCTCCATCCAATTCAGTGGTACTACTGATATTAATTTATTACTTGTATGTTGCATTTGTGGCGGGGTGGGGGTGGGGGGGTAGGATTGGAAGCCCCCTCTGCTGCTCTAGAAAATTGCTTTGGTGTATATTTTTGCCAGTCAAGATGGGGAAACGAAGGAAGTAGCCTACGGGTCAATTCCGGTGATTTTTTTTTTAAAGGTTGAATCAAACATAGCCCTTTAAAACCAATTTGGACACTTCGTAAGGATGGGCCAGTGTGTTCTTAACCTCCGAATCAAATTGGGTTTGATTTGCAATTTGGTTCAGCTTAAGAGTTAGAAAAGGGATCTGTCCGTGGTCTAAAATTCACAAAAGCAGCCGACCGCTCCAGATGGCTTTTTAAGTCAAAGATAAATTTCCAGGAAAAGCTCAGCGACACGGTGTCACTCTCCCTGTAACTTGTGTGCATGGAAGCAGCCACCGATGGGCTCAGGCTGTCACTGTTCATGAGGCTCTTGCCAGCTATGCAAAATCTGGCTGCCACTGTGTATCAGAGCCATCCGGGCTGAAGGATGCGTGGCATATCTGAGTGTCTGCAGCGTTCCTTTCCTTGTTTTTCTTGGTGCCTTTAGCGAAGCCAAAGGAAAAAAAAGAAGAATGGCATAACGGAGTGAGCAATTACGTCTCTGGTGTATGAAAACACTCACATAAAATATTAAATCAGGGATTATAAATAGACCCTATATAATGTAAGATTTCAAAGGGGGGGAGGGAGGGAGGGAAGGAGGGAGGAAGGAAGGAAGGAAGGAAGGAAAGAAGGGAGGGAGGGAGGAAGGAAGGAAGGAAGGAAGGAAGGAAGGAAGGAAGGAAGGAAGGAAGGAAGATCGGACCCAGACTACTCTTGGCAGTACACTGTTGCAAATGAAATATGGATTTGTCTTTCAAATATTAATTTTACATGTGAGTCATCTTCCCCCACCAAAGCTCTATTTGTTGATACCTTGATAAATTCCAAATATTGGAGATATTGCAAAGAAGACTCTTTAAGTGCCATTGACAAGCTGTGGTCCTTCAAGTTAATAATCCTTAGAACAGAACAGAGCTGGAAAGACATCTGCAAGGTCTTCTAGTCCAACCCCCTCGCTTGAGACCCCACACCATTTCAAACAAATGGTCGATCCAGTCTCTCTTTAACAGCCTTCAGTGGCGGAACAGCCTCCACACCTTCTGAAGGCTTTGGAAAGGCTGAGTTCATTTATTTATTATTTGCTTGCTTGCTTGCTTGCTTGCTTGCCGAACATTCAAATCACAAAGGCTAAACTTGGATCAATTGCTGGAAAAAAATGAAAACTCCGTTTTAAATGTTCCAGGTTTTGTTTTGTCTTGTCTTCTAAATGGCTGCAACCAGAGCAAAGCACTCATTTCCCACGGGAAACCGATTCCCCGAGAAGTCAGGGTTTGGTCAAAATGCCAGGAGGTTCCAAGCGTCCCTCGCCAGCATTAGGTCATATGGCTTTTATTCTCTTTAATGTGACATGAGGCGGAGTGAGCCAGCTTTATGGGGTGTGTGTGTGTGTGTGTATTGCACTCATCCTAAGAAGAGAGGATGGTTTGTTGCCTAGCAACTGTGCATGCCAGAGGCCGTGCTGCTCCCAATGAGCAAAAAAGCTTTCAAGCTAATGGTTCTTGCCTTGCAACTTTCTATCGTTTGGCCTCCGTTTTTTTATTCTGCAAGCCAAGATCTCTCTTCGTTATGAGACGAGCAGCAAATAAATTCAATAAATAAACAAACATCTCCGAGGACGAGAATGAACCCTCCAACAGAAAGGAGGCAAAACGGATGCAACCAGGAGTGACGTCCTCGGCGTACAATGCTTCATTTAGTGACCCTTTGACGTTACAGTGGCACTGGAAAAAGTGACTTAGGACCATTTTGCACATTTAACTACCATTGCAGCGTCCCCTATGGTCACATGATCAAAACTCAGAGGCTTGGCACCTGGTTCACAGTTATGACGGTTGCAGTGGGGATCCCCCTTTGCGACCACCCGATGTGCAAAGGGGGAAGCCAGGTTCACTTCACCACCGTGTGACTAACTAACTTAACTGTGGGGAGAGAGGTCGTAAAACGGAGCAAAACATACTTAACCGCTGTCTCGCTTAGCCACAGAAATTGGTGGTTGTAAACTGAGGACTTCCTGTAAAGGAGGATTTAATTTGGAGGACTAAGGCTTTGAGATACAGGGTTGCAAACATGCCAGACTGGGGCTCCCAGAATAAGAGGGGGCAAATCGTACACCCAAGAAAGAGATCTGGGTTTTTAACAGCGTACGCTGAGCAGGTTTCCATATAGCCATATTGTTTCTCGAATAAATCACATTTGGTTGGCTATCCACACCGGGCAAGGCCATACGTTGTGGTTTTCCAATCTGGGGTTGGCTGGATTCACTCAACACACCGACCCTAAACATGCATATATATTTACTTGTTCTCCATTTATTTATAGATGGTTTGCTTTTTCAGGCCCTGTTTTGAGGAGGGAAAGTAGGAGAGACGTCTTGTATGTCAAATAAAAATAAACCAAACCAGACAAGCCACAATGCTGGCTTTCCAGTTTGCACATCTGGACGGCTCGTGGCTTCACTAGGATTTATTGAAATAAACCCACGTGTAATTAGATCAACATTTTTTTTTAAGGGAAGGGGCATCCGAGCCGTTTTGTAAAAACGCATTGCGATAGAGAGTCATACTGAATACTTTTTGCAAAATGAGTGAGGCTGGGATTTTCCTGGGGGGTTTGTTCCCCTCCGCCATTGTTCAATTGTGTTAGACTTATTGTAGGACCATGGCTACTACCATTTTTGCATTTTTTACCCATCTGGCCATTGGTCCTCAGCCGTTGGGGTTGGGGTTCGCTAATCCAGAACCAAACAAATCCACTGATGGCTTAGCATAATGGATGAACATGGCCAAAGGGTTGCAGCCTGCTTCATTAATGGGCTGGCTCAACGTTCATCCAGATTATGGCTATGATCCTACGTCCTTGCTCAAATCAAGACGACCTTCTTAGCATAAAGATACTCAGGGTCGCTTTGTTGTATCAGCCAAGCAAAGCAATCCTAACACCGGCTCATGTCTTTTCCCCTCCTCCCTCTACTTTGGGCCTTCAGGATTTCTCTTACGATGAATCCAAGGTGGAATTCAACGTTGACGCTCCCAACGGAGTAGTGATGGAAGGATACCTCTTCAAGAGAGCAAGCAATGCATTCAAGACCTGGAATCGGTGAGCCATTGCGAAGAGGCCGTGAAACGGGGGCATTGTGGGCGGTTGGGAGGTTTAGAACCAGGGACGGGAAGAACCAAGTCAAATCATCCCCACCCCCTTCTGAGATATGTACCATGCCGCATTCTTTCTGCTGGCTCCTCTGATTATTGTCTAGCCTGTGGTTCTTCCTCCTGTCCTCCACCTACCATTATATCAGGACAGGAGGTTGTGGAAGGCCATGTTAAATTGATGTCACAGCTGTTTGTCAAAGCCAATACTGTCCTGCAGCTGCCTCTAAAAGCTTTTTGGTTGTCATTTTCAGAATCTGTTCCAAGTCTACATTTATTCTGAAAGGCACTGTCCTCTTTCAAGCTGTTTTCGTTCTTCATTCATTCCTCCTCCTCCTCCTCCTCCTCCTCCTCCTCCTCCTCCTCCTCCTCCTCCTCCTCCTCCTCCTCCTCCTCCTCCTCCTCCTCCCTGCTACTTGTTTCTCTTTTCAGGAGATGGTTCTCCATACAAAACAGCCAGCTGGTCTACCAGAAGAAGCTAAAGGTTAGTTCCTTACTTTCGGCGACATGGTTAACTGAGCTGGTTGGTGCACAAGACTTAAAAACTCTTATTGTATCTAGGAGAGGAATAGATTGGGGGTGGGGCGTGCGTGCATCCGATGTTTTGACTCAAACAGAAGCTGTTACAAAAACAGAGACTATTTCAGTGTCTTAAGCCATAGGAAATCCAGTTGCAGGGAGGCTGAGACAGATGTTTCGTTCTTCCCTCTGCAGGATGTGCTCACAGTGGTTGTGGAAGACCTCCGGCTTTGCACGGTCAAGCCTTGCGAGGACATAGAAAGGAGGTTTTGTTTTGAAGTGGTCTCTCCCACCAAGTAAGTAACGTGTTCCTTAGAAGAGGGGTGTGTGTGTGTGGAAAAAAAATCCATGTATCATTTGTGCCATCGTGCCAACAGCAATCTTGAAAAGAGGCGAAGGAAGGAGAAGGGGAGGGGAGATGGGGATTAAACAGGGAAGTTATCGGCAGCAGGTTTTCTGAGACACGTGGTCAGAATTTGTTCTGGAGAATGAATTACTTGGGCCAGCTCTAGGTTAGATGAAAGGTAAAGTAGCCAAGTCAGACATCTGGGGCTACAGAAGAAAAGGAAGAATTTCTGCTTCCTTGTCTGTCCATCCATCCATCCATCCAATAAATAAATCCATCCATCCATCCATCCATCCATCCGCTTTTTCTGCTAAAGAAGAATCCATGTCTCTCACTTAAAAAAGAGCCCAGATGTTCCTCTACCTATGTTGATACCATCATTACATAACGACCCACACGACTGGCAATTTGTTAGAAAGATGCCTTTAGAATCCAGTGACTTCTTCCTTATTCTATCTGGCTTTGCTTGTTACAACAAGTCATGATTTGCTTAACCACGACTTGTTGACCGAGCCCTAATAGGAGAACTTCACACACTGCTCCAAACCCCAGTTTTGGAGGGGCAGGGCGTGGGCATTAACCGTCGAGAACTGCTGGGTTAACTAAACAAATTTGCTGCCGCTGTGCCAAGCAGAAGTAATCGGTAAATAACAAGCAAAGGGGAAAATTAATATCGTCTGGTGTAAAAAGGGTGGAGAACGGGAGAATCTCCCAGGATTATGCTGCGAACTCTGTTCCTCCTGGTCACCATCTCTTCTGTTTTCCCACCGCAGGAGCTGCATGCTGCAAGCTGATTCCGAGAAACTGCGCCAAGCGTGGATCCAGGCGGTCCAAGCGAGTATAGCCTCCGCTTATCGAGAAAGCCCCGACAGCTGCTACATTGAAGTGAGTAGAACCGGCAACCAGAAGGCGGTGGGACAGGTGCAGGATTCGCACTCACAAATCCGTCATAGAACGCAGATACGAGGCCTCCTTTTTATTCCAGAACGACGGGAGGCACTTGCATCCCGTCGGCGTCCGAGATTACCCTTGAAACACGATACCAAAATATACTGGGTCGCATTAAGAGAAATCAGAAAGCAAAAGGCATGCTTGATGTTTTCGCTTGGTATTTCAGCCTTTGGCTTTTGTCTTAACTCCAGAAATTGGATCGGACAGCCTCCCCTTCAACCAGCAGCATCGACTCCGCCTCCGATTCCCGGGACCGAAGTGCGAAAGGGGAAACCATCCTGCAGAGGGTGCAGAGTATCTCGGGCAACGACCAGTGCTGCGACTGCGGGCAAGCCGATCCCCGGTGGGCGAGCATCAACTTGGGCATCTTACTATGCATTGAATGTTCAGGGATACACAGGTATCTTCCGCACAAGAGAAGAACGTGTAGCGCAGGGTTGGGTTCAACGGTGGGGCCCTTGGTGCTCTCTGAGTTTTGTGGTTTTCTTGCAGACATTTCATTACCCAACTAGGTTACATCATCAGTGTAAAGGAGTGTAGGGTTCACACTGACGGAGTTATCTAGTTGGGTAATGGAAACGCCTGCAGGAAAACCACCAAGGACCTCAATAGCACCGGGTACTTTCATGCATGCCTCCTTGAGTGCTAAGAAGATCAAAGTACCCCCAGCTTCTTAGCCGGCACAGGAGGCTGTACTCTTGCCAACGTGAGAGAGAGTTATTTCAGAACAAATGCAGCAGTCGAACTGCGGGTTGCAGTCTGACTTGGCTTAGCAGCAGGCGAAGCTGACCCGTTCTCTTCATCTTGCCTTACAGGAGCTTGGGAGTTCACTGCTCCAAAGTCCGGTCACTCACGTTGGATTCTTGGGAGCCAGAATTATTGAAGGTAAAGGCCAAACCCACCCCCCAACTAGGTAAAAGGTATGTGGTCAAAAGAGGAAGAATGAGGGCCTAAGTCACGTCTTGGAGTAAAACAACAATGCACAGACGCTCTTGAGGAAGAAAATGCTAAAACTTGAGTAGGCAAAGGTTTTACATTTCTGACACTCCGTTTTGCATTCCCTTTAAAAGTAAACCAGTGTTTACTTCTGGGAGTTGAAGCCCACACCTCTTGAAGGTGCCAGGGTTGAAAAACGCTGCTCTAAATCTTGCGATTTTGAGGGGGGGGGGAATTGGAGCTTAAGGACTAGTATCGTGTTTAAGTGTGCTGAATTTGAGCTGGGCAGAGCCAGGAAAAGTACAAACCCTGGAAGTAAAATAGACCTCTCTAAGGGGAAACCGTTCCGGAACGAGGGCATCGCCGCTGAGAAGACCCACGATATGATTTCAAACGGGGCGTTGTGTGTGAATGGAGAAGCCAAAAGAGCAACTTGGCTTCACCTGTTGTCCTGTTTTTTTTCTCTCCACATGCTGTTTTTCCAAAGCTGATGTGTGAGCTGGGCAATGCTACCATGAATCAGATCTACGAGGCTCAATGTGAGGAGATGGGGCTGAAAAAGCCCACAGCTGGCAGCTCAAGGTAAACCTTTTTTCAGTGTCTTCCTGCTCCCCGCCCGCCTCTGATGTTTTACTTCCTCCATGTCTGCTTCCCCATGAGTTAGCCCTGTGCCGTTGCTGTGTTCAGACAACACACACAAGCTGGTTAACGGAGTCACTGTTTCCCTGGGTATATCGAACCATAAACCACCATGGCCAGGGAGCAGAAGGAAAGGAAAAACCATAACTGTGGCCATGATTAAATAAGTGAGGCGTGTTGGGGTGCAAACCCAACACTTTTGAACAGCACGAGAAATGGCTTCCACCCAGGCAGGACAAAGAAGCATGGATCAAAGTCAAATACGTGGAGAAGAAGTTTCTGAAGAAGCTACCGGCGGGAGAACCCCTGGCCAACCATGAGCAGAAGCACCGCCGCTGGAGTGTGAAAAAGTGCCAGAGGTGCAACAGCACCACCAAAGCGCCCACGACTCGTCGGAAGTATCGGCACGAGGCGGGAAATGCGTCTCCGGCTGCCCACTCTTCAGGTAGGCGGCCCACCTCAGGAGGCCCAAAGTGGCCGCCATTTTGCGCGGCGGAAAGCTTGAGGGTTGGTCGAGACACCGCGTGGCCGCCTTTCCTGATATCCCTGAAGCGGTTCACGTCTCATGCTGTGATCTAACGTGGTTTGGATCTGGGCTTGTTGAGCCAACGTCCGGGTTTGCCGAGAACAAGTCATTGTCAGGGAGCTTAGCCGAGCGTTGTGAACCACAGTTAAAATATCCCAGCTTTGCCATTTTTTTTAGAGCTATTTGTATGAGTTGGTGTCTCTGCGTTAGCAAAATAGCAGTAACGTTATTTTTTTTTTTCAAACAGCTGCCACTTTGGAAAGAAAGTTCCGGCGAGATTCCCTCTTTTGCCCTGACGAACTGGATTCCCTCTTCTCGTACTTCGACACAGGAGCAGGCCCACGCAGTAAGTGCGGCAGATTGATCTGCAACCCTTCGCACAGCAGTAGCTCAGTGCTCAGCTACGAGAGAAAGGCGGTAAAGGGACTTTTCTGGACTTGCTCAAATTTAGCAGCTAGGTTTTCCCTCTCTTTGTTTTGTGCCAAATTTAAGCAGCTGGTCCCTCTCCCCAAACTCCCTTTTCTCCCTCCAGGAAGAACAAAATCTGTTTGATCCCTTAAAAAAAAGAAAAGAATATAAATTGCAATAATTGAATAGAGCTGGAAGGGACCTGGGAGGTCTTCTAGTCCAGCCCCCTGCTTAAGCAGGAGAACCTGTACCATCTCAGACAAGTGACTGTCTGGCCTCTTTTTAAAAACCTCCAGTGATGGAGCGCCCACGATTTCTGGCGGCAAGCTGTTCCCCTGGTTAATTGTCCTGACTGTCAGGAAGTTTCTCCTCAATTCCAGGTTGCTTTTCTCTTTGGTCAGTTTCCAGCCATTGTTTCTTGTCCTGCCCTCAGTTGCTTTGGTGGTGGTCTACTTTATCACATGCCTTACTGAACTCTAAGTATACTACCTCCACAGTATTTCGCTGGTCTATTAGTTTAGTCACTTTGTTAAAGAATGAAACAAGATTGGTTTGGCTCGGAAAACAACACTCTGAAAAATGGGCTCTGGCTGCCCATTGTCACGTTTTTCATCTCCTTCTCCGCAGGTGGGAACCAGGCGTCAACTCAACAGCCTGTGGGAGCCAGCCCATGGAGTGAGACCAGCAATGGCCCTGGAGGCAGCGGTTCACCGTTTCTCCTGGATGGAGGTAAGGCTGTAGAACATCGCTAGAGCCAAGTGCTGTCTGGCTTTGCCACCGTGGCCATCTAATCTCTTACTGTACCTCTGGCAACCTCAAAGTCGAAGGCTCTGAAGCCCTCTTCCCAGGAATACTGACTTTGAACAGCTTCAGGGGAATCCCAACTTTGGCCAAGCTCCAAGCCCAGTCTTTGAAATGTGCTTCCACACCCAAAATGGGCAGGTACGGCCTAGAGAAGAATCAGGGCAGAAACCCGGTTTGATTAAAGTTAAGTGGAACTGCAGTCATTATAATCGGGTTGAATGTCGGGATGTTCCTCTCCAAATTGTTCACTCTTCCTGACCTTTTAGCTTACTGATCTGCCTCCTATCCAGAGCTGAGAGTTCCCGTGGCAGATTTCTCTCTTTGCTCATTGGTCCCCATCCCTATTATTATTAAGTTCCTCGAGGGGAGGGGATTTCAGGACATAGCACTGGCCCATCGCTCCTTCGCTGATTTAAAAGGGCAAACCGAGCAGCGCTGTGTACCATGGGCTTAGTTGTCTCTCTCTGCTTTCTGGCTTTGCCCAGTTCTCCTTCTCCTTCTGTTTAGGGATGCCCATCTGCCTGGTTCCTTTGAATAAAGCTCCCAGACGCCCAATCTGGAACTCCTTCCACAAACAAAATCACACTAGTGGCAAGGGATTTCAAATGAAATGTGGGGCCTGGGGGAATTCAGGAAAAAATGGGGGTGGTGGGGTGGGGGTGGAATTAGGGCAGACGTGGTGGAATTCCATACCAGATGGGCAACCAGAAGAGAAGGACAGGAAGCTTGACCAACCAACACAGGAAAAGACCAGGAGTTCACGGCACCCACATATTAAAACTTTGCCCGGTTCCTCCTTTGATCTCTTAGGTCTAAGCAGCGACAGCGGACTGGGTGGCAGCACGGATGGCAGCACAGACGTTCTGGTCTTTGGCTCGGTGGTTGACAGTGTCACAGAAGAAGGTGAGATCTTCGTGGCAAAGTCCTTTTATCTTGCCGGGAGACACGAGCTTCGGTATCGACGCCTCCACCGGAGGTCTTTGGATCCCGGGATTTCATTCCGTCCTCTTCCTCTCTGCAGAGGCCGAAGCGTCAGAGGAATCCAGCGGGGAAGTCGAAATTGAGCAGGAGGCCTCCGATTTGGAAGACCTGAGGGCGCTCCATCCTGGCTTACTCGTTTACAAGGCCTCGAGGGCCAGGAACCTGCCCGTAATGGCGGAGGCCCTGGCCCACGGGGCCAGCGTCAACTGGGTGAATGAAGAGGATGAGAGCAAAACCCCGCTGATCCAAGCTGTCATGGGGGTGAGCGAGATCCGCGGGTCGCCGGGCCAGTTTTGAGGTTGCTCCATCAGGGTAAAAGCAGGTCTAACAGGTGTGCCTTGGGTGGGCTTCATCAGCACCACCTAGATTTCACCGCTTCCTTGCTAATTGTAGGCCAGAAAATTTACTCAGATGGAGAAGAACCCCAAATGTCTCTTCAAAATTGGAGGAGGGGGGATGGGCTTCTTCCTTAAAGTTACGTTGTACCAGGCACCGCCTAGCCACCAAAAAAAAAAAAAAAGGGTCACTTCGCTGTGGTAGTCCTTGATTGTTGGCCCAAAATTTCTGATGCTAAGTCAGACAGCTAGGTGGGTTTTGCCCCATGTTATGACCGACCTTGCCACGGTTGTTAAGGGAATCGCCGCAGCTGTTAAGTTAGCGACACCGTCATGAAGCGAATCAGGCTTCCCTGTTGACTTTGCTTGCAAGGCGGCAGCAAAAGTGGATCGCCTGACTCCAGCACACTGCAACCGTCACCAGTGCGAGTCGGTTGCCAAGTGTCTGAATTCTGGTCACGTGACCAAGGGGATGCTGCGGCGATCGTAAGTGTGAAAGACCGTCGTAAGTCACTTATTACCGTGCCGTTTTGACTCTGAAGGGTCACTAAACGTCGTAAGGCACGGACTACCTTAAGAGAAGTCCAAGACTCCAAAGCTAACTTTTCTTTCTCTGCGTCTTTCAGGGCTCACTAATAGCCTGTGAATTTTTGCTCCAGAACGGGGCAGACGTTAACCAAAGAGATATCCGAGGGCGGGCACCTTTGCATCATGCCACATATTTGGGCCACACCGGGTAAGTCCCTTGCTGTGCCTTCAGCTGCAAAAAGGTGGTGGTCATTCAAAATCCTGGGGAAGTCAACCGCTGTTTGCAGTTGAGACTTTGCCCCGGAGACACCGTTGCTTTGGACTCCAGAGATGGCGTATCCCAGCTAGCTGGTTTTCAAGGCCCTGGAGAGAAACCCAGGCACGGGCCGCCAATAGGAGTTGGGTAAATGGGCTTGAGACCAAAGCTACCGGCCTGGGTTAGTTAGAAGCAACTCTTGATGAATCTGAGCCAGATGGTGGTCATTTTCCAAGTGGAAAGTCTAAAGAGTGGAAACGGTCCAGGGTAAAGTAGCTTCTTATGAAAGTCTAGCGTGATACATTAATTGTCAACGCTGCAGACGTTGACATGTTTTTGCACTGACAGTATAAGAGACAGCCTTTTGTTTAAAGTGCTTCACTTTGAATCTTGAAGGGAGGGAATTTTCTAACGACTATTTTGAGAAGATTAGAAAAGCCGGCGTACAGAATGGGAGGAGAGACCTCACATGTAAAACTAATTGGATAATGTGATTTATGATGTGTAGATAAGGGCGGGGATTGTGTGTGTGTGTTACGATGGGTTTGGGGGGAGGAGATTTCAGATTCTGGCATGCCTCCATGAGCGCCGATGTTTCGTTTCATTACAAAGACTTTTAAGATAAATAATATGCCTGCAACTTGTTTGAATTGTCTCATTCATCGGAACCGTGACGTTAATGCTTCTCAACCTTGTGCCGTCCGTCTCTTCAAACTGTCCTTCTTCATCCCAGCATGTTCTTGGCTAACCTCGTTTTTCTCTCTCTGGTTTCTTTCTCTCCTCTTTCAACATTTGGCAGCCAGGTCTGCTTATTCCTAAAGAGAGGAGCCAACCAGCACGCAGCAGACGAGGACGGGCAGGACCCCCTCAGCATCGCTGTCCAGGCTGCTAATGCGGACATCGTGACCTTGTAAGTGGGTCCTTACTGCATCAGAGATGAGCTGCATGTCGGGACTGGAAGTCGCTGACTTGGAAACTCAACACCCCAGGAGTAGATTTGGCCGGTTGTGGCCAAAAAAAACGAGAACCGAGGCTTAGCCCTGACAGGCCACTGTCTTAAGCAGCTCTGCTGAAGGGCTTAAATCCCAACTGCCTGTACGATCCGTGTTTGACCCAAGCGCTGTCTTCTCCCTTGGCCAACTAAAATTTCTCTCCGGTTCTCGTTCCTGCAGGCTGCGTCTGGCTCGGATGAACGAAGAGATGCGTGAAGCCGAGGGCCCTTTCGGACACCCAGGTCAATATGCCAACAATAGCCCTACCGAGCTTCAGTACCGAAAATGTATACAGGAGTTCATCAGCCTTAACATAGATGAGTGTTAGTGAGAACTTCGGCAACCCTGCCGCCACCTCCGTGTTTGGGTCAAAATTTAAGGAAGCTGAATTGAGCCCGAGAAAAAAAACAAAAAAGGGAACAAACTCTAGACGTGTGTTTTGGGATAGGGGAATTTGCTGACCAAACGTTTCCATTCAGAACACTAAAGAGTGGATGGGCTGAAATCTGCACAGCGAGGAGGAGGAGGAGGAGAGCGAGAGAGGACCCTTAAAATCAACCGAGATCAGATTTTTTTTTTTTGCATTTGGTTCAGGAAGAGGGGGTGCATCTGAGCTTAAATCTGCCCTTCGGTTCTCCCTCTCCCCTCCCCCCCCCCAAAAAAAGCAACTGACTGTCTGAATGGTCTCTCCAGGCCTAAAAGCAGGGTTTGGAGATGAAATGTTTTTAGGAGGAAGGAACTGAAGCTACATTTGGAAAGAGATCCCCAACTTGAACCTGATGGAGGCTTATTCGTCATCTCTCTCTCTCCCCCCTTGTATCTGTCTCTCTTCTTTGTCTTGTGCGGATGGCACCGCGGGTAGGAAATCCAAATCCATCGGAGGGAGAACAGACACACGAGACACAACAAGCATGCACACATACACAGTTAGCACGTGGCCAGGAATGAGATAGCCCTGTTCAGAGCGCGGAACAGGCAGGGGTGAAGTTCACCCGGGCTGCCAGTTTGGTGTCTTCTCAGCACAGGCTGCAGTTCACGGATCAAGAGGCATTTGGTGTGGGGAGGGGGGAACCTCCCTCCCAGGGTCTGAGGTTCCTGCAAGCCAAACGCTTCCTCTCCGGTGACGACTGATTCATTGTGGGAAATTAACCAGGAGGTTATCTTAGCTGGTTAAAGCCATAACTCAGCCACTTCCAAGATGAGGACGCAATCCTTGTAGGGTGAAGACAGATGTTAATTCAGGCTAGCTTGGTTGGAAGAAAACTTGGCACGGGCTTGCCTTTGCACCGAGAACAACAGGATTCTGCCTCTTTGCAGGAAAGGCCTGGCCAGTTGGCTAGCAACAGGGAAGCCAGTGCCCCAAATGGTCCATCGGGGAATGTTCCTCCCCCTCCTCCTGGAAAATTCAGGATGGGTGTTTGAGGTGAGACGACTTCTGAGACACTTGATCTGGCCTTTTAGGAGGTACCTCTGGGTCCAGTCCTCAGAGCAATTCTCCTTAAGAACTTCATTGATGAAAGACGAGAGAGAGGAATAAACCAGTCAGGCAGCTGAAGGGTAATCTGATTTTGGACTGCTTGTGCTAGAAGCAATCGACTTGCTTCCAATGACTAATCTCATCATAAAACACACCTCCATACTAAAAATGGACGCGGTGGCTCAGTGGGTTAGGACGCTGAGCTTGTCGATCAGAAGGTCGGCAGTTTGGCGGGTCGAATCCCGAGTGCCGCATAACAGAGTGAGCGCCTGTTACTCGTCCCAGCTTCTGCCAACCTAGCAGTTCGAAAGCACGTAAAAATGCAAGTAGAAAAATAGGGACCGCTCCGGTGGGAAGGTAACAGCGTTCCGTGCGCCTTTGGCGTCCAGTCATGCCGGCCACATGACCGCGGAGACGTCCTCGGACAAGCGCTGGCTCTTCGGCTTCGAAACGGAGATGAGCACCGGCCCCTAGAGTCGGAAACGACTAGCATGCATGTGCGGGGGAACCTTTACCTTTTATACACAGGCCTCTGCCTCAGCACTCGTCTTTTGTAAACTGTATTTTATCCTACACACTTAAGCGCCTCCAGCCAGGGAACAAATAGGGCCACATATTCTTGAAAGAATACGTCTGTCTTCGTCCTTCAACTCTTGCACCTATCCTCACCTATCCTTGACTTCCCAAAGTGGTGAGAAGAATGGACTCATTGCCGGCGATGGGTTCCCCCCCTTTTTTTTCTTTCCTTCCCCCCCCTTTTTAAAAAACAACAACGCAACCACAGCCAGGGAGCAGTGTAACATCTCTCTCCCCTCACTTCTTGAAGCAACATTTAGCTAGCTAGCTAGAACAAACCTGGGTGTGGGGCGGGTGGTTGGTATCCCTACGCAACCAAATTCCCTGATCAAATCTCTTGGGAACTGGGGATAAAAATTGTCTCAGAAATAGTCTTCTCTCTTCTTCTTTTTTTTTTTGCATGTGCACTCTTATTAAGGTTGTGATTCCCCTTCTCACCAATGCATGATTGCAGAGGGCTCACAGAACTCCAGAATTCAGGTTATTGGGGGTGGGGTGGGGGGTTAGGCACTATTTATTTTATTATGGGGTTTGTTTTTTGTGGGGGATTTTTTGTAGAGCAGGAAACGGTTATTCTCGAAACCCACTCTGGGTTTTTAGGTGGTCTTGTTCAGAAGACAGGTTTTACTTTAGAGTTAGAAGGTAGGCAGTTTCTCTTGAGGGCACGTGTAAACTCCAAAGCAGACCCTGGTTCAGTGATACTTTGGAGGGGAGAGAGAAGAAGGATGGAAAAAGAGATGTTCCTCAGAGCAGTGGAAACCTCTGCCGTGCCTCCTTGGCATGGCTTGGGGTGTCTTAAGGCAATTCTCTTCTTCACCTCATTCCCCAGCATCAATTCATCGTCGCCTTCTCCTTTTCAATCTTCTGCTAAGCCATGGAAGGAGGCTGATTTGATCTGTGAAGTTTGGGAGTTGGGTGGTTATGCTTTGAGAACCACGGTCTAAGGCTAAAGAGCCTTGCAGCAACTGTGGCTTTTGCAGCAGACAAGCGAAGTCAGTCATGGCTTTGAATGAGGTCTAAGTCCAGGCGCATTCTCAGAATTCTTCCTTCAGATTTCCAGCTGAGTTTGGTGGTGGTGATAGAGGTAGGAAAAGGCTGGCCCATTGGGGGGGTGAGTGGAATATATATTTTTTCCCCTGAGCGGCTTTTAAGGCACGGAAGGGCTCTGTTCTTGCTCCTTACTCCTAGGAGCAATGGGGTCTGGAAGAATAGTAGAACAGGAGCAGCTAGAAAGCCATATAAAAGTGAGCAAGAGCTTCGACCCTTTTGTTTCACGGTTGGCAAATTGGGATGTTCCAGAATGTTGTGTTGATTCACATCGGAGGCTAAGGCTTGGGGATTTGGTCCCTGTGAAGAACAGAGAATCTACTGCACACGGGAGTTTCTTTCGGCTGGAATCCAACTTCTTGAATTGGCTTGGCTTCACGTTGCTTGTCAATGCTGGCTCCAAGCTACTTTGTTTCCCTTGATTGTTTCCTTCCATCTGCAGCCACCATCCCTTGGCCAGCTCAAGAGCACTTGAGCATCCAGGTCTCCTTGCAAGGTCACATTTGTGCAGTGGCCATGGCCTCCTTCACATGACTTTATCCGATCATAATCAACCTGGATTATGTAAGTCATCAGCCTAGCTCTCTCTCTACTACGAGGTCATCTTGTTTGGTGGACACGATGTGTCCAAAGAGATAGGGGTTCTTTCTGCCATCTGTCCTCTCAACTCCACTACCTCTGCAGTAGTGGGCTTCCAATTCACACCTTCTCCAGATAACTAGTGTAAAATGTAGAGTAGCTGGCATGTTGGAATAGCCATACATGCATGGTCTCCAGCCCCTATGCCTTCTCCTTAATGTACAACTTACCCTTGTTATATTTTTGCAAAAGCAGGAAGGCAGATATCATTTGCATTCCATTTTTCTGCTCAGGGAGTGGTGGGAGATGGTCTTTCTTTCTTTCTTTCTTTCTTTCTTTCTTTCTTTCTTTCTTTCTTTCTTTCTTCTTTCTTCTTTTTTCAACATCATCACAACCATCCTGCGAGGTCTGGTTAGGCTGAGCTTCTAAAATGGTTGGGCTGGAGTGTGCAGGAAGGTTCATGGCTTCTTTTTCCGTTGGTTTTATTTTTTGAGTGGATTATGCTTTTGACCATCATCCAAATTTTATCAATCCTTTGATAAAATGGAAACATTCTTTGCAAACACGTGTTAATTCAGTCTTCCCTCCAGGTGTCTTCAAGCTTTTTGATGATTTTGATACTTTGCTCATGAATTCTTGATTTCTCCCATCGCCTGCTATTTATTTCCTCCCTCGATTCTTGTTATTCCCTGATTCCATCTTGAGATCTCCTCCTCCTCTGGTTAGATTCTGCTCCATTCCAGCTGAAGATGTAGAATCAAGAGGAAATATCCAGATACATTCTTTACTCCACCCAGTTATCCTGCTGTGAAGTAACCCCTAGATGTAATTTTTTTAAGGGATGCACTTCTCATCTGCTGGATTAGGCTGTCTCAGTGCCTTTGGAGATCCAAACAAAGTCTGGTGGGACACTTAGACCCACTTTTAGAAACAAAAATGATGAAATTGACAACTTGAATTTTGGGGATGGTGAGATGCTGTGAGGAACACACAGTTCAAAGCAAATTGGAAACCATTACATCTTGAAAGTGCTGTAAGCAGGAAACAGAAGTGGACGTTGTTGCAAATTATGATGGCCGGACCAGCAAGCCAAACTAATTTAATCCTGATGCTGAGATGCCTTCTTTTCAAGTGGAAGGGGAATTTTACCATTTCTCAGCTACCGTTGAGTCCTCTGCTCAGGAAATTTGAAGGAAGACAAGGGATTTTTTTTAACCAGAGGTACCATTCTGGGTGGAAAGCAGCAGTTTCCCCTACGCTTCCAAACAAATGTGATAATGCCTCAGGATTAACAGCTGTTGCGTGGTATTATTAAAGAAAAGGATCACAAATGAAAGATGACCAATAATGAGAGACGTCCTTGGTGTTTTAGGCCATCCAACCAACCAACCAACCAACCAACCAACCAACCAAGAGGGAATTAGTTGCCCATCAGTTACCAGGATATCTATTCCTACTAATGCTGTTTTTATTTTTCTCAATCATTTCATTTTCTACCTGTCCAAAGCCAGTTCTTCCAATCTTGCGGTGATCCCTGTTTGACACTTCTACATCACCAGATGTTCCTTCTCGCCCAACCTTATCCAATTGCAATTCCTAAGGTTCTTGAAAGAGGCAGGTCCCGGGGCCAGCAGTCAGGATATTTCACCGAGTCCAATTCTGATCTAACACAGTTCCTCTGGCAAACAAACTCTCTCTAGGAGTGATTGTGCCCATGTAGAGGAAATGGTTGAAACCAGTTTGAGATCCTCCAGAAGTGCCCTTTGGGGGGAAACGTCTCCAGCGTATGAAACTCTGCTGTGATTGGCCCTGTCGTCTTTCTCTCTGACTCGGCTGCAACACATTTCTTCAGCTTGAGGTGGGCAAACAGGGCCCGTTTGAGGAAAGGCAAACGAGGACAGAAATGGCACGAGCAAAAGGGGGAGATCCACCATGAATGGCCTCTTCCGGGCTCTCCGTTCCATCCTAAGTGAGGAATTGGTCTCTGCTCTTCTGACACGGTGATTTATGTATTTAAGATGTACTTTCTCTAGATGCAATGTATAAAATTGACTTTGTGCACTTTTTCCTATTTAACAGTATTGGGTTCTCTCTCTCTTCTTTTTTTTTTTTAAAAAAAGATGTTTAACGTTCTTTTTATTATGAGTTACGTGCTGTCTTTTTAAAATGGGTGACGTTAAATATTTAATTTATTGCTAAAGATGCCTGGGTGGAGCATTGCAAGTATTTTTTATTTATTTTCCTCCACCCACCGACATTCAATATCCTTTTGGGTGTATTTAATGTCAGGATTTTTTTTTCCTTTTGTACAGTTGCTAAGGGAGTGTATCTTTTACCAAAAGAAATAATAATCAACCAATTCATTTCATTCCTTCTCTCCTCTACATATTATGTAGGCAGGTACACACAATACGTACGTACGTATGCAGAGGAGAGTAGGAAAAACGTATATTTTTTTTCTTGAAACTTTTCTTTGGCTTTGGTATAAAGCCTCGGAGTATCAGGGATGAAATGCATCACTACAGTTTCCAAAATCTGCTGGGTTGCCTCCCAATTAACTTAGTTCATCCTTTGAAACTAAGTAGGATTGGAGCCATGTCTAAAAGTGTGTGCACAGCTTAGGTGGCCAGTGGTTGTGCATGTCCACTGTGACAGGTGGGTGTGACATAAGTTGGAGACAAAATTAGGGGAAACAGTAAGAAAAGAACAGTAAGATTTAAAAAGTTGTGAATATGTTGAGTGCTGTTTCCATAGGAATTGGGGGTACCCGGGAGGGCTTTGTCCATAAGACTGTATTCGCACATGCCACAATCCTAGGTCTGCACGAAGCAGATGAAAATCATGGCATCAGTTCCAGTTAGAAAGTTGACCCGAGTCAGATATTGGAACGGATTCAAAAATAGGTTTCTCTACAGGAAAGGTCAAAATGTCCAAAGGGTAGCAGCTGTTCTGTTCAACTGGGTGAGTTGATTGACTAAATCTCCTAATCTGGGTCTCTGGGTAAAAAATTTTCCCCAGCCCTCTCTTTTAGAATGGCATCGCCTCCATTTACTCAAGGCGACTTTCCCTGCCTGCAATACACAACTGTACCACGAGGGGGCAAGAGGTGACCGTTGTGAATGCGGGAGTGTTTCAAGGAATGAAATAAAGGCGAACCAAGCCAGCATGCCTCCCGGTTTGGTTTGTACTCCTGGCTCCCAACTTCCGTAACGATGCAAGCTGGGAAAAGTTATTTCCCTCCCAGGAACAAACTGCCTGAGAAATGGGAAGTAATCCAATTTCCCATCCCAAAGCAGAGGGCGATGTCAAGTTGAGTTGTACCTAGCATCTCTTCCCTTGGCATGTCTTCAGGCCTTAACGCTCACGTCTTTTAGGGATTCCTTCATTAGATTTAGATAAGGAGCACAAGGCGGCAGATCCAATACGCCCGACTCCAGTTTCTCTAACTACCCTTGTGCAGCGGGCTGGATTGAGAAGAGTGAGTGTGACAGGCCCCCAAAGCAACCCAAGGTGCTTCCATAGCTGAGGCTGAATGTGAAATTGGGTCTTCCAACTCATTGTTCCCGTGCCTTAACACAGCGTTTCTCAACCTTGGCAACTTTTAAGACAGACGGCCGGCTGGGGGAATTCTGGGCGTTGGAAGTCCGCCTGCCTTAAAAGTGGCCGAAATTGAGAAACGCTGCCTTAACCAGTACAGTACAGTCAATCCCATGGAACGGCATCAGATTAAATCTGGCCGGAGACGCACGGGGTTGTGCTCACGCATTCATTGAGGAACTAAACCCGACTCATGGAAAGCGACACGTGGATGTTCTCTGCAGTGCTAGGCGTCCTCACCTCAAGGAAAACGTATTTATTTTTATACTATAAAAAGGAAGACTTTTTTTTTTTTGTATTATGAAGTTAGAATGCCGTACTGATTTCCAGCCTTTATCCAAGCCAGGGCCCTACACTTCCTATTTCAACAGCACTGAATTAAATAAAAGGGGAGGGCAATGGATGGTTGAGTGGCAGTTGTTTTTTTTTGTTTCCCCCCCCCCCGAGCTAGGATTTACGTATTCGGCCAAATCATTTGATGGCCCTTGCTGTCTTCAGTACCAGAGGAGATTGTGGGAATAGACCTCATCGCTCAGGAGAAAAACAGTAGTTAAGTGGAATAACCCAGTGGAGAGGGATGGAAAAGAACTTTTATAGCCAACTTTCCATCCTTGCCTCCCCAAAGGCAGCCACCTGTTTCAGCTGGATGCACGGCAATCTCTGAAAGCCACCAGATGTGCTTGCTCTAGTTTTCACGTTCCAGAAACGGTTGGGTTGAGGAACTGTAAATACATTCCTGCATCTTGATCCCTCTTCTATCTCTTAGACCCGCTTTGAGGACAGTCTTTGTTAATACTGGTTCCTTGTTTGTTTTGTGTTTTTTTTTAAATTTCCCTCCTCTTTCTTGGGAAGACCCCCACCCCCACCCCACCCCCACCTCTTACAACTTCCTATCTTCCTCACTTTTCGCCCTACCTGGGTCTGTCCGCTGAGAGCTGCTTTTGAACTTGAATTCTCTGTACGTTGTTTACCTTTGTATGATTTTAACAACAAGGAAAGAAAAGTTTGGCACCTACAGAGAAAAGCCGGGGGTGGGGGTGGGGGCAGGGGGAGAGAAAAATCTGATGCTCTGATGTCTTACTTCCTTCCTCTCCTTCCTTCTATTGTCTCTTGAAACACTGTTAATAAAAATCTAGAGTAAACACTTTTTATCTCCTCTTCTTCTTGCACCTTGGTGTTTATTTTCTGATCTCTCACTTCTTCCCCCCTGCCTTTCACCTGCATATTCACCTGCTCAAGCTTTGGGACACGAAAGAAGATGACTGGCCTCAGCCACAATGTAGGAGGAGATTTGGGCCTTTAATGGAGTTACGAAAGCACCCCACTAGAATTAAGCTGCTCCTGCCACGTTTTCCCCAGCAATGATTATTTGCTGTATTTCAACGAAGAGGTGCAGCTAATTTGTAGCTGGAGACATGCTTAACTGGCAAACGTATTTCTGAATATTGCATAGCATCATTTAATGTCACCAGATGCTTTGGGGAAGCTCGCAAGCAGAGATCTTAAGGTTCCTTCGTCCAGAGCGACTTCCATAAAGATGCAAGGTCTCCACTCTTCCTGAAGTCGTCCCATCCATTTTAAGGACATCTAAGCAAAATGTCCAGAGTCCACCTTGGCTGGACTTGAAAACTAAGCAAGATTAGAAACCAGTGGTGCTTGACTGGGGGTGGCCTGGGATACAGGCTAGACTGGGCGGTCAAGAAAATATCTCAGGAGCCCCAATGACAAAACTATCCAGTGCTGCTAAGAATCACAGAGCAAAACTCGGGGGGGGGGGCATTCCGTTCTGTGAAAAAGAAATTATTGAGCCTGGAATTGGCTACAATTACATTCCAAAACTAAGCAGGCATTCAGATGACAATCTTGGAAAGTGTTCTTAGCTCTTCTGGAACCGCCGTCTTCCAAAATCAGGCACGGACCTGCAGGGCTTCTGTGTGACCCACAGTGCACCTCACCTGGCCCACTCCCATCACACGTAGTTAACGGCTGCTTTCAAAAAAAGGACACTAGGTCAAAAGGTTGGGCTGTTGGCTTAAACGTGCAAGCTTAAACGTACATACCAGCTTTGTCCTCCAGGGAATCAGCTGTGCACATGATGGGGGCTTATACTTCAAAGTGTGGAGAGAGGGGAAAAAATATGCGGGGAGGAGAAATAGCACTTTACCTGTGCTGCCCTTTCATCATGCCAGCCTGCCCAGAGGTAATGTAGATAACAACTCAGGCAAAAACTCCCGTTTACAAGCAAGCTGCAGATAGCAATTGGAATGAGACAAAGCCAGTCTTGAAAGCTCAAAGCTAGGATGATTTGCAAAGAGAGCTAGCAGGAATCGGCCATCAGAAGCCAATAATAGCAGGACTTGCAAGCAGCCAAAAAAGAATGGATTCCCTGCTCCATTTGCACCCTTGATAAAGATCCCACTTTAATGCACGGGCCTTATTATTGTTACGATTAAGAAAACGGACTTGGTCTGTCTCCTTTTGCTCGGCCTGCCAAGACACTGCATAACCCCCTTCAACTTAGGTGTAAACTGAAGCTCCTACTATTGTTAACTTGAAAATAACAGAATGAGTTTCTCCTCAGTCTGGGGCTGTAAAGATTAAGTTGAAAGGATTGGTGGTGATTCCTAGAGCCAGGATTAAGGACGATGATTGCCACGATGATGATGATTCTCAGTTATCCCAAGCTTCCTGCTGATCGCTGGGTGAAGATCAAGGAAAAGAGATAAATTTACCTTTCTCTGCACCCTTACTAACATTTAACATAAGGATCTCTCCTCTTAATTATCTATTTCTGCCAATTTAATCTTCTTGCTGCATAAACTTTCACTGTGCTATTTGCTTCAGGGTTCTAGTTGCTCTTAAAAATTTATTTATTTATTTATTTATTTATTTCGATTTATATACCGCCCTTTTCCCGAGGGAGTCAGGGCGGTTTACAAGGCAAATTAAAACAGTATAATATATACAGGTTAAAATAAAATTAAATAGACCCAAAATAATTAAAAATTAAAACCTTAAATTGTCAAAAGCGTCAGTCCATTAGATTTGCTTCTCTTTCGCTCCCACTCTGTAATGGGTCACGGTAGGCCTGCTCAAATCTGCCCATTTTCCAACAATATGCTTCTGCTCCAAACCATACGCCGAGAACAGGTTGTGATGTGTAAACTATGGTTCTTTTACAACGTTCATTGAAAGTGATGTGGATATGAAAAAAGGTGAAAAATTCACACCTCTTTGGGGGCAGAATCCAGCTAAGTTCACTCTGCAGCCAGAGATGCTGGTGGTTGAAATTTTTGATGCTTTCCAGTTTTCCACAAATTCTTCTGAGACGTGGGCGTTCCAAATGATTTGATCTTGTTTCCAGCTGGAAAGCGGTTTCTTAAAACTCGTGCCCGGTTTCCATTTCCACGTTTTATACAAAATTAGGGCTGTAATCATCTGGACAATTGTAACGAGCGGTTTGTGTATGACACATTTTCCTAATACAGTATGTTAAAGAGTAACACACCAGTCACAGATGGCCCAGAAAGAACCTTCATACACAAATGTAGCTGTATCGAAGTTTGTTTTCCCTTTTGCAATGTTTGAACATTGTGGACATATGCATCGCTGATAAAAATCCGAACTGGGAGATTTCAAAAGGAAAAAAAAACCTGCTATGGGAGATACATGCAACCCTCAGTTTGGGATTTAATGCTTGAAATATCCTTTTGATCAAAATTCAGGAGGAAACAGGAGCCAAGAAGAGATGTTAAGATTCCTGGAGAATTTCCCTGAGCAGCTCCTTCAGGAAATGGCTCCAGGCTCTGTGCGTTTCTACAGTACACAATTTTTGGTCTTGTCTTCAAGATAATTTGCATGTGCATGTTACTGTCAAGCTGAGCAAAACATGCTTTTCTGCTGCCCGCAATTTCTGCCTTTTCCACCCAGAATGTTTGGGCTCTGTTGACACCCTGAAACGGAAATTAGCGTGCCACGCAAGAGCTTTTCTTTCGTTCTTCACAATATGTAACCTGTGCAATTTGTCTGATGGGCCAATCAAGAAAATTAATATTACTGATTACATTAGTCCTAGATGCCATATCCCCAGCCAGAGAGATTTACAAGCCGCTGTTTACCACTTAGCATGTGGCACAAAAACCAGTCAGTTGTGGTTTTTGAACTAAATCATGGCTTAATGGGATGTGTGAACATGGCCGGCATTCTCGGGCATCTACCCTTCTTCTCCCAAGAAACTCAGCTTAACCGAGATGTTGTATTTGCTAGGAGGAAAACCAACGTGCATGAAATCCCACCTTCTCTTTAAACTGGTGTGATCAATGCAAGTGTTGTGTTTTTCTTTCTCCCACAGGAGATGCCACTTACCTAGACATCTTCCGGGACTTTTCCCACATGGCATCCAACAATCCCGAAAAACTCAACCGCCGTAGCCTTCATTTCCACCCTTCTTACCGATAGCTTTCACCTCTGGCATTTACTTCTGATAACCTCAAAACAGTAACCAAGATGAGAGGTCCAATGTGACAAAAAAAAAAAAAACCAACCCAAGGAGTTGTGAAGAGCTGAGTCTATCCGAGATGCGATGTCTCTACCCATCATCCAAAATGTATACCACTTTCAACATACCTCCTCCCAGGAGTTTTTTTTCCCCCCCGTTCCGAAGACTTTCTGAACAATATGGCACGGCCTTGTAAATACACCTGCCAGAATTATTAGCCACAGAAATGGATTAACAAAAACGAGGTTTTTCTACAGGTTTCCTCCTTGGTAGCCACAGAGTCTTCTTCACCAGCTGCTGGCAGCTGGTTGCCAGTTGCGAGCATATGACAAAAAAAAAGGGTCATAATGATTGCACGCCAGCATCAGACAGGGAAGGATTATTCTATTTATTCTCATCTGTTACTAGTCTTGGCTCATCAGGGTCTTAAGGCTATGATTTAATTGCAGCTTATTAGAGAAAATACAGTTTGATGGGACACGTTCCAAGGGCAGCTGCATTATGGTTTAGCGTGAAGTCCAATTCAGACAATTTTGGGTCCTTCCCTCTTCTTTCTGGACTTGAAAAAACTCCTCCATAAAGCAGAAAATGGCTTTGCTGTGGTATTTCCCCCCTGTAACAGTGCTTAGGATGTTTTCACTGATCGGAAAGTTCCTAATAGCACATTTTGTTCCCAGGGAGTTGATCTGGATGGCATCACTATTGCTAGTGATAGGCAGGAGCCTGGACTGCCTTGAACCCAGGACTGTCATTGACTGTGGGTACTTTCAAATAGGTGTGCTGCTTCTCCTCCTGGCCTTTAATTATTTTTCCTTCCTGATCTCAGCCTCGACCTAGTTTTCCTGCTTCCGTTAACGCCCCTAACTCGGTGCCAGTGTGAAGCATTGTGGGAAACTAAAATGGGGGTTTAAGTCTACGGAGGTTCTCAGTCATCCAGGTCATGGTTGTCCTAAAGGTGCTTTTTGTAAGAGGCAACTAGACTTTCTTCGTTTTTCCTTGAAGACGTCTTGCTTCTCTTCCAAGAAGCTTCTTCAGTTCTGACTGAAGTGCTGACTGACTGATCCGTTCCCCACCATTCGGTCAGAACTGAAGAAGCTTCTTGGAAGAGAAGCAAGACGTCTTCCAAGGAAAAACGAAGAAAGTCCAGAGTTGCCTCTTACAAAAAGCACCTTTGGGATAAAATGGTGGTCAGGCTTACTTCCAAGCTCTGCCCTGAAATAGGAATCCAGGACCAACCTCCCTGAAACTTTGCACCTATCATTGCCAAGCAACAATGACTTCCAGAAATGAATGGGCTGGCCAACACTGTCCATTTGCGGGCTACGATTGGATCCAGCTTTTCTTCCCACTTTTATCCGGAGTTTTATTTTAAGGGGTAAATGTAGGAACTTCCTAGGAGGGTGTGTGTGGGGGGAGATGGATGGAGAGGCTGTGGTTGAAAGAAAATGTTGGTGGATGTGGAATTCAAAAGCTGACTTCCTTGCTGATGGTTGATAGGTGAGAACCAACAGTCCCAAGGATATGCCTGCAGATTAAGTCATTAACAGGTTTCCTTTTTTTAAAAAAAGTAGAGAAACAGAAGGCAATGTCTTCCAGGAACTAACTCATTTGCTTGGCAAAATGGAACCTCTTTGATGAAAGCTGAAGTCTGATTGTGGGGATTTGAATTTCAGTTCTGCTCCAGAATACTGACATGGCCTTCTTGGGGTACTGTGGGAAATTGAGGCGGCTGGCCGACTCTTTTATAGCCATAATCCACCATAGCCCTCCATTGCTTGCTAAAATATTTTGATAATAGTTTTTCCTCCTTCTCTCTCTTTTTTTAAACTACGAGAAATAATGGAAAGTATTATTTTTATAAAAAAAACCCACTCATATTGTTTCATAGTTTTGTTTTGTTTTTTTAAAAAGCAAGGTTATAGGGAAGAGTTTGTACTGGTACAGACGTCTTCTTGCAAGTGCTTAATTTACAAGTCCTTGTTTATATGCTAAAAACGTAATATATCTCCAAGCAAAATATAAGTATTTGTAAAATCTTGGGGAGCGGGGGGGGGGGAGTGGGAGAGATGGACAGCAGTGCATTATTTACAAGAATATAAATAAACTTAGGAGAGATTTTTCTTCCAATAAACCAACTAGACTCTCCTTGCAATTTTTTCTGGTTTGGACCTCTTTTAAGTTGATGAGAAATTATGTCATGCTATATTTTATAAGATAAATTTTATTGGGAACAGTTTTATGGCCTGGAAGCCAGGTGAGTTTCATTCTTTTCTTTTTTTGGTAAGCTAGAACAAATACTTTGTGTCCTAACATTAAGAAGCCAAAATATTTTCCTTTGAAAGGTTTATACTTCTGCTTTCTTAGTAATGCTATTAAATTATAAGTTAGGGAGCGATTAACTACAGACTTCTAAGAACAAAAACATTTCTGATGCTTTGAAAATGTCCTAGAAATACACACTGCAACAGATGGATGGATGTACAAGTAGTTGTGAACTTACGAACACAACTGAAACCGGAATTTCTTTGGTTAGGAAAGGTGGTTGTTAAATGGGTTGTGCTTCGTTTTATGACCTCCGGAGACCCCTGGTTTAAGGAAGGTGAAGCTCTTATAGGTGAAATAAAAAATAAATGAATAGCAGTAAATTAAATCGTGCTGCATCCTTCCCACCCGGCCAGCCAGCATCTTTTGGCAGAAAAATTTCCAAGAAATGAGATGAGATTAAAGCAGTGGAAGTACCAGCCTGCTTGTGCTTTAAAATCAACTCCTGTATCTCAAGGCAGCGGAAGGAAATAAGGAACGGCCTGCGGGTGAGGGAGCTGGCTGGCAGAGTTCTTCGCGGCTTTGCATTGAACGGAGACTTCCCTGTATCTGCCAACCAATGATTGACTGTTTCTGCAAGGTAAGTAGTTCAGTTTTGGCAAGTGAGCAGCCTGCAAGACTGTGCCTGTTTGATGCAGATATCTTTTCAGCATGAAATCCCAATTTGCCATGGAGTCTCTTCTCCGCCTTAGTTGAAGCGTGTCCGTTTCCCCTTCCTATCCATGATGCAGGGTGGTGCTTGAAGCAATTTGGCTTAACGGTGGAGCCAACTCAGAATGTGGGCCACGGTCTCTCCATTCTCTGAATTGCGGCCGCAATTCGCGCTTTGACCACAGGATGGCAGGCTTCCGTCCCATAGCATTAGCACGGAGGCCTTTTCGACGGCCTGAATGCCGTTATCGCTAAGGGACGGAAAACAGTGCCCTCCTGTGGTCCAAGCCGGTGTAGCAGCCAACCCAAGAAAAACCTTTTAAATGGCGTTTTAAGATTATTATTCTTTATTAATAAAAGCTTATTAATATTAGGGCATTTTATTCTGCGCCTGTGACCCACCCGTCGCCCTATTAATATTAATAAGGCGCTAATAATAAAGATAGAGAATAATAACCTTAAAATGCGGCGGCTGCAATACTCGGTTTGGCCACAGGATGGCACGGTTCCCCGTCCCATAGTGTTAACATGGGGACCATAGTAGGCCTTTTGCCTAGATCGGGACACAGAGAAGCGAAGCGACAAAGCGCAGAGCGTCCCCTTTCATTGAGACCTTCTCGATATGGCGGACTTCCTGTCCGTACAAATAGGCCATCCTCCGGTTTATTTGAACTCGACCGTCCTATTATGGCCGACTTCCTGTCCGTTCTTCTTAGTCTTCCGTGTCAACTTCCTTTCGCAGCGACCTTCTCGCCATGGCGAACTTCCTGTCAGTCCGCTACGCTACGTTCGTTTGCCAGAGCCTTCGACAACGACCTTCCCAGTATGGCCGTCATCAACTTCCTGTCCATGGGCAGCACCGTTCTCTTCTATTTCCCGTCCTCTTTTCTGCGCTATGCTGCCGGGGTGCACAGTGGACTGAAAGGCTTTACATAGCCCAGCCATGAAACAGCGCCCTCCTGTGGTTCTTTTGGAAGTAGCGGCCAGAAAGGGGCTTCTAAGACCATCTATAGCCCAGGGCATGAAATTCTGCCCTCCAGTGGCCTTTTTGGGCGTAGCGCCTTCGCGAGCCCTCCCGGAAGTGCCCATCCTTCCCTCCCTCCGTCGGCAACCGGAAGTGGGAGGAGCAGGGCAGCCGTTCTCCAGTTGGGCCTGGCCTGGGCGGCCATTTTGCGGCGTCGCGGAGGCCGCAGTCGGGGAGCCGCGTCGGGGGACCCGAGCCCGGCAAAGGAGGTGAGCTCCGGGAGGCCCTTCGTGACGGAGTGCCGGACTACCGGCCCCATGGTGCTGGTCCTCCTGAGCTGCCCTAGCAACGGAGGGGGGCGTTGGGGCCGAGCGAGAAGCGGGGAATCCCGGACCCGGGTCGGGCAGGTCGTGCGAACGCAGCCGGCGGGGCTCCTGAGAGGGGAAGCCGGACACGTGTGGCTTTGCCGGCCGGGCTTCCCTCCGCCTCTCCTGCCGGGGGGACGAGGGGGCTCCCTGGTGGGTTCGGAGTTCAAATCCTGGCTTGGGTCCTTCCCCCTCGGCACAGGCGGAGTTGCCGAGGGGGAAAGAGGCTGGTTTGCCCTCCCTGGGCTGAGCCGTCAACCAGGGATCGTAAACCGAGGAAGTTTAGGGGTTTTTATGGTTTCTTTATATTGAGCCCCGAAGTTCAACCCAGTTTAACTCTTTGGGTTTCTTTATTGTTTTATCTTTCTCCGGCCACGCGAATGAAACCCGACAGAATGCAAAAACTAGGAAGCAGCCAGACGGTCTTCCAAACGTGAGAAGGGCGCCCAGAGAAAGTGCAGCTTAAAACCCCGGCTGGCATCGCGGAGGAGGGAATCTCTTGCCCAGGTTGGCAGGAGCCTTAAGGCTGGGGAACTTGGCTTCCGGGCTTTCAGCTGGCCTGGCAAAGTGGGAGAAATCCCATTTTCCGGTGCGGCTCCAAAGGAAGAAAAGCCAGGTCCCTGAACTAGACAGGCAGCTGATGGAACAGGCTAGGTAGGATACAGGCTTTCCTTACGGTAAACAGAGATAGCTCTCAACATTTGTTGTGACACATTTGAGTTTTGCCCCATTTTATCGCTGTTCTTGCCACAGTTCTTAAGTGAATCTGACTTCTTGCCCGTGCATTTTGCTTGTCAAAATCGAAACATCCACCCGTTTTTTAATGCCTCTTGCTGCTGCTGTGTGCGGGTGCCTCATTTCCCCTTTCCTTGCTGTTTTTTCTCCAGGTAGCCAAGAGGGTGGGCCGGGTGTTGTATATGGCCATCTTCCCGCTGGCTTTCCCACTCCACCCGCCCGCCCTGCGGCCCACGGATTGCAACCCGCCTCCCGCGGAGCTTCGCCCACCCTCCACCGGAAGGCAGCTTTTGAAGTAATACCAAAGACGAAGCGATCCAGCGTCTGAACTCCGCTCCATGTTTATTTTTTATTTTTTGGATGATACGACACAGCCAGTCCTGTGGACTACCTTCTTTCTTTTTCTTTGACTTTCTGTTTCTATCTTTGGTGTGCATCGTGTTGCTTTTATTGCTTGTCCCCATCCTGCCCTTTCTAGGCATTTGCTCCTTAGAAGAGTCCATCAGCAGCAGATTATCTGCCCTGGGAAATGTTAGGAAAAAGACAGACAGAAACAGGTAGGATATTGTACTTGGGGGAATCCCAGTGCTTCCCTTCTGGAACTGTGTGTGTGTGTTAGAGAGAGATTGTCTTGGTGCCCTCTGAGGTTGCTGCCTTGCAGACGTTTCATTACCCAACGAGGTAACCTCCTTAGTGCATGGATGACGTTACCTAGTTGGATAACGAAACGTCTGCAAGAAAACCCAACTCGGTAACTTCATTAGTGCATGGATGACGTTACCTAGTTGGATAACGAAACGTCTGCAAGAAAACCAAACTCGGAGAGCACCAGGGACTTGACTTCAACCCTGAGCTACATTCTCCACTTGTGTCTTTGTCTGTGTGCATACAACACACAGATATTCTCCATTTTAATTGGCTTTTGTGCACAAAGAATGCAATGTTTGGTTTTTTTAAAAAGGCAGGGCAGCCTGGGTGAGGATATGGAATTGCACATTTTCCCTGGTATCCACACCCAGGAGTTAACATGGAGCCCTTGCCTGCTTTCAACGTGTGTGTGTGTTTTTGTGTGTGTGTTTGAGAGAGAGAGTGTGTGTCTTGGTGCCCTCTGAGGTTGCTGCCTTGGAGACATTTCATTACCCAACTCGGTAACCTCATTAGTGCATGGATGACGTTACCTAGTTGTATAATGAAACGTCTGCAAGAAAACCAAACTCGAAGAGCACCAGGGACTTGAGTTCCACCCTGTGAGCTACATTCTCCTATGTGTATGTCTCTGTGTGTGCACATACAACATGAGATATGCTCCATTTTAATTGGCTTTTGTGCACAAAGAATGCAGGGTTTTTTGTTTTTTAAAAAAGGCAGGGCAGCCTGGGTGAGGATATGGAATTGCACATTTTCCCTGGTATCCACACCCAGGAGTTAACATGGAGCCCTTGCCAGCTTTCAGTGTGTGTGTGTATGTGTGTCTGTGTCTTGGTGCCCTCTGAGGTTGCTGCCTTGGAGATGTTTCATTACCCAACTCGGTAACCTCCTTAGTGCATGGATGACGTTGCCTAGTTGGATAACAAAACGTCTGCAAGAAAACCAAACTCGGAGAGCACCAGGGACTTGACTTCAACCCTGAGCTACATTCTCCACTTGTGTCTTTGTCTGTGTGCATACAACACACAGATATTCTCCATTTTAATTGGCTTTTGTGCACAAAGAATGCAATGTTTGGTTTTTTTAAAAAGGCAGGGCAGCCTGGGTGAGGATATGGAATTGCACATTTTCCCTGGTATCCACACCCAGGAGTTAACATGGAGCCCTTGCCTGCTTTCAACGTGTGTGTGTGTTTTTGTGTGTGTGTTTGAGAGAGAGAGTGTGTGTCTTGGTGCCCTCTGAGGTTGCTGCCTTGGAGACATTTCATTACCCAACTCGGTAACCTCATTAGTGCATGGATGACGTTACCTAGTTGTATAATGAAACGTCTGCAAGAAAACCAAACTCGAAGAGCACCAGGGACTTGAGTTCCACCCTGTGAGCTACATTCTCCTATGTGTATGTCTCTGTGTGTGCACATACAACATGAGATATGCTCCATTTTAATTGGCTTTTGTGCGCAAGAAAACTCGGAGAGCACCAGGGACTTGAGTTCAACACTGAGCTACATTCTCCTCTTGTGTCTGTGTGTGTGTGTGCATACAACACAGAGAGATTCTCCATTTTAATTGGCTTTTGTGCACAAAGAATGCAATGTTTGGTTTTTTTAAAAAGGCAGGGCAGCCTGGGTAAGGATATGGAACTGCACATTTTCCCTGGTATCCACACCCAGGAGTTAACATGGAGCCCTTGCCAGCTTTCAAAGTGTGAGTGTGTGTGTGTGTGTGTGTATTGGTGCCCTCTGAGGTTGCTGCCTTGGAGATGTTTCATTACCCAACTCGGTAACCTCATTAGTGCATGGATGACGTTACCTAGTTGGATAACAAAACGTCTGCAAGAAAACCAAACTCGGAGAGCACCAGGGACTTGAGTTCAACCCTGAGCTACATTCTCCTCTTGTGTCTGTGTGTGTGTGCATACAACACAGAGATATTCTCCATTTTAATTGGCTTTTGTGCACAAAGAATGCAGGGTTTTGCTTTGTTTTTTAAAAAAGGCAGGGCAGCCTGGGTGAGGATATGGAATTGCACATTTCCCCTGGTATCCACACCCAGGACTTAACATGGAGCCCTTGCCAGCTTTGTGTGTGTGTGTGTGTGTGTGTGTGTGTAAGAGTGTGTGTGTGTGTGTCTTGGTGCTCTCTGAGGTTGCTGCCTTGGAGACATTTCATTACCCAACTCGGTAACCTCATTAGTGCATGGATGACGTTACCTAGTTGTATAATGAAACGTCTGCAAGAAAACCAAACTCGGAGAGCACCAGGGACTTGAGTTCAACCCTGTGAGCTACATTCTCCTATGTGTATGTCTCTGTGTGTGCACATACAACGTGAGATATGCTCCATTTTAATTGGCTTTTGTGCACAAAGAATGCAGGGTTTTTTGTTTTTTTAAAAAGGCAGGGCAGCCTGGGTGAGGATATGGAATTGCACATTTTCCCTGGTATCCACACCCAGGAGTTAACATGGAGCCCTTGCCAGCTTTCAGTGTGTGTGTGTATGTGTGTCTGTGTCTTGGTGCCCTCTGAGGTTGCTGCCTTGGAGATGTTTCATTACCCAACTCGGTAACCTCCTTAGTGCATGGATGACGTTGCCTAGTTTGATAACGAAACGTCTGCAAGAAAACCAAACTCGGAGAGCACCAGGGAGTTTAGTTCAACCCTGTGAGCTACATTCTCCTCTGTTTGTGTCTCTCTCTGTGTGTGCATACAACATGAGATATGCTCCATTTTAATTGGCTTTTGTGCACAAAGAATGCAATGTTTGGTTTTTTTAAAAAGGCAGGGCAGCCTGGGTGAGGATATGGAATTGCACATTTTCCCTGGTATCCACACCCAGGAGTTAACATGGAGCCCTTGCCAGCTTTCAACCTCTGTGTGTGTGTGTTTGTGTGCTTGGCCACTTGGGTGGAAAAAAGAATGCAGGAGCCAAACTTTTAAAACACCCCTGCAGTCTTTTTTCCCCCTCCCTTAGTGCATTTTGAACAGAAACCACACTTAAGCCAAGATAGCTTAGTAGGACCTTAGCTTCATGTCAAAGTATCCATCACTTTAAAATTAAGGCTTCCCAGCAAAGCAATTGAAATAACAATAAAAATGAAGAGTTCACTCAGTTTATAAAAACAGGTACGGGTCGGGGTGCGTCCTTCACAACTTAGATTCCTGGGGACAGGGAACATTAAAGTTGGGGGAGAGGGCGGTGGGTACACACAGCCCAGGTTACTTGGTCTGAGCCAGCTTAGACCAAAGCGGGTAAGTATGGGATGGTACCGGCTGTGGGAACCCCACCAGACGGCAAAGGACACGGAGAACAGGTAAGAACAGGTAAGTTGGGGGTGGAGGGTACAGGTGCTGGGAAGGAGGAGGGGAGACAGGCAGGCCAGGGGCTTGAGAGGCAGACTCAGCCCTCCAAACACCTGGCCTGCCTGCCCCCTCCCAATCTTCCCAGCACCTGCATTTCCCTCCCTCCTCTTGGCCCCCCCATCTTTGGCCCCAAGGGGTGCCCGAGGTAGGGAGGGGCAGGCCCTGGGTGCCCCCCCAGGCCTGCCAGGGTGGATGGGGCATCTTCCCAGGGCTCCCCTCCTCTTCCCCTCCCTCCCTCCACCCCAGGAGGGCTGCTGGGGGCTAGGCGGAGGTGGGGAGAGTCCTGGAAGGAGGTTGGAGGCTGACGGGGTGGCTCCTTGCCAGGGCTCCTTGCCAACACCCCTTCCTCTCCCCTTCCCAACTCCCCTGGTGCCACGGGTGCAGGCACGGGCAAAGGAGGGAATGGGAGGCCCTGGGGTGAAGGGGGGGCATCGGCAGGCACAAACTCCTCCCTTTAAATGTTGGGGAGAGCCTGCCCATTCCCCCCCCTCCCGGGCCTCCCTTTCCCTCCTGAGTCTTTGCCACCCACGGGGTGCCTGCCAGATGGCACCAAGGGAGCTGGGAAGGGAAGAGATGGGGTGTTCGGCAAGGAGACCCCCCCCAGCCTCCAACCTCCTTCCAGGGCTCCCCCCACCTCCGCCTAGCCCCCAGCAGCCCTCCTGGGGTGGAGGGAGGGAGGGGAAGAGGAGGGGAGCCCTGGGAAGATGCCCCATCCACCCTGACAAGCCTGGGGGGGCACCCAGGGCCTGCCCCTCCCTACCTCGGGCACCCCTTGGGGCCAAAGATGGGGAGGGGAACCAAGAGGAGGGAGGGAAATGGGGGGGAGGGTGGGTGGGGTGGGGGGGAGGGCGGGTGGGGGGGGGGGAGGGTGGGCGGGGGGGGGGAGGGGAAAGAAAGAGGCGGGATGCTGCACTTTTCACAATCTTTATTAGAGGTCAAGAAAACAAGAAGTACACCCCCCCTCTGGTTCCCCACCCTCCCACCCACACCCTCCCCCCTCCCCACCCACCCACCCCCCCAACCCCCCCCCTCCCCCCAACCCACCCACCCCCCTCCCCCCCAACCCCCCCCCCTCCCCCCACCTCCCTCCCCCACCCCTTTGGCTTCAATCCTGGCCTAGAGGGGGCCTTGGGGGGGGGAGAGGAGATCCTGGGAGGAGGGGGGAAGTTCCCCCCCTCCCAGGACCTCCCCTCCCCCCCAAGGCCCCCCCTAGGCCAGGATTGAAGCCAAAGGCATTGGTGGGGGCTGAGGGAGGCTCAGGAGGGGGGGCGCAGAGAGAGCAGCTTGCCAATGTCTTTGGCTTGAAGTGGGCAAAATGCCCCCCCCAGAGCCAAGGACCTTGGCTGCCGCCCTGCCCCGGCCTCTCAGCCTCCCCCAGCCCCCCCCAAGACCCTCGACTTCAACCGTGGCGCAAGAGGAGCTGGCAAGAGAGGCCCTGGGATGCCTGAGGCTGCCCCAGGGGGCTTGGACGCCCCAGACCTCCCCAGGGCCTCCTCGCCAGCCCCCCTTGGACCAGGGCTGGCCCCTGACCCTTTTTCCACCCCCCTCCAGCCTTCCAGGGCAGGACCCACCATGCACAGAGCTTGCGCCCTCTGTGCAGCCCTTGCTACAAGTAGGCATGCACAAGTGTATTATTGAGATTAAGTGCCGAGGTCTTGGAGCCAAGAAGCCCCTATTTTGGACACATTGTGCATGTCTACTTAGAAGAAGGGAGGAACTGCAGACTTGCCTCAAGACACACCTGTTTTCTGGCTCACCTGTCTAGTTGCTGGGGAGATTGGGGCGGGGTTGAGGTTCTACAACAACTTTTCTCAACTTTGACAAGTTTTAAGTTGGGTAGACTTTCAACTAAGGCTGAAGTCCACCCATCCTTAAGCCTGCCAAGGCTGAGACCTACCGGAGACCCCCAAGGCTTCAGGGCTGAGGTGCACCCATTTCTGGGGTGGGTGGGGGGGAATGGCTTAAAGAACTTCAATTCCTGTACATTTGTAGCTGTGGGGATTTGCAATCTCACAGCTCAAAGGAACCCAAGTTCTGCGCATCCCAAATAAGTGGACCTCAGCCCCAAAACGTCTAAGTGTGGAGAATGACACACCCCAACATGGATGATCTTATTTCCCAGAATTATCCAGCTATGTTGCCAAGCATTCTGGGGTCCAAAGCTCTATCAGAAATTCTACGTTGGACTTTAAAATTCCCAGAATACAGACATAAACTGGAGAAGTCTGGGTTCCACCCGTTCACCTTCCATCTGTTTGCCCTCCCATCTGGATGGGAAGTTAACTTCATTCCCCGTAACTCTACACCCCAAGGTTGCAGAGTTCTGGGAATTGAAGGTTTCCCATTCAGATGCGGTGTTTCCTTGGTGTAAGAATTTTTAGCAGAATCCTGTGGAAGCCCACCTAGAAGACCTGGGACTTCTACCTCCAAGATTGAACTTCAATTCCCAGAATTCTCCAGTCTGCGTGCTGGAGAACAGCAGAGATAGAATGGCACCCATCTGGTATTGTAGGAACTAGGGTATCCTATGCCCTCTGTGATGGAAGACTCCCAAGTCCCAGAATTCTGGACCCAGAATTCAGAAGAATTGGAGACCCATCGTCCACAGGACATTGACCTGTCTCCTGGATTGGTGGAGTGCAAGCTCCAGAATTCCTAACAGAATTAAGAGTTGGAGACTCACCACTTACCTTTCATGGGATTTGTCTCCCAGATTGGCAGACTCCCCAAGTCCTAGAATTCAGAACTGGGACGCCCCACCAAGAGATAGCATGGAGCCATCTCCAAGATTAGCTCAGTTTCCAGAATTCTCCAGTCCATGTGCTGGAGACTCCTGGAAATTAAGTCGCAGGAGCTAAATTAAATTAATTCTGGGAGCTAAAACTCATCCCTTTGAAATTTGCATCTTTCAATGGGCAAGCTTTAACTCCCAAAGTGTTCTAAAAGCTGCCGATTTCTGGGAACTGAAGTCCAGCCTTCCAAGAACTCTTCTGAAAGCAAGAGTTCAGTTCTTGACATACCTGGTGGGTTTACATGACCCTGGAGATCAGGGTTTCTCCCCCTTAGCAAGATGTGTGGGTTTCAACACTCAAGAGTTCTGGAATTTGAAGTCCACGCATCTTCAAGTTAAGGTTAAAAAACCCTGATCCAAGTTCTTCTGACACCTCAACTTTGTCCTACAACCCGAATCTACACAATCCTACCAGACATCCGTAGTCTTTAACCAAGGCAAAAGCTAACAGCCGTTATGCCTTCACCCGCCCATCCAGTTTAAAAAGCTAGAGCAGCCATGTTTTCAGATTTATGGGGACTTTGCATTTCAAGCATATCTCCGTAAACCACAAAACACGGTTCTTTAGCCAAGCTGAAGACATAAGACTCCTTCACCTAACTTGCAAATTACAGAGATATCCTGGCTAACTTGGGGGAATCCCCTCCCGACCAATGCTATCTCCTTATCCTAGATCTGATCTGTCAGGTGACCTCAAAAAACAAGTGTGTGGGTCTCAGTTCCTGGTGGGCACCACAGGTGGGGTGAAAAAAGGTCGCAATGCAGTGGGTCGCAATGCAGTGAAAGCTGCAGGGCAAAACGTTTCTCCATCGGGATGCAGCCGTTTTGCCCGCTGCAGTTTCAGTGCAAAGAGATCCAGGCCTTTGAAAGAAAACGACAACAGGCTGTTTTTACAAGCCGAGAACCAACGCAAACCTTCCCTTCCCATACAGAAATAAACATTGGGGGGAATTGGGGGGGGTGGATTCAAAGCATGCACTGTGCTGTCCCGTCCAGCTCTTCCTGCTGGGTTTGGTCCAAAAAAGAGCCAAGTCTTTAAAAAAGAAAATGGTCTGTAAAAGTGTTCCGGCTGCAACTGCGGTGGGAAGTTGATCTTCATCTCTGCGTCTCCAGAAGAGGAAGGGGCAGCATTGAAGGCTGGCCTCTTTTTTCTTTTTTGAGATGGTTTTAAGGTTTTATTTTGAGATGGTTTTAAGAACCCACATTATTCGAAAGAGGCAGTTTTTGCAGCCATGGGGCACAGGCTTTTTAAGGCTCCCCTGCCGGCTGACCAATTTTCTGGCCTGTCCCTCCAGTGCACAAATTCGGCTTCAGGGCCAGCTGGAACAATGCAGCCCCTTCCCCACCCCTGCCCCCCCACCCTCCAGTCTGTCCATCCATCAGTCTGCATCGGAAAAGTCCAAGTCTTCCACCACGTCCTCTGCTCCTTGTGCCAGCTGTTGCAACTCTGCCCGAGGTTTCCTCCGTTGAGGCGCGGCCTTCTCGTCTCCTGGAGAAGGAAAGAAAGACTTGGTGTCAATCCAACCTCATTGGGGACAAGGGGTGGGGGTGGCGGGCAGAAAGGGCAGCTGTGTGCTAATTAATGTCCAGTGCTAATTAATGGATTGTCTGCAGAGCTCAGGAGGGGGCAGGCGAGATGGGCAAAATATAAGTTTTAATAATAAATAGAGCAATAAATAAGCAAAGCACCTGGGTTTTTCTAATGGAGATGGGAGGATCAAGGAGAAGAAAATATTTTATTTGATGGGAGGGCACAACCCTGTAAAGGGGGAGGCTTCCAAAACCCACATCCTAGAAATAAAGGGGGGGGAGGAGAAGGGCCCCTCTCCAAATGAACAATGGCCCTTTAGTGACCTGCGGACTTCAACTCCCAGAATTCCTGAGCCTGCCTTGGAAGGAAGGAAGGAAAAGGGAAAGACAGGGAAGGAAAAAAAAGAATGAGCGAAATAGGGAGAGAAAGAAGGAGAGAGGTATGGGCGACTTCCTTCCAGTGTTCCACCATTTTCAGTGACAATGTGATAAAGTCTAATTGGCATCAGGGCGCTAATTATCAGCAGTCAGGCCATTCCTGATGTTCGGTTATATTGAAAATAAATTAATTACCTCTCATTTTTCAGGCAACACGTGATGGTTCTTCTCTTCATCCGAATCATCAAAATTAAGCAAAGTCTTCTCATTTTCTCTCAGAAACTTGTAAAATTCTGGATCTCCTGCTTCCTGCACAACAGAGAAGAGTTTAAGGAATTTAAGTTTATATATCCACATATCCAGCCTGGAAGTTTTTTTTTTAAAAACAAACAAACAAACCCGCTAATAAACCCTACAGACTTCAAAGTGCTACATTGTGGCATCTGCTCAGAAGAGAAACATTATGGGTTTTGTTTCCTAGAAAGTACGAACAAAAGTCCTGATTTTCAAAAAATTTAATAGGAAAAAGTCAGCAAGGGATTATATTTGGTTCCTAGGTGATGGGCTGAGGACCCCTAGGACTTTAATGCAGTTTTTCTCAACCTTGTCAATTTTAAGAAGCGTGGACCAATTCCCAGAATTCCTCAACCAGGGGGCTCTCAAGGGTATGGCTTGCTTGCGTACTCCTCTTCCCTCCCCAGTTGGCTTTCGTTCTGTGTTGTGTCCTTTTTGACTCTAACTTGAAAGCCAAAGGGCTGGCTGGGACATTTTGGGAGTTGAAGTCCACATATCTTAAAAATTGGCAAGGTAGAGAAACAATTTGGAGTATCTTCTATCAAATCATCTTCCAAATCCGAATCAAATCCGGACATTAAAAACTCATCCACACTCCAAGTTACCCAGTTTTTTGCTTCTGAAAAGACAAGATAGATTTAAAAAATAAACTATCTCTTTTGTTTATAGACGGTCTTGTTTAGAAAGGCCAATGCATTATGATACAATAAATGCTTTGCCATCTGGCAAATATAATGGACCCTCATTTGCAAGTTGTTAATTTCACACTAGTAACACTATTTCCAATCTTAGAGGTAAACAAAAATAACACAGAGTTTTTCACATTGCTACTTTCATTGTATGCCCCTCTTTGGTCTTTGACTGTAATAAACTTGAATGAATTGTATGCCAGCCAAAGTCACACCTGTGAGATGGGCAGCTAGACAGATTTCATAAATGCAAGAAAATTAAAGGCAAAAGCCCTTCAAGACATATCCTGGATTATTTCAGAATTTATAACTTATTTATGATTATTTATAAATTATTTCTAACAATTTATTATGAGGAGGCCTTGTTACCCACTTGCTTCTGCTGAATTTTGAATCCCATTTAACTGCCAGAGCCACTGGGGTGACTAAACAAATAAATATAAATGAAATAACTCAAGGGAGATTCGCACCCAGGACTCTCCAACATCTCCCCAGACCGAATTCACCAAAAGGGCTTCAAAATTCTCAGGTCCACAAATTACAACAGCTTTTAAAACGTGTCATTTCTGCATTTTTAACCCAGGGGCTTTCAAAACTGAGCAAGAAAAGGGGAAAAATATAGAAAATGGCCGTTTAGCCTTCCATTTTATCCAGGGGGACCAGGTGTCAGGTCTCTGAGGCTAAAAATGACATGAAAATGTGAGGGGGAAAAAATCTTTCCAGTTTACCTGGAATTGTTCCCCAATGTTCCAAGTCTTCCAGCCTCCATTTTATATTTTAAAATTTCTATTTATTTTTAAGACATTAAAATTCATTTGCCTCAGAAGCTGCTGCTGCAAAGGTAACCTGCTCCCAACTGAGCACCACCTGTGGCCGTCAATCAAACTATCCAGGTGCTGCTCGTTCCCTAATTGTCCCGCCCAAGTCAGCAGGTTAGGTAGGATGAGGTAAGTTAGGTTGCTCTTCAAACCTGGCCCTTTTGACTTGTGGACTTCAACTCCCAGAATTCCTCAGCCAGCGTGCCTGGCTGAGGAATTCTGGGAGTTGAAGTCCACAAGCCAAGTTTGAAGACCCCAGCTACGTTTGATAACCTGGGTTGGATTAATTAACGGGGCAAAGGAAGACTGTTCGCTCGCGGGGCGTCCCCAGAGTTTGCAGCGCAATTCGTTCACACGAGCAGGCGATACACGCGTTGGGTCGGACACCTAGGCTTCCCACCCGGGGGACACGGCACCTGTTCCTGCCCCCAACGAAGGCAATGCCAGGCGTTGCAACACAACGCAACGTGTTTTTCCCCCCTCGGGTTGCAACAAGAGTCGGGGCAGAATGCGTGTAAACCCGAGGAGGAAACTCACCCAATTCCCCATTCTCACGAGTTTGCAAGGCTGCCCCCCCCCCGCCCAATCCCGGAAGGGCTCCTACCCGCCCCCCGCTTCTTGCAAGGACGCCCCACTCGGCCCGGGACTCACCCGCTGCCCTCGGCCGGCCGGGCTTGCAGGCGCCGCGGAGCTTCGGGGGCGGCGGTGGGAGCCACGCTGGCCCAGCTTCCCTGCGCAGCTTCCGGGTAGCGAGGGAGGGGGCGTGGCCGGGCCGGATTGGCTGTGAGCTTCCCCGCCGTGATTGGAGGCGTCGCTCTCCGGCTGGAGCGCGAGGGCGGGACTCACAGAATAACGGAGCTGGAAGGGACCTGGCGAGGTCGTCTAGTCCAACCCCCTGGCCAAGCAGGGAAAGCCTTCTCGTTCCAGACGAGTCCTTGTGCCCGTCTCTTCTTAAAAGCCTCCCGCAACTAGCGAAGGGGAGAGAGGAACGGCCCGAGGGACCGTCCGCGGTTGCAAGTTTGCAAGTTCGACTTGGCTGGGGCAGGGAGGCTTGGCCGCCCCGCCTTGCCAAACCCGTGTTTGCCGCTCGTCTGAATACATTGGGATTAAACGGTGTCCGCTTATCGCGGGGCAGGGTGGGAAAAGGCCGATTCCTTCCCCCGGGGTCTTTTGCATTCTCTCTCGCCAACTGAAGGACCCGGGTTTGCGCCTCCCGCCAGCTGTCAGTCAATCGCGACCCACCCGGGCGACGTTCACACGAAACCCGCGGGTTAGGCAGTTGTGGGGAAGCGAGCTTGTCGCGTGTGGGCTTGCAAGGATGCGCACACACACACACACACACACACACACACAACCCCGAAGAGTAGCCCGTGGCATCCCAGCCTTCGCGCGTGTTATCCCCGCGGATTGAAGACCCGTTTTGCTTCCCCGTGAAATCTGACATCCCGGATGAAGCGGGGCGAGAGCCCAGCCGGCCACCAGTTGCGAATTGCGGAGCGGGCGGCGACTCGACACACGGCAATCCTCCCACCCTCCCCTGTGTTCTTTGACGGGACAGAGATGGTGTGGGGGGTGGGTGGGAAAGGAGGGGCTCGCTCATTTGTTTATGCGTGTTGTTGGATTGCATTTCACGTGGGACGGTATGGGGTTTTGGCAGACCCCCATCCTGGACTGTTTAAGTTTGCTTTTTTTTCTTTTTTGGAACCCTTTCACTTAGGAGAAGCCAGAGGCGGTGAATGGGCATGCCAAGGCACGGGCAGTTTTCCTTTGGCTCCGCTCCACATCTGCTCAACCCCTGTCGGCTTTGGTCTGTTTTTGCACCGGTGCCAAACCAACGCAATCTGCCCCAAAATGGGTACGTGTCTTTTTTTGTTTGTTTTTAACGCCTATGGGTGTGATTTTCCCCCACTGCCCTGTGGAAAACGCACCAGGTGCTTTTAAGCCAAACTGCGCTGAAGAACAAGAAGGTAAGTTGATGACGTGTTTATTTCGCCCTACGTTCATGCATATATCTCATAGGCTTTTCTTATTCCTTATCAAGGGAGCCGTTCCCGTTTGGCGGAGAAATGGCTGAGAAAAGCAGAGGGAACTCCCGGATGGGGTTGCTTCGGAAGGAGCTTCAGCAAAACGGGCGCTGGGCCCTGCAGCTGCCCACGGGAAGGTTTCTGAATTGAGGGTTGTAGCTGAAAAGGTGCTTCTGGAAGCAGCTGGCAGCCTTCTGGTCACACTCACACACCATTTTCTCACAGCGATCCCTCGATTTGACTGCAGAGAGGGGAGACCATGGCGAAGTGCACATATGAGGATGAACTGAAGGTACCCAGTCTGGCTTTGTCAGGTTAAAATACAGTTGCTGGCCTGGTTCGTCTCCAACCTTGCCAACTTTTAAGACTTGTCGACTTCAACTCACAGCTGGCTGGGAGGACTTCTGGGAGTTGAAATCCACCGGTCTTAGCGCTGGACACCCCTGGTTTATCTGGTGTTTTGGGGGGGGGGGGTTGCCTTAAAGAAAAGGGCGTATGAAATCTCCCCACGCAGCCCACAAAGGCCTCCTCTGTTTTGCAAAATCTAACCCAAGTGAAAAGTAGTTGCAAATAGGCCAGCTTCTGGACTAAACTGTGTTTGAACAAGCTGCCTTCCCATTTGACCTTCATGTGTGCTACTTTTCTCCAATTCGGCGTTCCTTTAACTTACCGCACTTGATTTTATCTCCCTGGGCGTAGAACCTGTAGGTAAGGACTTTGGGGTTGCAGCCGTACATCTCCACCTTGTTGTAACAACAGTCATGGCCGTGGCAACACCTTTGGGAAGAAAAAGAAAAAGCACGGGTCAGATCTTACCCGTTCAGTTTATGAAAATGAAAATGCATGGCTCATTCAGGAGTGGCCTGGCCACCAAACGCCTTCACGTAGAATTATGTAATGCCTCCAGTTTTGTTTTTTTTAATACGCAGCCCTGAGACTCTGTGCCCTCAATCAGTCTGGCCGAGGACCCTGGAATAAATATAATATTCTACTGAAATGGAACGAGAAAAGAATACAGCTCAGTCCTTTGGTCACGCTTCCTCCGCCTCCTATCACAGAACAAACTTCTTGCAATGCTCTGAGAGTCCCGGTATGGTTTAGGGCAGGGTTCTCCAAACCTGGCAACTTGTGGAGTTCAACTCCCAGAATTCCTCAGCCAGTCATGCTGGCTGAGGAATTCTGGGAGTTGAAGTCCACAAGTCTTAAGGTTGCCAAGTTTAGAGACCCCTGGTTTAAGGAAGGTGAAGCTTTTATAGGTGAAATAAAAAATAAAAATAGCAGTAAATTAAATCGTGCCGCATCCTTCCCACCCGGCCAGCCAGCATCTTATAGCAGAAAAATTTCCAAGAAATGAGATGAGATTAAAGCAGTGGAGGTACCAGCCTGCTTGTGCTTTAAAATCAACTCCTGTATCTCAAGGCAGCGGAAGGAAATAAGGAACGGCCTGCGGGTGAGGGAGCCGGCTGGCAGAGTTCTTCGCGGCTTTGCATTGAACGGAGACTTCCCTGTATCTGCCAACCAATGATTGACTGTTTCTGCAAGGTAAGTAGTTCAGTTTGGCAAGTGAGCTGCCTGCAAGACTGTGCCTGTTTGATGCAGATGCCACAGCAGAAAGGAAATATCTGAAATCAGTAGATCATTCCTACTTTGGATCTGGATGTATAATTCAGCCAGAGGCCTCTTCCTTGGTTCTGGCGGTTTCTAGTTAAGCAAATTAAATATACTAATTTTTAAGAACAGATAAATTCAAAAATGCAGGGGTGGAGTGGGTGGCAGGAATCGTTTGTTGGCACAACATGTATTCTGTCCGGAAAAGAAATTAGCAATGCATGCATAAAAAATGAGAAGCTCTTTTAGTTTTTAATCTCGGTGTGAACATCATTAGTTATTTTGTTAGTTCGTTTATTACGTTTCTATGCCGCTGGAATTTGCAGAGGCTCGGCAGCCCACATGATACGAACACGTTAACTGAAAAATAAATCCATGGTGCATGCAATAAAAACATCAAATGCTAAAATCACAAACAAACAAACCATATTTATTTATTTTATTTTATTTTAATTCCATTTATATCCCGCCCTTCTCCGAAGACTCAGGGCGGCTTACAAGCTCAGCAGTAGCCTTCATTCTATGTATATGCCTGCTTATTAGGGCTGAAGAAGAACAGCAAAAAAAGGATAGGCAAAAAAAGAGTAAAACCAATAACAAATGGTAGAAATCATGAATTTAACTGAATTACTCCTTGAAAAATGTTTTTTAACATCCTTCTGAAAATCATCAGGGAAGGAACCAATTTGATTGCCCTCAGGAGCTATTCCAAAGCACTGGCAGTGGCCCTGAAAAGCAGCACTTCTTGGCATTAGCGCCCTTCAAACATGGTACGAAGCTAGAAAATGGGCTAATTGATAGTCAAGCTAAATGTCTATGTGAATGCAGTTCCTAAAAACAGTAGATGGACTTCACGACAAAAATGGGGGTTACTGCAAAGAAGTCCACTCCAGCTCTGATTACATCCATTCTCCATTTCTCCCACTCCAGTGGAATCCTTAGGACATTCCACCCGTACTAGGCCTTGGCCATCCAACACTTTTTCCGTGTATCTTTCAGCATGAAATCCCAATGCCCCGTGGATAGTCGGCAAAGGTTGATACATTCAGCCACTGGAGGAAAAATGAAGGTCCCCTCACCTGTCAATGGCATCTACCGGAAGGCCTTGAGTCCCAGCTCCGCAGTGGCACCCATAGTTGGTGAAGTTAGCCAGGCCGTAGTTGATGGTGCTGAGCTGGATCATCTCGTTGAACTGAGAAGGTGAGCAGGTCACAAGAGCCATTCCTGAAAAAAGGAATTGTTCATTTTAGGGAAGCAGAAAGGGCTTTTGGAAGGAATCGCAAGGCCGTGCCTTAGTTGAAGCGTGTCCGTTTCCCCTTCCCATCCATGATGCAGGGTGGTGCTTGAAGCGACGCCCTCACTCCAATTTGGCTTAACGGTGGAGCCAACTCAGAATGAGGGCCACGGTCTCTCCATTCTCTGAAGCTTTCTGGGAAGCCATTTGCACCGCCTGTCAAAAAAGGACGTCATTGCAACCACCCAATGAAGCACAAGTGGGGAAAGTCTCTCCACATCTCCCGAAACCACTTTTTAAAATCAAAGACGTTGTAAAGAGCACATCCAATTCCGCTCTCAAAAGAAGAACGAGAGAGGAATTGACTTACCACAAGCCAAAAGCAGTACGGAGATGACAAGAGGCTTCATTTCGGTGGTGGAACAATGTAAAACGAATCTGGTTCAGTTGCCAGAGGGCTGGTTTTCTGCAATTTTCCTGCCACCACCTATCGCCTTTTATAAGCAGACCTCAATCAAATCCTTGGATGAAATAACCTCTCCCTCTAGCCCACTGTTCGTAATAATTATACCCAAAGACCAAAACAAAGCTATGGACCATAATTATCAAGCAGGTCTGAAAACACTGGGATAATTTTGTTGGACAGGACCCAAGGATGAGGGCAGAGCCTTTGTCCAAGCATTATTATTTTTTGGCCACTGACCGCGGCTTTTTATTTATTTAAAACCTCAAGGAAAACAACAACTTGAGACAAGGTGTACCTTGGCTTAGCGAGAGGCAAATCAATATATTTTCTGGTCAATATCAAGCATATGCAGAGGTCCATTTGAGATTAATGTACTTTTTTTTTCTTTTTTAACCTTTGCAAAGGATCTGCCTGAAGAAGTGCATGTATGTTCTACTTCTAAGTACTTTTTTTCCCTTCGAAATCTGAATTCTAAATCTGTCGTATTATAAAGCAAACATTTTCTATATGACTTTTAATGCTGAAAAGGGCAGGACCATTTCCATCAAGACATTATTTTTAAGAGGCTGATTGGTATCGAACTGGCAAATGTGTGAATTAACCAGGAGAGTCTTAGTTGTTCCTTTAAGGATGCCAGTAGCTCAGTTTTTTTTTGTCTATATTTTGCTAGGTCCAAGGTGCCCTTGCTTTTAAACCATATAAATAGATTTGACCTGTGGAAGAGGGTAGGTGAAGACTGTGGTCATCCCCAGGGTACTGATGTATCCATGACAGATTGGAAGGCGATGCCCTTTCCTCATTTTGGGAACAGGGAAATGTCACATTGCCTTTGGTCAAGCACAGGGATGGTTTTCTATAGCCACAAGCCATTTTGTTTAGCTGACGCACATCCTCCATTGTTACAACCGTGACCCATGTGGAGAACCAATGAGACGGTCTTTCCCTCTCTGTAGTTGTGATCTGCTTTACTATTTTGTGGCAAATACAATCTGTCACCTAGAAGGAGTTCAGATAATGAATGATTGGAAAAAGACATGGGTGGCCTGGATGAGAATGACCACTGTGGGCCACATCTGGATAGTTTGAAAGCAGATATTTTGCATACCCTGAGCTATGATTTGTCTCTATCTATTACTAATATTTTCCTTGTCTCTGTTGAGTTCTTGTTCCCCTTATAACTGATTTCTGACCATTCCATAATATTGAAGGACCTTCAATAATGGAAGGAACAACTTTCTTCCAGAGGTTTTGAGTGCTCCAGATCTGAGGCTTCTAAGAAGAGATTGGACAACCATTTGTCTGGAATGGTATAGGGTTTCCTGCCTTGGGCAGGATTTGGAGTAGAAGACTTCCAAGGTCCCTTCTAACTGTTTACTCTAATCTTCCATCTTGTGGGGAATTACTCCATATTAATTGAAAGAGCTTCTTGTGTGGAAGTAGATCATGGGGCCATCCAGTCCAAGATTCTCTCTCTCACACACAGAGAGAGAGAGAGAGAGAGAGACAATATTTGTCATCAACTGTTAAGTGGCTCTTTTAAGACCTTAAGACTGAACATGGTTTCCTCCAGCAAAGTTCTACAAGCTAATTCCAGAATTCCAAAGAAAAGAGACAACGGCAGAGAGGGAACAAAAATAAAGTACAAAATATTATTATCTAAAATAAAACGGATGGTTCTTTCATTTATCTATACTTGACTACACGTTCATTACATCGGAAAAGAACAGGGAGGTTGATCATAACATTTCTTTTGTTTTCTTGTCCGCTGATTATCACTGGCTCCAGCGTAAACACCGATGGAGAATGAGGTGATCTTAGGGTATTTATCAGCTGAGGTCATGGGCCATTTCTAGTCTTGAGGAACAGAAAACCACCCGCAAAGGCGGCAATTTGGCAACCAGAAGAGTTTAGTCAGAGGGGAGAAATAGTGGATCACATGCAGGAAACCTGGAGGTGAAACAGGCACTTAACATTTTGTCAGGCTAGTTAAGGCCAAATAGCATGAGACAGAGTCAGCTTGCCTTCTGACGTGGGCTGATATCCTGGAGATGAGGAAATAGTTCTCAAAATATTCCGTTAGATAATCTGGTCCGATCCACAGTGGGGATAGTACAGTAAAGGTGACCTTTGACCTGTTAATGGGTTGGGGTTGTTTTTTTTTTTTTTGAGTCTTCTGTAATCGAAAGCTGTTGGGTTTGATGACCTCTTCTGTTTGAAGAGGGAATCCAGATCCTCTTTTGCATCCTAGACTGCAGCTCCTTAACCTCCAAGGTGGGGTCTGAAATTATTCATCGTTTTGGACAACTCCAGCTGGCGTTTTACTAGCCCAGCAAGTAGGCCGTGGTCAAGTAGTTCCATTAGAAAGCCAGCAAAGAAAAGAATATAGCTTGAACCCAGGTCGAATGCTCAGGGAGGTTGAGCCCATGGAGTGACTCACAATGTGGAGCGTTGTTGCCCCGTTTTTCTTCTGCAACACGTGGACATGGAAAATTAAGCAGGAAAAAGTACATATAAAAATGCACGCCCAGATTTTTCAGTGACCTTAGGAGATGACCCTTCCTTCCATGCAAGTTAATGATTTGTTTCAGAAGAAACAACGCCCTTTGGAATAAGATGTCCTGGATCAGGAATGCAAGATGTGGGACCAAGTAATACAGTATCTTTCCTCCTGCGAGGAGTTTTAGCCAGATAGACTTCTCTGGGACAGAACATTCCCAATCATTCTTCCATTTTCATTTTTCTGCTTTCTTTTCCATAGGGCATCCACTCCATTCCATTGCTGGGACGATATTTCTCAACCCTAACTTATTCAGAACTTAAATTTCTCTTCCGGGAATGCCGGCGTGTGTTTTAAGTCATCCGCAACGGAACAGTTAAAGGCTTGAAACCAAACCTGTTCCTATTTCTGTTCTGTCTTTGGGGAGTTCACTGAAGACAGAGTAAAGGGCAGAAACCATGATGTTCAGATATGCCCTCCCCACCCCAATTTCATGAGATTTCGCCAAGCTCTCGAGCGTGATTGCCAAAATGTGTTGAGTAATTTCGCCTCGAGACAAGGATGAACACGACAATGGAGAAACGATCGTATTCCAGAAATGGGTAGCCATATTTTGATAGCTGGCAATTCTGGAGTGAACGAGAACTGTGGCGTACAATTTGAACCTGGCTATCTCTTAATCGCTTCACACTGTTTTGTAGTGACGGCATCTCAGACCCAGAGACTTAGATCTCCTTTAATCTCCTGGTGATAGATGCTTGCTTACATTCTTTGCATTACGGTTCTTCCATTCCCTCAAGTTAGGCAGGAGTAATAGAAGAGAATAGACACTACGTGGCTCAGGGTTGAATTGCGAAAACCGTGGTGGTTAATACTGCAGTTGCGTGAGATTAACAAAATCTGGTAGTATTAATTTTCTCCCAATTTTTCCTTTCGTCCTTTGGCCTGCTTTCCAAGGCAGGTTAGAGTGATTCTAGGGCCAGGATGGTTATTGACAGCTCTCAAAAGAAGGGGAATTTAGATTACTCCTTCTGAAGTTACAACCGTCCCTGGAAAGCTCAAGTAGTTAAGTAACAGGTGAAGCCAAGGCCATTTGAGCAAAAGAGCAGATATGTAACCTTAAACATTTCTCATTTCTTCACTTCTTCCTTGTCTTGGCCAACTTCCTGTTTTGCCCGTGCGGCATTCTCCCTTTTCAACCCTGCTGACCTGAAACTCCCCTCACAAATCCAGTTTCAGTTCTGTAACCCCATCCCAAATTCTGAGAATGCAGTCAGCCTACCCTACACCATACGTAGGTGCCGAAACCCAGAAGCTCTGTAACATTGGAAACCTTTGTATTGCTTTGTTGACTTTGATTGAAACTGACTTGTCTCTCTGGCCAGTTTTAGTTGCGGAACAGGGAGCAGTAAATTACAGCCTTGGGTAATAAATGGCTATGTACGACTTTCATAAACATACGCAGACCAAAACAAAAGTATGTAGTGTGTGTGTGTGTGTGTGTGTGTGTGTGTGTGTAAAAAGATTAAGACCTCACCGAAGATGCTTGCAAAGACAAATCTCTTGATTCTTGCAGGTGAGTGACCTTCAAATTATTCTTCCAGAGCACAGATATAGCCTTGGCTTGCCTCCAGATAAAGCTGGCTGAATTTTAATACTGTGGGAATCAATGAAATAAATTGGTCACCGAGAGTTTAATTGAATTAAGTGCGACTGAATTTAACGGGGATCTAACTGAATGGATGGATGCTCCGGAAACACAGAATTCTAAATCCAGATTAATTCTTGGATGAACAGGTGACGCTCAAACAAATGAAGGATATTATGGGTTATTGTCATGGTTCATGCAGTGGCTGAGCTTCCACAGTAGGTGGATTGAAACTACCCCACCCAAACATGTTAGGAAAACAACCTATATGTTTCTAGCAAACATATTGTGGTTGTAAGGGAGCGTGCCCCTTTTTTACGACTCCCCCCCCTCAGTTTTTAAGTCAATCACTGCAGGTCTTAAGTTAGTAACAAGGTTGTTAAGGGAATCTGGCTTCCCCATTAATTTTGCTTGTCAGAATGTTGCAAAAGAAGTGTGCATGACCATGGGACATTAAACCATCAAAAAATATGAGTCAGTTGCCAAACGTCTGGATTTTGATCGTGTAACCATGGGGATGCTGCAATGGTTAGCAGTGTGGAAAATGGTCACTTTTTTCAGTAACTCTGAGCATGTCACTAAATGAACAGTTGTAAGTCAAGGACTGCCTGTATAAGTTTGGATCAGTGGTAAATTGTTAAGCAGACCTTGGAATGCTGAAGGGCCTGGGTGCTTCTGTGAACCTATTCAGACGTTTATTTCCTTACTAGCATCCTGGATGAGGAACGTGGGCTGTCTCTCCATCACATCTTCACTGGTTGCTCTGTTGACTTCAACAAAGCATCTGCGGTCAGAAGCCCTCGTCTCGAGTTCCTTCCTGACCTAAGGAAGAAGTAGAGATTTTGTCACCTGTTATGAGAAGGACCAACCTGAGCACTGAATCATATTCTGGCTATTGTTATAGGACCCACCAAGGCATCTACAGATCTGTCCTCCAGTAAACCGTTAAAAACAAAAGCTGAACACAATGATCACAACGGTTAGTATAAAATGCCCGCCTTTCTTTGCAAAACCACGGCTATTTTCTACAGAATGGTTCCTAGCTTATATTCTTACATATTTATTCATTATATTGATTTGAGTTAAGTTACCTATATTTTTTAACATTATTTTAAAGCTTTAATTCAGCTTTCCCTCTGGTTTCTAAGCCTCTCTTTGGATTGTGTACCGTTTGTGTCTTTTTTAAGGCAATTTCCCCCTTCAGTTTTTTTGGGTTTTTTTTTCTTTCAAAAATGCAACTTCCTTTTTAGGCATGCGTGCTTTAAATGTGATTTCAGCCGAATAGCCTTTTTTTTTTTAAATGCAGGTCTTGCAAATCTGCACGGTTCTGTGTTCCCAACTCAAAGTTTGTTTGTCCAGCCTTTTCTTACTGAGAAGCGCGGTGCGTGCCGTTTTTATTTCAATACTGTGTTGCAGTAATATCCACTTTGGTGTATCGGGCCGTTTTGAGGCCAACGAAATCCATGTTGGATTTCAACTTCCTTGGGTGTGAATCATCATTGCAATGCTATTCCTCCCTCTGCCAAGTATATCCATTCACGGATTGGTTCATGACATGTTCTGGAGGAAAACTGCCCTTCTACCCGTCTTTTCCTATCCAGGCCAGTTTGTCCTGGAGAATACTCTTTCCCTTTGGTCTTCAGTCAGACCAATTTTTCTGGTAGGGTTGAATGAGCTGTCAGTCAACTGTCAGGATTGGCGCCGCTGTTTGGAACTGAAGGATTATCCACTGCAACAACCGACCGAAAGCTCAGCCAAGATTAATAGGCTTAGCCTCGGCCTGCCGTGCTAATTTAGAAAGCTGGTAGTAGAGACGGTGGCCTTGCCACCGCTAAGGAGTAGTCCAAGTTTGCCCCAGAAACGAAGTGCGTAACGCCCAAGCTAGCTTAGCTAACCTTCTGGTCCATGTGACAATGAAGTCAGCAAGTTGGGAGAGATGCGTGGGTTAGCCCTTCTTGTAAGAATGCACACCTGATTTTATTTATTACATTCAAATGCTAACCCATTTCACAGAAATGGGACTCTAGGCAGCATTTAATAAAACCATGTAAAAAAACCCAGTAATTATAAAAGCACTTTAGGATTAAAACATGAAATCTATTTATCCTATCTTGTCTATCTATCCACCTATCTGCCTATCTACCTAAAAGGTGAGGGAAGGCATAGTACATGACACACAATGTAGGCAATTCATTTAAAAAACCCTGTCCTTGAGATACCCCCCCCCCGCAGTTTATTGACATAGATTTTAAGGAACTTATGGGAGGACATCAAGGATGGGGCCGCTTGCATGTTTTGGGATGTGTGTGATGCTCCATAGGGTGGGACCCACGGCAGAAAAGGTCCGTCTCCTGAGTCTAGACGTAATTCCTTAGCCTACCTCTTCTGCTGGACTTGATGGGATGGGTAATTGGGAAGAGGCGGTCCCTCAAGTAACCTGGCCCCATACCATAAATGGCTTTCAAGGTCAAAACTCTGGATCAAGCGATTAGGAAAATGGATCTACACTCATGTTTATATGAGTATGTGAGTAAATGGATGGAGAGATGATCTGATGATATTGAAAGACAATAAAGTAATCCAAACCAATTCCTGTCTAACATTACAACTTTCCAAAATCCAAAGAATGGACAAACAACATCTAAGTAAAATAAGTTATTAAATTACACCAGGTAAGCCAAAAAGTTTCAGGTTTTTTTTAATCCTCCCACTCATACAAACGCACATCCCAAATAATTTACAGTCAGATACTCATGTTTACAAGTACATCCAGATCTCAATAGCAGCACAATGGTTAGAGAAATAAAATCAAAATGAAAGAGGAGAGAAAGGGAACACTGACTATGACAGGTTCCTTATGACACAACCCTACCTAGGCTGATGCAGAGAAGTCTGTTCATCCCTTGCCGTCAAAGAGAGTTTTCATACCTGAGCTTAACACACCTCTGCCTGCCAGAGATTTGGGGAAAGGGGGGGGTTGTTTGAAAATACTGACTTTCCAGAACTACTGGGTTGGTTGCAGTTGGAAAAGGAGATTGGCTTGCTCTAGTACAAGGTGTCTCATGCTCCTTGATCATCTTTCTAGAAGGTGTGTTGGTTTCAATTGCCATTAGTCCCTGCAAATGAGACCAAGGCGGGGTGTCTCTGTTCAGACTGTCAGCTATGCTACATTGCAAACTGTTTCATCGCATTCTTCTTCTACTCACTTTTCTGTCTATTTTCTGACTATTTTCCCATCAACAGTCATTCTTTGTTCTTTGTCTCCTCTCCTCAACTGGTTGTGGTTTTTTTTTGAACTCCTATTCTTGGAGATTCCCTCTTGTCCATGAATGGTGCCATTTTGGCTTTGTTCAGAATCAGAAGTTAGAGAACATGAATTTCACAGAACGTCTCCACATATGTATCAGTTGGGTACTTGACATGGCTGGATGAGTTAAGGTATTAACTTGCTTTGCCTAGCAACATGTGAACGGGAGCGATCAAATGGATCCTCTCAATATAATTTCTGTTTGAGCCTCCAGCAGCGGAATTTAATAGCATATCCCCAATTCTCTGTTTTCTGTCTAAGGGAAAAGCTTCCTTAGTTCCAGATCCAACACTGCCATGCCAAAGCTACCTCTGCTGAGAGTTGACAAACGTTCTACCACTTACATTTTGCTTGCAGAAATTCTTATTTCTTTCTAGTCTGATCTAAAAATAAACTTGCTGAGGTTAGCCATAATTGGCAAAAGTGACCACTGAAATGTACTCCGGGCGGGAGATCATATTCAACCAATCTGAAGGCTTGTTATTGCCAGCGAATCACCAAAATGCAGTGGCATGCAGCTATTTTCCTTCCTTGCCCTAGGGCTTGACCTATACTCAAGTTTCAGAAAAAGGCTAAATTTTTGACACCGGCTGTCTCGCATTGTGATAACTATGGTTTTGTGCCTTTGCCTGTTTAACTTAGGGAACATTGAACTTCACATTTTAAAAGAGGAACAAAACATCAACAGCACCCAACATAGATTTTATAGGTCAACTCAAGCACGAAAAGTCCTTTCGCTCAAACGAAGAGCACAGATGACTGTTATCACATCCTCCCGAGATCCCGGACATGTTGATAATGCAGACAATACAGAACGTTTCCTTGTAAATGTCCGCTTAGAGGCATTTTTTTTAAAAAAAATTATGGAAGTGGTTTAACATTTAACCTGAGCAACTCTGAAATGTTGAGGATCCAATTTTTTCTAGTCAAGGGTGCCCAGCTGAATATGGTTTGCTTAGGATAGCTTCAAGTCAAAACTAAGTCTCCCACTGCCCCAGCTCACAAAAAGTAGACTTCTCAAAACAACACAGTGCATTATTTTCAAAAGAGGCTGCGGAACAGCTCAAAATAAAACCGATTATCCATAGGACAAATATGGCAACAGAAGTAACAGAATGAAGAAACATTTTCAAGTCAATCCAGGAATTCATCAGCATGCAGTGTCAACTGCCTAGTCCGTGGGAAAAGAGGAGGGCAGAGTGTTGACCTCCATGACCTAGCTTATGGGGGAAGTCACTGACCTGCCCCAGCACCACCTGAAAAACCTGAAAAAGGGAAGTCACAAATGCCACCACCTGCTGAATGCCCAATCCCGTGGGTCCTATCCTTTTGGCTTTGACATTTCCGAGCGTGGGGAATTCACCCCTTCCTTTGCAGGCTCCATTTTCCTCCGTCCTTTGGAAATGGCTTCGTGAATCTCTTCCAATGCCGTTAACTCTTGGGATCCTGGCATGTCCCTTGGTCTTCTTGGTGCTTAAATCTGTGAAGAACCACGTGCGGATACAGTTCCGGCATCTGATATTTGCTATATTTGGAATAGGGAGGGAGTCCCTCATCGTGGACGAAGGACGGATTCTCATGGCTGGCCTGAGATTTCTCTGTATCTTGGGCCGTGGCCAAACCTTCTTCAATGCAGCGGTATTTCTCCAAAGTCAAACTCACGCTTGGCACCTTAGGGGGACTTGACACCTTGTGTCTTCTCTTAGCTGTCAGCCGCCGATAGAAGAAAATGAGAGATAAGATGGTGACATCTACAAGGAACTCAAACATCTCGACCACCGAGAGTACAGAAGATCCAAACCAAAGGCTCCACTGGCTTCCCATGTTTGACATCACCAGGGTCACCTAATCCCAAATAAAATATTAACCGTACAGTTAGTTGCTTCAAACATTGTTCTCTTCCTGGCATAAAGTGTACATATGAAAGGGGAATCTCTCCTCCCAACTTACATTATATTCTGGAGATTCATCCCAAGAGTAGTAATCTAATTGCTCATAGAAAATATTCACCTTGGCAATATCCTTGCTGAAACGGAGGAGGGGGAAAAAATGTGAGCAAACCAAATTTCTCTAGCACAAAAGTTTCTCCTTGAATCTGTATTTCATTAAAAAAAAACCTGATTAAAAATAGAAAAAAATTCAAGAAAACTCTTGTTCTTCCTATCGGGAAAAAGCAAGCCAGCCAGCCAGCCACACACCGTCCGCAAAAGAAGCGTAGGATTTCTCCAACCCAAGAACAAGAATATCCTGTAACTCACTTGTTCGTTGTGCTGATGTTGTACCTGTTGTCTGCCTGCAGCGCTCTGTGAATCCATGTCTGGAATAGAATCGCAGGGACTAAAATTATTTCCTCCCCTTTTCTCCCCAGGAGAAAGTCTGATGAAGAGTGACTGGCCCAAAGTCATCCAGGGACCTTTGGTGGGCTTTGCAAAAAAAAATAAAAATCTTTTTCTGGCTTGGTTGGACTGCAGCTCAACTGGCAGAGCTTCCACGTTGCAGTTTGCCAGGCTGCAGCTCCCCACGGGGTGGGATGGTTTGCTGCAATTCTTATCTCGCGGTTCTGCCACCTGAACTCGGAGTCTGTAGTGGCTTTAGTGTCTTAAGTCTGCCTTACCTCACCACTTTTCGCTATTTTATCTGTTTCATAACCCCAGTTTTTTGTTTTAAACCTATTTGGCTTGACCTTCTGTACTTGCGTATGGATGTATATATGTATGTATACACACGTCTCTTGTGTGTGAATTGTTATCCCTGAAAGGTGTCCCATAAAATATGATCCTTATCCTATCTGGAGTTATTGATAACTCAGGGAGTGCTCTGTCTGTACTTAGCCTTCCAAGATCCAGGAGGAGGATGGACAGCTTCCAAATTCTTTCAAGAAATGTGGGATGGAAGCAGTGCTATGGGAGTATCTTTGTTATGTTGTCCGCAGTAAGTCATTACTACTTTTTCCCCTGACCCCGTTCTGTGCAAAACAACAACAACAACAACTTTGCTTTACCTCAGATTTAGTTGATGGCCAGTTAGCGTATCCCGCGGAGAGCTTATACCATGTTTCCCTGCCAATGACATAGAGTTTGCTGTTAATTCCATACCGACCGAGCAAGTTTGCATTCATATTTACCTCAAATATTTTGCAATATTGTCAAGTCCTCCCCAAAGATTTGGCTTGACAATATTGTAATTTTATAAGATGATTAAAAAAAAGATCTGGGCATACAAATCTTTGTCAAACATCTGTATGTGTGGGGTTTTTTAAAAATCTTTTTAAATCACATCTGTGGCAACCAATACATTTATTTCTGAACATCTTGCTTAGTTCCTCATTTACCTCCTCCTCCCACTACATCGAGGCTCTTCCACCTTCTTTAATGAGAATTTTTCCCCCAAGCATCTTGCAAAATGCTACTCCTTTTTAAAAGGAGGGTCTCTCATTTGTGGGATCTGGGGGAAGTTACTGGTCAATCAGTGCCCTGCACAGCTGCTGGAAGCTAACAGAATATGTTCCTGAGGCTGGAAAGGCAGCTCAGTGAAAATTCAAGTCTGCAGCAGCTTACATGGCTACATGCAGCCTTGGAGGATTTAAGCACGGAAGGAGATGAGATTTCACGGGACAGGCCGAAAACCTGCTGTCAGTCAATCACTTCTGCTACTCACTTGCATAGCTTGGGGCACTCGCTAAAGCAGATTAAATGGTGGTCGGTGAGCTTTTTGTACAGCAAATAGAAGCAGTGACCTGGGGAAGAGAAGAATGGGGTTAATGGAAGGCAACCGCCGCAGGTAAATTGTAGCTGGGAATTCGCCCAAGTTGGAAGATCTCAAAGGGGCTTCGAGAAAGCCACGTTTCCTGTTTCCAGATGAATGCAGCTGGACTGTCACTTCCTATTTACAGCTGAGCAACGTCCCTGTTTCCAACTGAATAATGTCGGATCAGGCTGCTGTCCAAGTGCTAAATGTGAGCGGGGAATTTAGGCTGCCTTATCCTCAGCGAGACTTTGAAAAGAGAGATTACGGAATAGGCAGCTGCCCTCTGGCAGCTCTAAGGACAAAGCAAAGATTACCCCCCCTCCTTTCCCCCCCCAAGTATTAAGCCCACGTCAGTTTCGCAGTAAATGCACCAGCCCTTTGAGAAAGTCCAAGAACAGAGGGACCAAAACTACGAGTACTAACGCTACCTTTACTGTAAGGTTACAGTAATGCAAGCTTGCAGGTCTGTTGCCTTTATGTTTCTGAGAAAGAGGGAGAGTTCTTTCTGAGATGTTTCCTCCACCCCATTCCCTCTGTGGGCTGCGATAACTCTTTTCAGGCTGTTTCCTTCCGTCTCCCAAGGTTGTTCTCACAGGCCATTACGGAATGGGACCATAGTGGCCAAATAAACAGGACTTGAACTGGGGGGGGGGGGAAACAAATGATAAAAGAAAATGTCCTCCCTTGTCAAACTGTGCTGCACCTTTGTAAAACAAAAGATGGTTATTGAAGCCCTTAAAATCTATAACTTGAGGACTCGTTTTTGGCGTTGGGGGTGCACAAAGAAAAGACAGTTGCAAAACGGTAGCAGAGGCAACATGCCTATCTCCCCACCCCGATAGAGACTGACTAATATAGAGTGAAGCAAGACCCTCAGCCCGTTTAGAGAGAAAGCTGTGAAGGAGACCAGCCAGACCGATTTCCTTGTCAATCGTGACTCCTTACCCCAGGCGGGATGTTTATTGTAGTTGCAATACTCGGCTCCCGAAGGCAGTGGGTAAAAATAATATCCGCAGCCACACTTCTGAACCATGTGATGCTGGAAGCAAGAGTGCAAACAGGCCTGCAAGACGGTGAAATGGCAATGTTGGTGGGAGAGCAGATCAAAAGAAGAGCTGACCAGACAAATTAATGGATAAATTCCGTAATGACTGTATTTGGTCTCCGGTATTGGAAACTGTAAACTGATCATGATCACCTGCTAAGGTGTTCAGTGACTAAAAGGATGCAGCCATCTCTGCACTTTCCAAGAGAAATTCTTGGAATCCTGGACTTCTTTTCTTGGTCATAACCTTGGGCCAGGGTCAACGGAGATGGCCAGGATTCAAAGATGAGACATGAACAGATAAATGAGGACCACGGCCTCTTCATACCTGCAGTGTATATGTGCTGTTGTAGAGTAACTTGATGTTGACATCGTCCCCATTATTGGTACATAGGCCGTATTTCCCACCCAAGCGGGACACCTCATCCTATGCCATTGGAAGAGAAAAACAGTATTTTATTGCAATATTCAGATGTCTCCAAACCCGGCTGCTAATAATGCTTACTACTGTCTGGACTAGGTTGAAATATTTTCCCTACGTGTCTATTTGGGAATAGGCTTAATTCACTTGCCGTGGCTGGTTGTTTGAGAGAGTTTGTACGCATAGAGAACAGTCTAAAACCTTTATGGTTAATGGGGTTCCTCAGAGCCAACACTGAACTGTACAGGTAGTCCTCGACTCACGGCCATTCATTTAGTGACCATCTGAAGTCACAACAGCACTGTTTTTCACGCTTACAACGGTTGAAGAGTCCCCATGGTCACACGATCAGAATTCAGACGCTTGGCAACTGGCCTGTATTTATGACAGTTGCAGTGTCCCTGGGGGTCGGCGTGTTCCCCTTTTGTGAACTTCTGACAAGCAAAGTCAGAAGGGGAAGCCAGATTCCCTGAACAACCATGTTACTAACTTAACAACGGGAGCAGTTCACTTAATAACTACGGCTAGAAAGGTCGCAGAATGGGACAAAACTCACTTAACAACCGTTTTGCTTAGCAATAGAAGCTTAGGGCTGCATTGCCGTCCAAAGTAGAGGACTTCCTGCAAGTCACCTGCCAGGCCTCTTAAGAGACATCAGAATCCCCCTGCCAGCATTTCCAGCTCTTGAAAGTCGCCTTTGAGAGACCCACCTGTTTGATTCCAATGGTACTTTCGATCCCGGGCCGGATATCAAAGCCTTCGTGCTCTAAAAAGGGGGTTTGGTTGTGCCTGTGAATCATGACTTTCACGCCCGCCGTGGTGGACAGCAAAGGGATGTGGTCTTTTTGATCCACTTTGAGAATAAGAGATAGGCCTGTATTGGGAAGCAGGGAGGGAGGGAGGGAAGGAGAAACAGGACGACATTTTAAAATCAGGATTCAGCGAAAGAGGGCAAGGTTTGTTTCCATCCTGCTCAGAGTCAGTGCTTCAGGTGAGGAGGCTGATAGAAACCAATTCTTCCCCGCACATGGCTTGCCTCTGGTGTTGTGATTGGCAAGCCTGGGAGAACGCTGGCTGTGTGGGTTGTGTTTCGCTTGTGAATTATTCACTGTGGCTCTGCAGCCACCCATGTGAATAGAGGAAGGATTATCTGCCTTGAGGAATATGCAACGGTGGAGCTGCACGTGCGTCTATGTTTCCTGTACAGATCGAGGAAGTTCAGTCTTCAAATAGATTAAGGATCTGGGCAAATGTTTGTGCCCATTTAGCGCAATTTGTACCGTCCACACATTTACAGGGACTGAAATGTTATAAATCTCCAATGCCCTTTTCTGGCCACGTCTATATTAATATGGCAGATCTCTAACCGGATGTTTTGGCCTCCCCAAATTCTGAGTTTTTATTTTTGGCCATGCATGGAACTCTTTGGTGGTGACATTAGATTGTGCAAGTTGAACCCTGTTCCTCCTTTGGCTTTTAATGTTTCCTTTTTAGTTTCCCTGACCTGCCTCCCTTATTATTATTGCTGGCGCTGTACATAACAAGTACATCTTTTATTGTTTTATGCTCACTCAGGATCGTGTGCTCCACTTTATTGCCTTTTTAAAAAACTATATTCTCACGAATTCTACTGTGCATCTTCTGTCAATCTGCAAAGACAATACAGCGTTGTTTTTCTAGGACAATAGCTCTGAAAGCCTCAGGGAGATTTAACGCCCGATTTACATCGAAATGGAAAAATCTCTTGTGACTCACCCGATCGTCTTTCTTCAGATCTCTCTAGAGTAACACATTAGTTCTAAAAACAGTGTTAGCATCTGCTGTCTGCCTGTTTAAACACATCCTGTCTCTTAGGGCTGCTGTGCTCAGAGCAACCTGTATCTCTAGCATTGTGATTCCCCAAATAGCTGCCCACTTCTGTGGCACTGTTTTCATTGTTATCCACCCTGCCCTCCAGGTCTTTTCTCATTGTCTCTCACTTTCTCTGTTGTTGTTTTTTTATCATGAAGGTGACATGAGGTCATGAGATCCTGCTGCTCCACACTTACTAAAATCAGTCCATTTTTAGTGAGTGTGTGTGTGTGTGTGTGTGTGTGTGTGTGTATGTGTGTGTAGGAATGGTTTTCATCAGCTAGAAAGAATCTGCTTTCTGCCAGGAAGTTTGGGCATTATGCCTGGATATTTTTTGAAAAGACCACCTTCCCCCCACAATTCAGTTCTAAACTGAGTTTTACTATTAACCTTGGCTAACCCTTGGCTAACTCAGAAGTGAAGGAAATATGTGTCTGTTGAGAGCAGTGTTTCTCAACCTTTCAATTCCCAGGAATCCACGCTGGCTGGGGAATTCTGGGAGATACATCTGCACGTCTTAATACTTGCCAAGGTTGGTGTGACACCGGATTACAGCGTGGATCGGAAACAAGGCAATGCTAGAAATGGGAGCTACTCTTGGAAGTTAGAAAAGCATCCCAGAGAAGGTGATTGTAAACCACTTCCATAATAACCCTGCCAAGAAAACTGCATCAACCTGTTGTTAAGCTTATCTTGATTTGAAGGAAACACTTCTTTTTTTTTTTTAGAAAAGAGCTGTTGAGATCAACGTAGGAGTCTCGTCCTGCATTTAAAAGTCTAAGAACCTAAAGATGCTATCTTGTTTTTTTTTTCCTGCAGTGGCCAATCAAATCCTGCAAACAGAAAATTAAGAGGGCACTGAGCAGCGACACCCAACTCCTGGCATTTCGGTCCAATTTTGCAAAAAAATTTGGATTAATTTGCTTTTTGGATCAAGTACATACCGTAAACGATTCCTGGCTTAAAAGCTTTCCAGAACTTGTCGGTTCCATTCTTGTTCAGGGTGAAGCAGCTTCCGTAGACAGGGTGGTGAAAATGTTCGTGATCGCTGTTGGGAAAAGACATCATGAAGAAAAGGAAAAAAAAAATGAAAATGGCAGCAGGATAAATTTGAACTAAGCACTTACTGGGTCTGGGTCTGGTTAACAGTGAACCCGTTTGCTCCAAATTTGGAAGGGTTTTATGTTCCACGTGTTCTGGTTGCGATATATAAACCGAAGTTCTCCAACCTTTCCAGCTTTGCAGACGGAGGGGGGGGGGAGAGGAAGAGGGTGGGAGGGGGTGGTTCCATGTGAGTGGTGGGCAAGTGCACATACGCGCAGCTGCATTTGCACAAGCAGCGGGCACGAGTGCCTGCCGCTCATGCAAATGGAGCTTGCACACTCGCCGCTTCTGGGGCTGTGGTCGAGACCCGGGGGTTTGGGACCCCTGCTGTAAACAAATCTTTTTTTCATAGACGATTGTCTCACCTCCTATACGCCCTGCAGCAATATATAGGTAGGCTGGGCTAGGAAAGCCACGGGGCCCCCAGTCACCCAGGGATCTCCATAATCAAATCAGTTAAATTGGTCCCTCGTGTCCAAATCCAAGACTTTAATACACTACAGTGGTTTCTCCAGGATGTCTTCTGAGAGATTTTTAAAAAAACATGTATCTTTCTATAGCAGTAAGATTCAATTTAATCTAAATCTTGTGGAGACCTTGTGCAATCTGTTATATTTACACCTGCTCTGTGGATTGAGTAAAGTTCACATCTGGCAATTCCTCAGCATATCCAAGCGTTTGTGAATTTCTTAGGTTTCGTCTGGATAAGCCTAAGACAAATGTTTGCTTAGCTAACATGCTGATAGCGTGATGGTTTTGCTTCTTGCAGTCTGTTCCTTTGTATATAATTTCAAAACAGAGGTTGTCATTTCCTGCTTTGGCTCCACCAAAAAGGGGTGGGGTGGGGGGAAACCCTAGGAAAGGTGATACTGTGTACATGGAGACATGATGAGGGTCAAAAGCCACCCCTGCGGGGTACTCCAGCCTAGTGTAATCAAAGAGCTGGCACAAAGGGAAAGGTTTTCTGAAAATTCAAATGCTGGTAGGCAAAAGGTCCTAGGCTGATAATATGCCAACAGTGATTGTTTGCTCCATCAAATTGTGCCTTCTGAAGTTTAAAGGTGTCATTAATCTGGAAGAGTTAAAGGATTGGTCAAAATCTTGCTTAGCGCGGAGATGCATATATTTCAAAGTTTGTGGACAGAATGGAAAAGTCTCGGGTGCGATCCCTGGGAAGACTCTTTAAAAAATGGTTAGCAAACTTTGTCACATTGCATGGGCTAATTTATCCCAATCGGGGTCTCCAAACTTGGCAACTTTAAGACGCGTGGACTTCAACTCCCAGAATTCCTCAGCCAGCCATCTGAGGAAGTGCCTCGGTTTTCTGGGCTGAAGGCCACACGTGAGCTCTGAGGAACATGATGGTATTGCCTACATTGTAAGAAGGAACAGGTGGAGCCAGGAGAAAGGTAAACCTGGATTGCACCAATGCCTATTCTGAGTTACAAGGGACATGCTGTTCACCTGATTACTCCCCTAGCGTGCCGTTGAGCGTTTCCCCTTTAAGACAGGTTAAACATTAAAACTTGGTATCTATAGATATCTCAAATAAATAAGAGAAGACTGAGAAGAACGAGGCAAGAGGGAAAGAAACCCCAAACCAATCAATTTGTCCATCCCGGTGTGTGTTGTTCCAGTGGTACAAAGTGAAACCTATCCCTTATTTGTGCAATCCGACTAGCTTTGGGCTGGGTGGCTTCGCAACAGGGCAAAAGGGTCAGCAGAGGTAGAAAACCTACCTTTGGGCCTTTTTCCATGTCCAGCTGAGTTGCAAAGCCCCTGCAACGTCCTCAGGACAATGTTCTGGGCAAGTGTCAGGAGAGGTTATTTAACCAGGTGTGGGCAGGTTTACACTGGTTTTATCAGATTGTTCTCGACACACCGCTACTACGGTATATGGAAGGCGAATGTGAGCAGGCGAGCGTTGGGCGGCGCCCGGAACAGCTTTAGTTTTCCCTTTACCTCAAGAGACATAGGAAGCAGATGGGAGTCTGGAGCAATGCCAGGGTTGTCTCCCCTTCAATGCCCTGGATTTCCCCCCCCCCCAAAGGAGAAAGCTGTCAACGTCCTGTTATGGGAACTTCAGAAGGTGCCTGTGAAATTGGTGACTGAAATAAGCGAGGCGCGCTTGACAAGTGGGGTTAGAAGGGAAGACACAAAGGGATCCAGCGGTTGTTTTGAGAACAATCCATTTCGTGATCTGTGTTCATTTCCAAAGCGGGGTGGGGTGGGTGGGGGTCAGCATGTTAAGAAACTTTCATGGTTTGCCTGGCTTTGCTTTCACTTCCCGATTTCTTCTCCTCCATACACCCCACCCCCACCCCGTAGCAGATGCAGACCTTAATTACCTAGTTCGGCACGGCTGCCCGTCGTATTGGCAAGAGTAGATCAAGTTTTTGATGTGACCATCATATTGAGACATTTTGATGATGGACGGGATCTGTGACATGATGTTCATGTAGTGGAAACTGTACCACTCTTGGATGGCGTCCACTCCAGAAATGTAGACCTTGTTGTAGCAGTTTCCACCCGTTATGTTGCACTTGGGAACAAAAAGAAAAGGATAAAGGATGTTCGGATTCTAAGAAACTATGATATAGAGACAATCCTTGGCTTATGGCCAGAATGGAACCCAAAATTTCTGCTGCTAAGCGAGAGAGTTGTTAAGTGGGTTTTGCCTCGTCTTACGAGCTTTCCTGACATGGTTGTTAAGGGAAACTCTGCTAAGTTAGCAACACGGTTGTTGATTGAATCTGGCCTCCCCATTGACTTTGCTTGTCAGAAGGTCGCAAAAGGGGATCCTGGGGCCCCCAGGACACCGCAGATATCATAAAGACGAGTCAGTTTGCCAAGCGTCTGAATTTTGATTATGCGACCGTAGGGATGCTGCGACGGTTGTTAAGTCTGAAAAAATGGTCATAAGTCCCTTTTTTCAGCGCCACTGTAAATTCTAATGGTCGCTAAGTGAACTGTTGTGTAAGTTGAGGACTACCTGGACAAGGTTGTTACTTCTAGAGAGCTGCTTTCTTGGGCACTGCTTCCTACGATAAGAACCCACAAACAGGAGACAAGGGACAATTGTCACGTGTCTAGCGGATTAGCTGTCCCTCTGAACCTTGATTATTCTGGTCTAGCTTTTCTCACGTTTAGTAGACATTATTTCCTGTGCCTGAGAGAGAAGAGAGGGACCAGGGTAGGAGTCGACCTTTAAAAGTAGTCAGAAAACCTCTCTGTTTCCCCCCCCCTCCCCGCTGGCTTTTAAATGACTTCTGCTGGGAGATATTTCTAAATTTCTCCCAGCTATTTGTGCAAAATCCAGGAAGAGAGTTTGACACCCTGCTGCTGCTGCTAGCATGATGTTGACATTAGATTCATACGTGTATATGGACCCCCGTAACCACGCATGAATCTTGAATCCCTATGTCAAGACACCATGGGATCTGCTCGCTCAGCCGGGATCTCATGAGCTGTCCCCATGGAAGCTCTGAGCAATACTGCTTGTGTTCCCTAAGCTATTCTTAATTGCCAGGTTTGTTGCTGCGGTTTAGCAATAACACAGGCCTTAAGCCCATGATTATTATTTATTTTACAGGTAAAAAAGAAGCGATGCTATTGTGGGAGAGGCAAGAACTGATCCGGGGGAAGTGAGCCTTGTCCTGGACTGAGTCATTTTTTTAATTTTTTTTAAAAAAAGCTCCCTCTTTCATCACTATAATTCTACGCTAATAAAAGCTTGCCTCACTTCCCTGCCTCACATCTGATGTCTTGGGCTTTCTATCACTCCCAAGAGAGAAGCTGTCTCACCCTGGGGTTATCTCCTTGTGATTAAGAGTTATCTAATCAGCGAATTAAGAAACTTAGGGAAGGTAGCAAGGTTATTGGGCAAAAGTTGTTTCTCTTTTCCAGATCACTGCGCTGTGAATACAGGTAGTCCTCGACTTACGACGGTTCGTTCAGTGACCCTTCCAAGTTACAACGCATTGAAAAATGCAGCTAAGGACCATTTTTCGCCCTGACACCCTTGGCAGCATCCCCCAGGCGATCAAAATTCAGATGCTTGGCAACTGGCTCACACCTACGACCGTTGCTGGGTTCCCGAGGTCAGGTGATCGTCCCCTTTTGCGACCGCTTTGACCAGCAAAATCAACGGGGAAGCCAGATTTCACTTAGCAACCAACCGGGTTACGAACCTATCAACTGCAGGGGGTTCAGTTAACAGGTGTGGCAAGAAGAGTCATAAAATGGGGCAAAGCTTCCTTAACAAACGTCTCACTTAAGAGAAATTGTGGGCTCAACTGTGCTCGTAGGTCAAGGACTACCTGTACTAAATGTTAAGTTCTCGTCGGTCTCTTGTTTAGAGGATCACACACACACACACACACACACACACAAATTGTCTCCATTGAGAATCCTTCAGACTCTAAATTTGATGCAAGTAGTCAATAAAGGAAGGCGTTACAAATGGGGGTGGGGGAAGGAGGTGTTTCCCTTACCAGCCGAAAACCCACTTTTCCACCCATCTTCACTAGGGCGATGTTACGATCCAGATGAAACTTGGAGCTGTTCTGCTTGCCAGAATTCTCTTCTGAAAAGTCGACAGTGACATCTTCTAGAGTGCTCTTAGGAATGTGGAAGCCGTATAAATTGTACAGGGTTTCCCTCGCTAGGTTATCCAGCTTAGCTAAGTCTTGATTGACTGGGCTGATCCTGGGAAGATGGTAGACAATGACAAAGGATGTTAAAAAGCCAGTGGGAAAAAAAAAAGTCCGAGATCTTGTTTGGGAGGAAATGTTATCCTATTCCCTAAACACTATCGTATGCTTGGGTTATGCTAATCATCCCATTAATTAAGTTTGATTAATCTCCAGGAACCTTTGCGTTCACAGTCAACAATCCTCAAGGACCTCAGCCAGAGCTAAAAATCAGTTCGGCTGTCTAGAGCCGTAATACTGGCCTCATTACTCTCTGGTCCCTGATTGGCTACGACACCCGTGTAAACTGATTGATTCGGGTTTTTTTCTTTCAATCTGTAAGCTGCTTCAGTTCTCCAAGTGACGATAAAAGAGGAACACTATATAAAGACTAGAACCAGGTGGAAACAGTGAAAACAACAACAGTATGGATTATAAGTCAGAGCAGGAAGCACCAAGTACTAAAGAATAATATTATCCTTGGAACCAGTGCTTTTTTTGTAAAAAGAAAAAGGTGCCGGAACTCACACACGTCATAGAACCTGCCTTGCCTACCCTACAAGGTTCCATCCAAAAAAGGTGCCGGAACTCCGTTCTGAGCGTTCTATGACAAAAAAAGCCCTGCTTGGAAAACTATAAAAATTAAGGAGCTGTCATGGCGTAGGGAAACGACTTCGGTTCAATTTCCCAAAACTCAGAAGGGCTGAGGAGTGGGGGGTGGGGAGTGGGAAAAACTTACCTATAAGGATTCAAAGTGCAAAGGGTGACGGCAGGAAACATCTTTGGTTCCGAATGAACCGACATTGACATGACGACGGGATAGGCCCAGTACTGGTTGAAGATCAGGGCAAACTGCCAGTAGAGTATAGCAAAGCTGGTTAAGAAGAGCAGAGCCCAGAACGCCGTCTTCATCTTGTTGCTGTTCGAGCAGACCAGGCGAATGGTGCCGTGGATTGTGGTGTTTAGGCAGAAGAACTCAAACAGGTCCTTGAAAGAGCTGTAGAATTCAATCAGGGCCGCGTCGTCCTCCTTTGCCTCCGCTTCTTTCGGCAAATCTTCCCCCATTCTGTAAACCTGGAACAGAAGTTTGGAATTCTCCATTAGGGCAACCATCAGAGGTAAATGCTCTCTTTCAGGGCTTTATAATCCATCGCTCCTCGTTCTCTATTCCCCCCACCACCAGCCTTCTTCAGGTTTGAGAATTCCCAAGCCGTGTGATTAATCCAGCGCCTGGAATCTATCTTCACGTCTGTAATAATTCCTCATTCTTACAAGCCTCAAATAGGTCTCCAGGTCCAATAATTGTCCAGAAGAAGGAGTGAGGAATTTAAATCACAGGATACAGCTTTCAGGAGTATCGTTCTGTTTCCCAGATTTCAACACTGACTGGTTACATGTGTCAGGACTAGTTATGAATTGCAAGTGTTCCACGGTAGATTGTTTTGGATTTTGAAAGACTTGTCAAATGTACAAAGGGAAAACAGCAGCAGTCTTAAGATGCAGCTGTTTCTTCACTCTTGGAACCTATGCTTAAAATCTGATTAGGCAATGTTTTTTTTTAATTTATCGTTTTAATATAATTTTTTTTTAAAAGCACTGACAGCTGAACTCTAAAGAATAAACACCTATTTCCAAGAAGTCCTAACAACTAAAAAAAACAAAACAACAGAGCAAAGTCTTTAAAAGACACTGCTCTCTGCTGGTTGCAATGCTTACTGGATATTACACTGGACAGAATAAGTAAAAATATTCATATACATATTTTCAAGGCTTTCCACAAAAAATGTTCCACATCAGGCAAATTTGGAAGTTCCAGACTTGTGGGATATAAGCTTTTTAGCTGATTGTTCTAAATAGCCGACAAGCAGGAATTTTCATGGCTACAGAAGCTTGAAGAAATGAAAAAGGGGAGAAACAGAAGAAGCTGCAGGAAATGAAAGGGACAAATATTTCCCTTTACAAATGTGTCTGTAGGAACTGTATTCCCGGAGGTGTTTGGCAGAAACATCTATATCAGGATGGCAGTTACTAAATTCATCTAATTTCCATCTGCAGTTATCATTCTTTCTATGCTGATAGCAAAACTGAAAAAAAAAACACCCCTTTTTTACAATGAATTCTTCGCAGAGAAGATCACTGTAATAAAATAATAAGTCGATATATTTGTCTTAAAGGGGGGGCGCGAGCAATATAGCCAAGAATTGACTATGTGTCTTCTGCCTGCAAAAGAGCCTTGGTGGAGCAGTGGGCTAATGCCTCCTTAAGTAACACCAGCTGCCTGCAATTAGTGCAGGTTCGCATCCCACCAGGCTCAAGGTTGACTCAGCCTTCCATCCTTCCGAGGTAGGTAAAATGAGGACCCAGATTGTTGGGGGCAATTAAGCTGACTTTGTAATAATGCCGCTTGGGTGTGTGTGTGTGTGAAAGCCCTAACAAGCAGGCATATACATAGAATGAAGGCTACTGCTAAGCTTGTAAGCCGCCCTGAGTCTTCGGAGAAGGGCGGGATATAAATGTTATAAAAATAAAAAATAAAATAAATAAATATTTTGTACAGCAGTTAGTTGGATCTGCACAAAATTAGCATCCTAACTCCACATTTGGATTTCACTATGGTTCTGCTTTCAAAATGTTTCAGGCGTCTGCTTTATTCACACGGTCTAAGAAATGTTCACCTTTTCAGTATTCAGAGGTTACTGTATATAAAATTCAAAATTCCGCTGCCTTAAACATAGAAACACCGTTTGATTTCTACTTTTTTCCTGTCCACTGATTATCTAAAGCCACTTACATTTCTGTTTTTCCTCAATAAGAAAGTTAAGTCGGATTCCAGGCAGAAAAGGAGTTATGTAATAGTTATATGATGCAAGCAATAGTTATACCAATGTCATCATCAGGTAAAAAAAAACCCCAAACAATTATTATTAACCATACTGATGATAACATTATGCCCATGACAAGTAGTTACTGAATCATCTTTGCATTTCCAACACCATGTTGCACAAAATACAGTGATTCAAAGCCAGATTCTGCACTCATTATCCAACACTGTGATTTCTGATGTAGTGAAATACTGTTTGAGGATTTGTGCTACTTCTGATCCACCCACCAAAATTCACTAGTTAGCAGGAAATGCCCTTGATGCCATCTGGGGAGATCATAGAAGTCCAACCTACTCGGTGAGGTGAAATCAAAGCATCACTGACACATGATTTGATGTACAGGTAGTCCTTAACTTAGAAAAGTTCATTTAGTGACAATTTGAATTTACAACAGCAATTTTAAAAAAGTGACTCATGACTGATTTTCAGACTTAACGACCGTTGCAATGTCGCCATGGTCATGTGTTCAAAATTTGGATGTTTGGCAAACTGGTTCGTATTTACGACAGCCGCAGTGTCCTGAGGCCATGTGATCCCCGTTTGCAACCTTCTGACAAGCAGTCAACGGAGAAGCCAGATTCACGTAACAGCGGTGTGACTAACTTGACTACGGCAGTTGTTCACTTAGCAAATGCGGTGAGAAAGGTCACATAATGGGGCAAAGCTCAGCTGACAACCCTCCTCTCACTTAGCAACAGAAAAATTCGGCTCAGTTGTGCTTGCAAGTCGAGAACAACTTGTGCAGGTCTAAATGACACATGCTAACGTTCTAGTACTCCAAGTATCTTTGGGTCAATCTTTTTCTCTCTGATCGCAGCGCAACACAACACCCCCCCCCCGTGCTGTTGTTTCTGGAGAAAGAGGAACAAGGAAGATGCACTTAAAACTGGGGAGAAAGGTCTGCGGTTCTATGGTCCAATCCTAGCCTTCTGGGCACTAGATCCTGGGTTCAGGTTCTGGCACCCCTGTTTGAAGACAGATAAGAGAGCATTTTGTGGGAGAGGGCCTGTCCCTGCTGCCCCTTGACCTAGGTATGTTTTATGAGGAGTTTTATGTCAGCTGTCATTCCAAAAATCATAGTCAGACAAAAGCAAAGTTGATGTAGGTGAGGAATTGTAGGTTAATATGATGGGAAAAGCTTGTATGTGGCAGAATCCACTCATTCCAAGCCCCTTGATTAAACGCGGGGTCGGTCCTTAATTATAGTTAACAGTGGAAGAAAAAAAAGTATCCTGAAGCCACACACTCCACATTACAATTAAGACTTGTTTCACTCTAGTTATATAGCAATTACAAATTTGTTTCAGGCACCAACGGCAGGGCCAGACAATAAATGCACAGGAAAGAGAGGAGAGGGGGAAAAAATACCTCTGTTTTGTGCACGCTTTCTTCTTTGCTGTCTCTAGGATTTTGCTGAGTGGAGTTGCCCAGAGCTGTGAGAAAGGCAGCTCCAGCTTTGGCCTGAAGCAGCTGGCAAAGTATCAGAACGGGATCCCGAAAGCGTTCCTTTATAACCACAGATAAGGCCTAGGAGCTGTCCAGCCTCACTATGCAAATTGGGACCATTGAGTCATCTTCCCAAGGGGCTGGAGTTTCTCAGCCTCCAGTCCATCAGCTTCTTTGCCTTTCCAAGGGAATCAGAAGTGATTGGACCAGAAAAGCCAGTTAGGAGGTTGGGGTGGGGTGGGGGGGAGAAGAGAGAGAGAAATGACAAATTTCACTTCACTGGAATGCTGATTGTTTGCTTGTGCTCCTTTTCAGAACTGCTTCTTCCTGGGTTCCAAATTCAAAGATGCTCTTTGACCGTCCAGTTTCCCATCTCTTCTCCTCACTTTAGATAATTTGGGTGTTTCTCCTGGTTTTTTAGAAGCTGTTAGGACTTTAGGCTGCTGTCGAGTCACTTCCTGAATCCTCCGCCGTCCAAAGGGGGACGTGGAAGAGCTGCTCTAGTATGAGAGAGGATATAATCAGAAATAAGGAGCATCTGCACGGTTAACAAAACCCGAATGTCTTACACATCTCCAATTTAAGCAACGTTTAGTCCTTTATTTCGTTTCCTCTCTCCCCCCCCCACCCGTCCCCAGGGTATATACCAGTGCCCAAGTGCGTAATAAAAGCACCCTGCAAAAAATCCTTACCCATATTCTATCAATTGCACTTCTTTTCTGAGAATGTAATCAACACACAGGAATATTTTTATTTATTAGATTTTCATCTTGCCTTTATTATTTTTATAAATAATCTGAGGTGGCAAATATACCTAATACACCTCCCTTCCTCCTATTTTGCCCGTAACAACCACTCTGTGAGGTGGGTTAGGCTAAGACACGGCGGTTGGCCCAAAGTCGCCAGGCCAGCTTTTATGTCCTCACAGTGTCTCTTGGTTTCTAGTCTTAATCACTGTACCAAACTGGCTTTTAGATACATGCATACAGACACATACAGATGTAAATACAGGAAACCCTGTGAAACAATGAGTAAAGCCTTGCAATGAGACTTCCAAAGTATATGAGGGATTCTTATGCACAATTATGCACACTTTATTTTCTTGAGATCAGGAGAGCCAGAAACGTATTTGTTAACAGATGGCATGTCTCAAGATTCTGGATGTGAATATTGCTAATCAGGGAATAGATCTGAATCCAAAGATGTAATCTTAAATATTTTACAGCGCCTATCTTACAGGTGAACCACTATTGCTGAAGTACCATTGTTCCCCTGGGCTATCGGCCCAACCTCTTCTGGCTTTTCGTTAGAAACTCCTTTTGCAGATAAGAAAACATCATGGTTACATACTTTCTACTTTATTGAACTGCCAGGGGAGGATTGGGTGAACCAGACAGGGCGGCACTTCAGCAATGCTGTCTGCTTAAACAACAGAACACAGATTTACCAAACAGTCCAACTGAACAGTTTCCTGAAAAATATTTAAAAATATAGGAGTCAGGAGTCCAGCTTTGTTACTGTTGGCAAAATCGTTGCAAAATTCTCTTGAACCTGTTGCAAGGCCTGGAACCTATTTCAAACTGGGTTCCACTTGGAGGACATAATCTTAACCTGAGATGTGACTAAAGCAGTACTAAGCCATTCCTCATCAAACAAAGTTACAGCAAGTTTTGGAATGCGTGGGAAATTTCTTCCTTGTAAAATCTCATACCCATTGATCTGATTTAATAGGCATAAGGAAATACCAGTAGTAGGTTAAGAAAAATGGCGCAGTTGGCACATTTCGAAACAGAGTGAGACAGACTGCGCCTTGCTGAATTAATGTACAATGCAAGCATTTATAAGATATAAATATGGCAAGACATGCATACGATACATCCAAATCTGTGACCGTGAGGGTGAGGCTAGTCCAAAAGTACAAATACTAAAAAAATGTCAATGAGATGTAGAAGCAGTTTTTACTATGCATCAGAGGAATTCATGAACGGATGTAGAAATGGAGCTGAACTAGGTTTGGCACAGAACAACTGAGAAACTAATGAAATTTAGAGAGAGGTACGTCGCCGGCAGGCAATTAAATTGTTCGTGCAAGAGAGCAACTGTACTTTTCAATGTAAACCAAGTGTCTGTGATGAAAGGGGATGCACAATATGTTGCTCGGTGTAATGTTGCTGTTCGGGATTCAGCCACCCCCATTTCGCCTCCCCACTCCCCATTCCCATTCCCATAAGCCACTGATGTAAATCTGCATATAGTTTTTTTTTTCTCTTCAAACTGCTTGGAGAGTTCCTCCCACCCCGAAAAGTTTTGGTGCTTTTGCTACATTTCGGGATATGCTTCCCTCTTGTGTGCGGTAGTTGTTTGGGCTAGAAAAGGAACAGCACACACTGCCTGGCCATTGGAAATGGGGAGAGTGAGGCTCTTAAGCTACCGTCTTCTCCTAAACCATGTGACTTTGACAACATTGCGTCACACCACGATACTGTTTAGTCCATGGTACCCTGGGATTTCTTCGGGCACAGGAAGTGGCCTTGTAACATGAATTCTGTGTGCTCAATGCCTCTCTCACCTTTGTGTCATAGGAAAGATCCAGCTTGTATATGTCATCTTACTGTTTGGAGCTGGTTGTACTAAGAGTGCAAAGGTTAGGTCAGTTACTTCATCTGCGAATCCAAAACAGGTTATCTCCCACTTCTACATTGACTAATTTTTTCCTTTGATGTAATAAGTGCTGTCTGCCCCTTGAGCAATACTAATTTTCCTCTTTGTATACTGTAACCTATTATTGCTACTTAGCCCTTGGGCAAGGCTAAGACTAATTCTACTTTTTGGAGAGAGAGAGAGAAAAAGAACACAATCTTCTCTAACCTGTTGGTATCTCTGTTCCAATCATTTGCAGACCAAGCAAAATGTTCCAGCCTAAAATAGAATTACAGAAAACCTAGCAAAGAAATTGGGGAAGTTTACACACGTGCTGTCTCTAGGGAAAAGAAAATTCTCAGTGTAATGTTTCGATGCCAAGATTTTCTCCTTACAGAGACTCGAAGGCAAGGGGAATAACTTACTTTTTTGTGAATTTAAAGATGAATGGATTTGGACGCTTAGAATCAAATCCTGTTGAATCTTCAGCTGTCCATTAGTTTTTTCAACTCAATTTTGAATCCAAAAGCATTCAAGGTTTTTGCATTATTTTAAAGAAATGCACTCAGACGAGTCCATAGTTTAAAAATGCTCATTTGGACATGTCCTTCAATGCCAACTTTCTTGGTGTTCATTGCTGGTGGGGAGGTATTTTGGTCTCCCCCCCCCCCTTTTTGACTTGTCTATTTGTTTCTTTTGCATAGTATGTAGATGTTGTTTATGTCTGTGTGTCTATTGATGGCCGATTGGTCAAAGTGCCAGGCTTCCAGGAATCCTCTAGCATTTTTTGGAATTGGCTTTGTCTCAGATGGTCACGATTTCCCAGTTGAAACTATGATTAATGCTGTCCACGTATTGTGAAATTAGAGCATTTTCTTTAGGTCTTCTGCCTGCTTGTTCTATGTAGCAGCTGTTGCAGTATACTGTATGTTGTAGAGGACTCCTGTTTTTTTTCTTCTAATAGTATACTTCTATTTAAATTAATTCCAAATGTGAAATAGTTCCATTGCTGAAATTCTTGTCATCCCTTTCTTGCTAAGGAGTATCGTAAAGAATTGCTCTTTGAAAAGAATCCTTTGCTTGGGCCTAAAACAAACACCATTCATTATTTCAGCACCCAAAAACTTACAGACAGGAAATCGACCTTTCTCTTGGGAATCATTCTGGTGCTGAAAATTATCTCCCAACGGGTATTTATTCAATTCCTTGATTAATCTGGATTTAGGGTTCCCTGCCTTGTTCCAGGTAGAAGCTCCTCCTGAGGGCATTGCATCCACGTGTAGCCGGTCTTCTTCTAAAACTTGCAATGGTTCTCTTTTCCAGACAAGGCCCATTCAATGAGGCTTCTAGAGATCCCGTCACAATCCTGTCACGCAGGGCTCCTGTTGGCGGTGTGTAATTTTGGCATCACATTGTCAGCAGTAAAGGCAGTTCCTGAATCAGTCCTGTGTTTAGGTTCACACAGTCCTCTAAGGAAGAAATTTACCAGGTGACCTCACAAGACACGAAGGCCCAGCAGTCAACTTCAGGCAAGACATCTTTTTTTTTAAAGAAACTCACATTCAGGTAGGTTTTATATATGTATTTAAAACACCTCTCTGGCATTTTTCATTTTTAAAACCCTGGAAGCAGAATAAGCCCCTGACTGTTTCCTTGGTTTATACGGAGTGAGACAAAGAGATTGGCAATTTTTTTTTAAAAAAAAAATTTTTTAAAAAAAAATCACAGGTGTTGAAAGATTATGATTCATCAAGATACTTTAATTCATTTTATGTTTCTGTGATGTTGTTCTAAGAATCATTCAGTATAGCATGACTAATGAATTAAATTCATGTACTTCGTGTACTTTAAAAAAAAACTTTACATATTTTATTTAGTTCAACAAATAACAAATAGTTAGAACAATCAATCAGCAGAACGACCTACCTCCAGAAGTTGTGGGTGCTCCAATACTGGTGGGTTTTTTTTTTAAAAGAAGAGATTGGAGAATCATTTGTCTGAAATGGTATCGGGTTCCCTGCTTGAGCAGGGGGTTGGACTAGAAGACCTCCAAGGTCCCTTCCAACTCTTGTTATTCTATTACTCTGAATACGTTGCCAAGATGAAAACGAGGTTCAAATTCTACAGCTTCAGAAAAAATGTCCAAATGGAACTTCCATGTGTAGGAGTAGTCTGCTTCTAGAATATCGGTTGTCGGGCAGAGACATAAGGTTATTGGCTCTCTGAGGCAACTACTGCAGGCTGGTAATTCAGCACAGCCGCTCGCGGTAGTAAATGAAGAAAGCAGTCTTTCTTTTTTCTTTTAAATCCTTTTAAGATGCCTGGCGCTTAGAGGGCAGCGCCTTTGTCGAGAGGACACTCCTTTCCTGTGGGCAAAGAAGTATTTCAGATGGCTCGGGAAAGCGGACACGTGTGCTTGTCCATGGACTCATGAAGCGGTTAACAAAAAAAATGCCCCCTGAAATGTGATCGCAATCAATTCATATTTGCTACCTATCCAAAGGATATTGTCGCCTTTATTGGCCAAGAGACAATCTCTTGTACTTAAGAAGAGAAAAAAGGGGCTAAAGTTTTGAGCCAAAGAGGAAGAAATCAGAAATGACTCGTCAGTTCTGGCCTTTGGGATGCTAGCTTTAGGCCTTAGATGCCTAGACTGGTGCTCTGAGAAGGGTGGAGAATTTCTTTTCAACTGCCAGTGCCAAAGTTCCAAGCTTGACCATAATATATCGATAAGCGCAGGCGTCAAACGTTGGAGAAGGGGGTGAAATTCCTTTACTGGAAACTGCTTGCGAGAATGAATATGGATAAGAGAGAATATTTGTAGCGTGGACTGGAGAGTTCTTGGTGCTCTGTGAGCTGGTTTTCTTGCAGACATTTCATTGCCAGACCAGGTAACATCATCAGGGCTAGTTGTGTATATAATAAGAGCAAATCCATTTCCCTATCTAGCACCGAGAAGCCCCGAAGAATGAATATGCTGAGAAAAGATGACTGAAGAAATTGGTTGAAGAAAAGTACACATTTTCACAGGCTTAAAAAAAAACCCTCTTGCAGATTGTTAGTAAGATGAGGTGTGTGTGTGTGTGTGTGTGTGTGTGTTTGGGGGGGCATCTTTCAGGCAACATGTTGGGCTGTCAAATCTCTTTTCCAGTCAAGGAAACAGTGAGCTCCTTGTGGCTTGGATGAAACAATCATTCTCAAACAAACAAGCAACACGAGACTGGAAGTGACACATCACACCTGCATCTCAGGTGGCAGGGAAATGCAAGCAACTGACCATGCAAATTATTCTCCGACCAGGCATTTAGAGTGCCATTGCAGACACACTTATGTATCATGTTCAGGTTCATGATACCCCCAAAGAGCTTGTCTGGAGGAATGAAAGCATCCTAGGAATGAAGCAAAAAAATATAAGCCTCCGTGGCTGGGGAAGCAGGTTAGGTTTCAGTACAGAAACAGCTCCAAGTCAGCTGGTGATTTGCTTCCGCAAATTCCATAAATGAGACTCAAGTTCCTCTAGGGAAGATGATTTTGGCTCAACCCAACTCTATCATCTCGCAGCACAGATCACTTGCCTCAAGCTGCTGCTGATATAGGTGATTATGGCAGGCCAAAGACGTACAGTACGTATAACTCTACGAATATACAGTATCTATAACTGGATAACTTCCAGTCCTGTAGCTCCTCACATGTTGAAGGGATTCCAGCCCACTGCCTGTGTCGACTCATTGACTGGTTCAGAGCTTCAGTACATGGAACAAGGTTATGGAGTTTTCTGGTGGCACTGTGTTTCAGCCTTTACTTTCTCTCCCTGCAGGTTCATGGAGAAATCCAGAAAGAATATTAGTTTTTAAAATATATAACTCCCTTTTGTTTCCAGGTTGCCTCCAAGAGAGCCTTCAGTGCTGAATTATAAATTACCACCTCAGTCAAAGTGCAGGTGAGGGAGAGGCTGCAAAGCATGATCCCTTGTGTCTTTCAGAAGAATTGCCTAAAAGGGCTGGAGAGAGTTAATCCCCTGTTCCACAAAGATGATTTAAACCAGGAAAAAGAGCCAGGTTTAGCCAACTGTATGTTGCAGGTTCTGACACCAGTATTATGTTTTTCATTGCTTCTTCCATCATACATACTCTGTTCGTTACACTTTGTTTGGTGAGATGGAGAAGCAGTCTCACTTACTCCATCCTGGCTGCATGGCCATTCATAGGCATGATGCTAACCAGAAGCGGTTTGGTTATTGTTGGCCAGAACAACTCGGGACCAGTCAGAGATCATTCTGCTTCACCATGTGCTCCTCTATACCTACAATCAGTCAGCTGGATTATGTTGGGACATAAAATTATTATTCTTTCAAAAGAGCTCCAGGGCCATGTCCAGAAATAGCCCATTTGACAGGCCCGAACATGTTTGCAACTTGCAGACCACTTGACAAGCAAATGGTAAAGACTGGAGATGTTAAGTCTTTCAGAATATGTAGGATTATCTTCCAACCAGGGGCAAATGTCCTGGACAAAAATAAGGGTTCTCAGCATCTGTACCCTGAAAGGCTTCCAAAGTTTTCCTGAACACCATTTCAGTAGGAAACTCAAAAAGATAGTTGTATCTTTTCATCCTATCTGTTGACCACTTGAAAGCATCTGGCTGGCATCTGACTGGCCTTAAAAACGAGTGCCAGACAAAATGACCTTTGCTCTGATGCCATCTGACACTTTCTTTAAACCCAGGTTCCCTTGCATATTCTTAGAACTATTCCTTCCTTAGTTCTGCTGACTCAGCTGATAACTAGACAAATATAAAGGGGCTCACAGTTTTGCGAATCTGATTCCTGATGCATCAAACCTGGAAAGCTCTCGATGACTCCAGCCATTCTTCAGAATTATGAAATGTTTTGATGAATTACGAAACACCATTCTGATTAACTCATTTACACTTGGACTTTTGCCTTATTTAAATATCCTGAAGTTTGGGTTCACCGTCACTTTTATCCCCTGGCCCCGTTCCTCTCTGTATTACGTAAGCTTGGTGCTCGAAAACGAAACAAAACAAAAGTAGGTGAAGGTTCTCCCACCAAATTTAATTATCCGTTCCAGTGAATTCAAAGCAATGTCTGTACATCAATCACTGCCACCGCCTCTGAATGTTATGCTCACAACAGTTCTGTAACAGAGGCTGAGACTAACCCGTTCAATATGGGGTTTTGAATGTATTGCTGGGATCCCCCCATCAGAAAAAAATATGTAGTTGATCTATTTTAATACCCAAGAGAGGATACCTGGTAGAAGTGCCAGCCTAGAAATGCAGATCTTAAGTACATTATATGGATATAGAAATAGATACAGGTAGTCCTCAATTTATGACTTAGTGTCCTTCTGAAGTTACAATGGACCTTCCCCAAAAGTACTTCTGACTCGATTTCGAAATTCCAGTGGACACACACACACACATCACAGTCATGTGGTTGCATTTTGGACACTTGGAAACCAGCTCACCTTTATGGCCATTTCCAGCATCATATAACTGTGTTTTTCCATGATGGCTGCAAGTCGAGAACTACTTGTAAAATAAATCTGCACTGCCAACAGCAATGGAACTTGGGCTGCCAGAATCCACCTCCTTCATAACATCAGAGCATAATGTCTAGAAATGATGCAAGGTTTTGTCTCCCTAAATTTTATAATTAATTACTTGAGTTCGGCGAAACTGTTCAGCCACTTTGGGATTAAACCATAATACTCCTGGCAGTCATTAGAACATGTTTTTTTGTTTAAGCTGAAAAGCAACAGTTACAATTCCTAATCATATACTTACCAAAAAAACAAACAAACAAAGAGAAATGCTTTGCAACACTATGTCCATTATAGACTGAGACTTTAGGGTATTATGATATCTTTGGAGGGCAACAGACTGGGAGAGATATCTTTATAACAGTTTTTGAAAGTTAATTCATGAGCACTTCAAAATAAAACTGGTGCTATTTCTAAAAGAACAAGGGTATACCGGCAGTCCTTGACTTATGACTATAATTGAGCCCAAAATTCCTGTTCCTAAGCGAGACACTTGCTAAGTGCCCTATTTTATGGCTTTTCTGGCCACAGTTGTTAAATGAATCACTGCGATTGTTAAATTAGTAACAGGGCTGTTAAGTGAACCTGGCTTTCCGAGGATTACTTGTATTGTTTCGTATCTTAGAGCTCATCTCCACACCGTGATTTGTGTGCATGCTAGAGATAAGCACCTTTCCTCTTTCTTTCAGCACTTAGACAACTTAAAATTCAGGATTGGCAGTTTCAGGATTTATACTAAGGCCCTACCCAAAAATTACCTTGAGAAGGGCCTGTTGAGGCAACTACCAGAAAAATCAAAGACTGGAGAGCTCTCCAGCTCCTGGGATGAGAACTTAAACATCCTCAAGAAAAGAAAAGTTCAGTTGCCTTTTGAAAAAACACTCCTGCCTTTTCCACCATGCCTAGGAATACACTAACATTGAAACGATTAGGAAACAACAAAACTGCATTACACCCTTCAGCAACCCAAGACGGTGGGGTGAGGAACTGTGCCACCTCATTAAAATAACATCGCTTCTCTTAGTTTTGCTCCCCATTTCTTTCAGCGGAGCAAACGCTAATGACCACTTAATGCACTTGTTTGGACTGGAAAAGACTTGGGATGTGGCGACTGGAAATATCTATGAGGGTGTCACTCAGTGAATACATATTTAGTTTTGATTTATTTAAATGTTTCGGTTAAAAATTTATTTCCACCAAAATCTGAGAAGCTGTTTTGCTGCGAGCTGATTCTTTTCAGTATGAAGAACCAGCAGACCAACGTTTAGATAGTCACAATTATAATCCATGAATTCCTCAGGAGTTGAGCTCAAACGGAAGGAGAATTTATCTCAGTTTAATTATAACGATGTTTTGCTTACCTTCAACTTTGACTCCATGTCAGCCGACTCTGCATCTGGAATGGATCCCTGAAGAAGGAAAGGACAAAATCCCAGGTTGTTTTCTGCCTTGGCAAAGTGTATCCATCCCCAAAATAGCCAGGCTGATCTGGAGAGTTTCGCCTTTCCTTTGAAGAGTGATGCCTGATCCTATAGTCTGATTAATCTGCATGCAGGAGAAGAAAACAAGACATGTTGAAATCTTTTTTTAAAATGAGCCCTAGCTGCCCTAGCGATGCACGTGGGATCACTTAATGGAAGTATTAAAATACCAGAGAAATGACTGTAACCTGTCAAGCAGCATTAGCTATCCCAAGGAGTGAGCTGGATAGTGGTGAGAAATAAGGCGTGTTCACCAAGCTACTTTGATGGATGCCTTTTCATCTTGACAGGTGATTGTCATACTAGGCCAGTGCAACTAAATGGGCCTCTTGTTGTAGAAAGGATGGTAAGTAAGTAGGTAGGTAAGTTTTCAGATAAGTGGGAAGGGACAGAGGGGCTGACTGCCTAAACTAATTGCTACCCATAGTGTCTCATGGTCCTGAGAAACAGGAGACCATGGGAAAGTAAAATAACCTCCCCTTGATTTTGTTTAGTACAGGTAGTCCTCGACTTATGATCACAATTGAGCTCAATTGCTAAGTAAAGCAGTTGTTACGTGAGTCATGCCATTTTATGACCTTTTCTGCCAGAGTTGTTAAGTGAATGATGTGGTCGTTAAGTGAATCTGGCTTTCCCCATTGCCTCTGCTCATCAGAAGCCTGCTGGGAAGGTCGTAAATGGTGATCACATGACCTTGGGGCAGGGCAACTATCTTAAATACATGCCAGTTGACAAATGCCAAAATTGTGATCACGTAACCATGGGGACGCTGCAACGGTCCGAAGTGTGAAAAATCATCGTAAGTCACTTTTTCCAATGCCACTGTAATTTCGAACAGTCATTAAACCAACAGTTGTAAGTCAAGGACTACCTATATAAGATGAAACAGAAAGATGGACAGGTCTTCAAGAATCTTTATGCCAACATACTATTTTAAAAAAGAGCATTCCTGGGATCCCTGCTATGCCTGTTTCTCGTCTTGGTCTACCTTGAAAGGCTGAAATTGTTAAAAGAAATCATAATGTAGTTCCTTCCTCCTTTCCAAAAATAATAAAAACTCAGTTTTCATAATTCCTTTTCATGCCCAAAATATTCCTATTAATTTGCCGTTTAGAATATTTTCTCTTTTTCTTACAGAAAACTAGAAAGCAATACAGCCCATTGTGTTCTTTCTCTATAGAAGCCTTTGAAAATTGAAGCTTTTAAGATGCACTGGCACACAATAATATGCATATTATTTCACTCAGATTTACATTCTCCTCTAATCAATTGGCTCTGGGCACGTTCAACCACCCCATACATATCTTTACTTTATGTACTTTATAAGCCCCCCATTGGGGTTTTATATTTTTCAGGGATCAAATTTAATTATTTTTAATTGTTTTTAACTTTTGTATTGTATTGACGTTTTTAAATTCCTTGTAAACCGCCCTGAGTCCCACGGGAAAAGGGCGGTATATAAATTCAATAAACTTAAACTTAATATTCCCTATATGTTTCTATTTTCTATTGAATTTTGTTTTCTTATTTCTATGCAAAATGGAGTTACGGTGTTCAGTTTACTTGTTACCTGCTATCCAATTATTAAAAAAAAGTTTGAAAAAGATGGTCTGAGGGAGCACAAGCACCTTCAAGTAAAATAGGTATTTGTCACTGCGTATTTTCTGGCTGTGGGCGTCGAAAAGATTCATTGCTACAAATCCTAGGCATTAAATATAGAGGGTAAAGCTTTGTCTTCCTCCATAGCATGGCGCTGTTCATCCTGGGCGCATCCCCGTGCGGTTTCCACGGCAACGGGCCGAAAGCGCGGGAAAAGGACCAAAGCGTCTCGAGCGGCCGCGCAAGCGCACACTAGCGTTCCCACGACTAAGAGGCGGGTAGATTGCTCCGCCTTGGAAAAACTGAGCGGCTCATTCATTCCATGTACGACAAAGGGCGGAGCCAATGCGTCACGCGCTGGGCGTCCCTCTAGCCCGCCCTCTGCGGAGCTCTATGGCAACTCGCCTTAAGCTTCCTTCCCTCGGTTTCTCCATCCTGGCCATCGTCAGGCCTCCCGGAAGTGCCCTTCCCTCCCGCCGGAATCGGAAGTGGCGAGAAGCAGGGAAGCCGGCCTCTAGTTGGGCCTGCCCTGGGCGGCCATCTTGGAGGGTCGCGGTGGCCGCAGTTGGGGGAGCCGCGTCGGAAGGAGACAGGGCGCCGCCGCCGGGTTGAGAAGCGGACTCCGGCGCCAGCTGCCCTCCTTCCCCGGCCCCGAGCCGGAGGATCCGAGCCTAGCAAAGAGAGGTAAGGTCTCGGCGCCGGGAGGCCCTTTGTTATTGAGTGCAGGGACTACCGGCCCCATGGTGCTGGTCAGCCTGAGCTGCCTTAGCAAGGCCGGGGACGGGAATCTTTCCCTCTTCCTCGCTCTCCTCCGGCGGGGGGTTTGGGGCTGATCGTCCGGGGTGGTGGCCGAGATCAGCTAAAAGAGGGGAATCCCGGACCCGGGTCGGGCAGGTTGTGTGAATGCAGCCGGGCGGGGCTCCTGATAGGGGAGCCCGAACACGTGGAGTCAAAACCCCACCCTCTTCCCTTTCGCACTCGGGGAACCGCAGCTTCGGTTTTGCTAGCTGGCCTTCCGGGTTGCTGACTTCCCCGCCCCGGGGACATCTCTGCCGAGAGGCAGACGCTGAAACTCCCCTCCCCATAATCCCCGGCTAACAGCTGGGGCTTTTGGGAGTTGTGTTCCAGGGTAATCCATGTGCTGGCCTCAGACTAGCATCTGGGGTGGCAGGGATGGGGGTCACTTGGCAAAAGCGGAGGGTAAGGTGAGTGGTCTTGTCTTGACATATTGTGCTTAATAAACTTAAGCTGGAGATTTTGCTTTAGTCGTGGCTCAGCTAAGCTATTGTGGCTTACTCACTGAACTATCTCTAATTGATTTATTTGACTTACACGCCTCCCGACTCGCACAATAACTTCCGGCGGCTCACGGTGGTTGCGTAGAAACAGGAAAACCAAAGGATTCAAAACAAAAGCCAACAAGCATCTGCAACCCAAGAACAGAACGGTAGAGCAACAAAGTAAAGGGAAACCACACAACGGAGGCCACCTATTGTGCGGTCCATTCAAGAGCCTTTCATCCTGGATAGGTTCGCTCTATCCCGGTGATCGGGGAAGAATGCCACTTTTAGGCTCCTGCCAAGAGGTGACACTGTTTCAGAGAAGGGGACCCGAAGCCAGAGCTCACCGGATGAGCTGGGAGGGTTGGAGACAGGCAGCAACCTGGCCTTGGGCCACGAAGGGCTTCACTGAATATTAAATCTCAATCGTGAACTGGCCAATGGCTAGGGGGCCTGTGGAACTCGCAGTACGCAAGTGTTACGTGTGTACCAAGGGGCCGCTATAATTAGTTGCACTGCTGCATTCTGGGTGGCTTTCGAGGGCCTTCCCATATTCAGATCACGAGTGACCACAAGCAGGCCCTGGGAACAGGCACAACTGGCACACCAGATAGACCAGTGCAACTGGTAGACTAGCCGCAACCGCCCTGTGGTTCTGCCCCAGCAGATGCCCAAGATTGAAGATCCCTAAACTGCATCTCGGTTCGGATTGTGGGGGTTCTACCCCATGCAGAAGTACCGTAGGAGAATCCCCAGAACGCAGCGAACTCAAAACTTGCAGCTGTTTCGGGTTGAGCCAAAGCTTATTTCTCACTACCCAGATTCCCCACAGTCTTCAGTCACTAGGAAAGAATCTGAAGTTCGCCTCGGGTGGAGTTGTATTCCTGATTTTCATTGACTTGGTAATAAGACATTCAACACAGTCTAAAGCAGTTTCTGAAAGGTGTAGATTGTCCCAGTTAATAGCTGCAAATACATTTTGTCTGGTGTAACCTTGTTTAACCTTTGATAAACAAAGGAAATGCTTTCCTCCTCCATCTGGGTCACCATTCCAGCCTGGCTGTCACATTGGGCCTGGTGCCGTCTCGTTTGTCCCCAGCCTCTGCCCTTTGAGAGAGACCAGTTCTCTTTCTGGAAAAGCTATCAAAACTTAGAATTAAGGAGAAATTTCCTGATAGTTAGAACAATTAATCAGTGGAATGACTTGCCTCCAGAGGTTGTGGATGTTCCAACACGGAGGTTTTTTTTAAAGAAGAGATTGGATGACCATTTATCTAAAAGGATGGACTAGAAGACCTCCAAGGTCCCTTCCAACTCTGCTTGTTTGGTTGGAAGAAGGTCATGACTTCCTTGTTAGATTAGACCAGTAGCAGAGAACTGCAGAAATGAGAAGTGGGGAGGAAGTGCCGGGTGCCCCAGATTAACTCGACCTACCAGTGTGATGGAGTAATCCCAAATTATTTTCTTGCAAAACACAATAGGCCCTCTTTAAGGAATTCTCCATTTCTCACAAGGAAAATGATTTTGTGGAATTAAGCCAAGCCTCTATTTAACAAGGCAGGCTTTTTCTTTTTGCGGAAAACCTCCCCACCACTAATAGTCCAAGAATCCTGTTATCGGAAATTAAACTGGCAGGCTTTTTGTGCCAGGGAAGAGAATTAATACATTTTTTTTATTTATTCAGGGCGTGTTTGTATCTAAGCACAGTAGAGTTTCTTCCTTCCCCTAACAGTCCTGTGAGACTGACTTTGCTTCCTAGAGTCTACCCCAGCTCCCTTGTGACCTCCAGATTTAGTATTTGTATTTATGATTCAGCTATACCTAAGCAAAGAACTGGTGAGATGAACTGGATTTTGCCTTCCGCCGTCCTTAGTCAACAAGGTCATCATGGAATTTCCTAGCTTGGTAATTCTGGAAGGTACCTGGGTGAGGTGCGAATTGATCAAGGCAAAAGTGGAAAGCAAACAGATTTGGGGCAAGTTCCATACAAAGTTGGAATGGTATTTGGATCCAGTTTGCAAGCGTAGAACAGTGATGGAGAGGAGGATTATGTAACAGGGATGAAGAAGAGCTCAGTGTGTTTAAACCGGAAGGGCTTTTAAGGGTTTTATCCAAATGAGGCTCTTAGGTGGCTCCTGGATGAGGGGAGCGAATTATTTTTTATGACTATTACCCTGGTTGGAGGGAAATTGTTTTTAGGACCGTTTTCTGATTAGAAGGATCAATCAAATTGATTGACTGATTAGAAGGAAATCATTCGTATGACTTGTCCTGATTAGGTTAGCACTGTCAACTCTGACACGAGGCTGTTTTTAGAGTTTCCTAGCTTGCAACAGTTATTCCAATAGAACGGTTAAAAGGTGAATTTCCCCTCTCTTCCTTTGCATTTTTTTAAAAAAAATCCTGCGATTGCTTTGGTCAGACTTTGGACCCTTATTTGTACGATCTTTCGCTGAAACATGTGAAGCCTCTTCACATGTAGGTTGTGTGAAGGTGGGCAGAGCCCTATGTAACTTTGAAAACTCAGCCTGGCTGTGTTAGGCAAAAATTAGAATGGGGGCAGTGGAGCTAGAATGGCAGCAATTAAAACTTTTTATTTCCCCTGGCCGCTTTGAGGCTTCTGCTGTTGGCTTCTCTTGAGCTTGTGGAGCCTAACATTCTTTGAATTGGTTGCTCAATTAGCCGTTTCCCCTCTCTGCCTCCAGATGAGCAACTCCAGCAACAAGCGCGCCCCTACCACGGCCACCCAGCGACTCAAACAGGACTATCTGCGCATCAAAAAAGATCCAGTGCCTTATATTTGTGCTGAGCCTTTGCCATCCAATATCCTTGAGTGGTAAGAATTGGGGGGGGGGTGCTGAACTTGAAAGGCATCAGAGATTGAACCTCCTTAAGACAAGAATGGAAGGAAAGTAGTAGCCAAGTACAGCCTGTGGCCTATTCAGAATTGGGCTGCATGGGTGGCTAGCAGCAGCAGCACACGCATGCACGCAGCTCAACTTGTGCGAGCAGCGAGCTGGCAGACACTGGCACACATGTGTGCCAGCACACCGCTCATGCAAGGGCTGCACGCACACGGGACCCAGTTCCCCTCCCCGCACTGCCAAGCCGCAAAGGTCAGCGAGCGCTGCTCTAGAGGCTAAAATTCCTGATCTGGCTCCCTTTTCCCATAATCTCACCAGCCACTTAGTATCTTTCACACTGTTGGAAGTTGGGAGTATTACTTCACAGTGCTTTTTGAAAGACATCTCTTCCACTAATGTTGAAATTTGCAGATCCATCCGCAGATCTGCCGAGAAGAAACTGGGAAGCAGACATGATAAAACGGCAGTCAGAAATAAAACAGCGAAATTTAGAAATAAGGCTCTGATCTTTTCCGTGGGCATCGGGTGCAACAGAGCAGATTTCCATCTGGGGATTCTTCTGAAAGGACAGGAGACCCTCGTTCCTCACTTCTACGTTCAAAAATATGACATGGTGTAATATACTTTTGTTTCTTTGTTTTCGTAGGCATTATGTTGTACGAGGACCTGAAATGACACCCTATGAAGGTAAAACATAGTTTAGCAGCATGAGCCTTCCTCGTGGAGAAGCCGTTTGTTGAGAACATCACCCACATGAGTTTTAGTCTTGCTTGGAAACAGAGTTCTGGAGCTTTTTTTTTCCCCCTGTTCTTTTTGTTTGCTATTTTTATATCCGTGTGTGTTTGTTGTATATATCATAGAATCCTATGCAGTGGGTCAGGAAGCATCAACTTCCCAAGTTTATTTCCAGGAATGTTTGTAGATAGATGCCAGATGAGATTCAGATGCTTGTTGAGAGAATGAAAAGGGCGATGGGCTGGAATCTAGAAGTGCTAGCATTGGAGGAGGATAAAGGAGATAGCCAAAGTAATTCATCAGGCAGGACTTGTTTTATCTACATATTTCAGAGGACTTTCTCCTTTCCCTCAAGTTGCTTGTAACAAAAAAGGCCCCACAGCTAAATCCAGAAGTTCTCTCCTCAAACGGTTCAGTAACTCCTTTGGACAACATGATTTGCTGTGAATTTTTTTTAAAAAAAGCTTCTCTTTTCTCGCTGTTCCTGTTTTAGGTGGCTACTACCACGGGAAGTTAATTTTTCCCAGAGAATTTCCTTTTAAACCTCCTAGTATTTATATGATCACACCAAATGGAAGATTTAAATGCAATACAAGGTAAGATCTTTGCTTAATATTTCCTGGTCTTTTCTTGGCCGGTGATTTGAAAGCGTACCTTTCCCCTCTCGCTGTTAAGGATACGAGAAATATTCCACTCGAGAAGTCTTGAGCTTGTGGTACCATGTTTTGAAGCAAACCAGCATCTTCGCTTTGAATGCGATTGCTTCAGCCCTGCTTCTCAGTTGTCTTGGATGTAGAGTTAGCACTCCAATTGACCCACAGGTTTCTGTTGCTAAGCTGGGCAGTTGTTAAGTGAGTTTTGCTCCGTTTTTTGACCGTTGTCGTCGTCAAGCAAAAACGCTGCAGTTGTTAAATCACGCGGTTGCTAAGTGAATCTGGCTTCCCTGTTAATTTGCTTGTCGAAAGGTAGCTAGAAATGGATCCCAAATGGTGTTATCAGATGAACCGGGACAGTGCAGCCGCCATAATTAACGTGCCAAATGCTTGAATTTTGATCACATGACTGGGGATGCGGCGACATTGGTACGGGTGAAAAACTATCCTAAGTCACTTTGGTAACTTCGAACGGTCACTAAACGAATGGTTGTAAGTCAGGAACTACCTGTACCTTGGTTTTTACTTCCGTGTGCCGCAGGATGCTGGTTTTCCTCCGTGATACCTTCCAGCGGGCTCTGGGAGATCACGCCAGGAAGGGTAATTCAGACACGTCTGGAAGCACTAAGGCTTTCCCCCAGGCCGGTAGGGACAGTTCAGTGAAGGAACCTCCGGTTTTGCCTAATTTGCTTAAGAACAGTGGAAGTGTTCATTGCATCCAAAGAAATCTTGTCCTGGTAAACGTGCTCTGTCTCTCTGCTTTTGTTTTGTAGGTTGTGTCTTTCCATTACTGATTTCCACCCTGACACATGGAACCCAGCTTGGTCAGTCTCCACAATCTTGACAGGCCTTCTTAGTTTTATGGTTGAAAAAGGGCCTACTCTGGGCAGTATAGAAACAACAGAATTTACGGTGAGTCTCTATTGCTGACTGCCATTTCGTCACGGCCGATTAAAAATCGTCCGCAAAGGAATCCACAGGGAGAGAGATGGGACTCTTGATTTCATGTCCGTTCAAATATTAATGCCAGGCTGACTTTTCTCTTCTCTTCTTGCCCCGTCAGAAGAGGCAACTGGCTTCGCAGAGTTTAGAATTTAACGTAAAAGACAAGGTCTTTTGTGAATTGTTTCCTGACATGGTGGAGGTAAGTGACAGGCTAGTCTTTTCCTTGAGCGATATCTCCAATTATGGGTTTTGTTGTTTCTTAATTACACTGGGTCATTTTTTTGATTTGGAGATGTCCACCACTCCAGGGCAACATTTGCTTCACCTAGAAATCCAGCCATTCTTGTGAAAAGGCTCTTGTTCTATCACAACCTGAGCCCATTTCCAGCCTCATCTTACTGTCTGTGGCTTGCTTGTGAGCAATAATCCCATTAGAGAATGAGCATGAGCATCTCAAAACCGTTTCCGTTCTGCAGGCTTAACCATAAGCGTTATTCTGATAATCAAGCTGGGTTTTCAGACTATAGTGGAAGTCTCTTTGGTTTGGGAACCTTCCACCCTCATAAAGAAGAGCTCGTCATAGGGGAAAATCTAAGACCTTGAGTTTTGCCAAAAAAAAAAATAGGAGCTTCCCATCTGAAAGCTGAAAAGGTTTAGTTCAAACCCAGAATGGTGAAACTAGTTGGATCTTGAATAGACTTTGGTTTGCTTGATTGAAAGAATTTCAACGTGGCGTGGCCTCCATTTGATCACTTCCTGCTGTCTTTCCTGCCCTTTTTGGCTTCTCCAGGAAATCAAGCAGAAACAGAAGGCACGAGACGATCTCCACAGCCGGCCAACGACTCTGCCACTTCCGGATGTCATCCCTGACGGGGAAGCTCATCACGGCCAGAACGGCCTGCCAATTCTTAACGGGCACGCGCCTTTGGCTGCAGCTAACAACCCTCTTGGCCTCCAGCAAGCTAACCGCCATCATGGACTCCTGGGTGGAGCTTTGGCGAACTTGTTCGTTATAGTGGGCTTTGCGGCTTTTGCGTATACAGTGAAGTATGTCTTGAGGAGCATTGCGCAGGAATGAGACGCTCTGGAGTTCTCCTTCTCCTTCCAAGTCTGGGTTCTGAGACCAAAATAACAGTAGTGGCAAGAAGGAAACAAAACATTTGGGACTCTGTGGGTCTCGTACTCCCGACTGTGGGACTAACTGCTGTGATGTGTACAGGGTTGTTTTTTTTTTTAATTACTGGTTTGGCTCATGGAATTAGTTTTGTTGGAGGGGAGGGAAAACCCTGTTGGGGATTGAGAAGGATGTGATGGGATGGAGCATGGAAGAGGACAAACACACTGTCACAAGAAAGAAGAAAGAGAAAAAAAATCCCTTTCTGAAACAGGTAAATTGTAGGATCCAAATTTACCGGCCTGCAAAATCCCTGTGTTTCTTTTTTTTTCTTTTTCCCCAGAGCATCCTGAATCAGTTCTTACATCTCGGGAGTTTTTGAGAAGCATCCATTTTTAAGGCAACATGGGATTTTTGGCGATAGGAAGATGGAGTGGGAGAGCACGCGTGTTTTTAATACGGATGGGTAGATCTCCCAGAAAAGCGGAGGAGGAAGAGGGTAGAGGAATAAGGAGCACTCTCGTTTCCTTAAGAGACCCTCTTAGATCACCTCGCTTGACGTGCTGGTGTTTGCTACTGCACAGGTTCCCGAACGGAGCAGATGTTTGTATGAACACTAGATCCTCGAGGCAGCGTTTTGCATACCAAGCTTGCCCGATGCTGGAGAGTGAATTTACAGTTCTTTCAAAATAAAGTTTGGACTGAGGTTGAGCGTAAAGCTTTTTGAGCCACCCCACAAAGTTAGGAGTGTTGGTGCTAACAGAGACGGCCTGGGTTATCGCAAAAGAGAAAACTTTTCCACTCTCCCACGCCACCACAAGGGTACAGCGGCCCCGAGTAACATAGTGTGTTTTAAAGCAGGCACATTCTTTCCCCAACTCATCTCGATGTACATTTTTTTCTTCTTTTAATTCTGGCCCAATAAAACGTGCCCAATTGATCTTTAAAGAGAGAGACATGATGATGGCCAAGTCTTGCATCAGCTTTTGTTGGCCTTTTGATCAGCATTTTTTTTTAAAAAAATGTAAAAGCTTGATGTTCTGTGTTCTTTTCTTTCAAAAGGACCCTGTTTGATGACTTGAGGTTACAATCATGTTACGTTTTATAATTCATCTCCAGGTTTTGCTGCTAAGGAGAAGGGAAATGAATCAGTCAAGCCTCAGGCAGGATGGTTTGGGAAGGATTACCCGTCCTTCCCCTCCCCATTAGTGCTATGCTTTGTCTTGCAGTTAATCAGCTCCAGTTGAAGGTATCTTTCTAAAGCAGGGGTCTTCAAACTTGTCCCTTTTATGACTTGTGGACTTCAACTCCCAGAATTCCTTAGCCAGCGTTCCTGGCTGAGGAATTCTGGGGGTTGAAGTCCACAAGTCATAAAAGGGCCACGTTTGAAGACCCCTGTTCTAAAGCAAGGATCACTCAACAGCCAAGTTAAAACAGATAAATGGGGGGGTGGGGGAAGCTACTTATTCTCAACCAGAACAGCAGGACCTTTACATTCCCCATTCTGGGGCAGGGAAAGAACCCCCCCCCCCCAGTTTTGCTTCTGGGATTAGTGGGATGTTTTACCCATCCAGCTTAGCTGGCTGGCTTAGGGTTACTGACACACCGGAGACCTGAACAGTTTGAATTAACTGCTAAAATAAATAATCTTCCCATAGCCAAAACCAAAGAAAAATAGGGGGGGGGGAAACAACCTAAGCCCAACCCATTCAGCGTGGTTTTCCTCTTATTAGACCCCCTCCATTGGAATTGCCAAGGTTGAAAGAACCCTGTGTTGCTAAGTATGACTTTTTAAGCTTTCCCTTTGTTCAGAGGTATTTTAAAGATGAGATTTCTGCTTTTTGGTTAAATTTTATTCCCTTTTTTTTGTATAGTTTTTTTTTCCCTGGAACCCATACACAAAACAAATTGGAAATGTTGACCTTATGAAATGATATGGAGTATTGACTGGGGAAGAGCAACCAGAAAGGATTAATTAAATCCATAAGCTGTTGAAACTTAAGATGAAGAGTGACTATGTGCTTCTGACCAATTTCTCCGCCAGTAGGTGTAACTCTCCCAATAGCTCTATCAGTGAACAAACTCTTGAAATCTCATCGTCGGCGTATGAATGGGAGAGAGGACTACAATAGAAAATAATTGTAAGAAAGCCTCGGTATGCCAGACGCTATTGTGGATTACATCTCCCATCATCCCTGGGCAACAGGGATCTAGGACAAATTGGGGCTAGGGTATTTGGGGAGACTGGGTTAAAATACATATTTCCATTTTTAGAAATACTTCAGGGATTGTGTGACAGTCTCCCAATTCTCTTGTCTTTTGATGAAATTTTGTTTGTGATTTTTTCCCCTTTATTTCTTCAGCTTGGTCCATGTTTTGCGCCCGCGGTTATCACAAGGTCTTAATGTACATATTCACGCAAAGGCATTTCTTTCTACTTGAAAAAAGAAGCTTAGGTCGCGTTCTTTATAGTACCTTAAGGGGGGGGGGTGGGAAAGAGGCTGGCTCCGTGCACGTGACTTGGTTCACTTGTGGGGCTAAGCTTGGGTTTGTCTAACCGTAGTTTGTTGAATAAATCACTGTCTTGAGTTCACTTGTGCTCAATTGGGTGTGGTGGCTTATAGGCTGCACTGATGGAGTTCACACACGTGTTTGACTTCCACGTGAAAGAGCTAGCTTAAATCGGCTTCATGAATTAATTGGCTTGGAGGAAGGATCTTTGTAGACTCCTGGAAGTATAGTGGACCAGACTGGGAAGTTGAAACAGATGCCAGGAGAAAACAGGGACAACCCCACCACCTGTTGCTGCCAAGGAGTTACATTAGTTGAAGTACCTTTTTTTCATGAAGGACCTCTAGCTGAGAAGAAATGGGGCTGCTTTGGATCACGTACACATTGATGCCGCAACAGAGGCTTCTGCTTTATTATTATTTTTTGTTATTTTTTTGGATAGGCTTAGATTCTTAGGCCTGGTGGCAACTTGAGAAAAGATGAACAAATGATCCTGAGACACAGAGAAGCCAGTGGCTTTCCCTATTTGTGTAGGCTTCACCTTAATGCACGCTGGATACAGGTAATTTCAACTGTAAGATAATAGTTTATCCAGCAGGTGTCGCTACGACATCAACGTTAAGACAAATGGCAGGTAAGCCATGGTCTAAGTACAGGAGTTTCAGTGGGGATGAACTGAGTCAAATCTTGGTCACATCCTCCTCCTTAAGGGAGAAACCCTAATCGTGCAGGCCTAGAATTGTGAGAGCCGCCACAAATACGAGGAACGGGAGGGAAAAACCAATGTTTGCAATCACGTTTTCAGGAAAAAGTGAAAACTCCTCTGGTTCAACACAGCTCCAATGGTGACTGTTGGATGCAACCTGGCGATTGCCTGGTGGTTCCTTATCCAACTACTAACCAGACCTCGCTCCATTTCTGGCCCCTCCCTACTGAGACTAAATATCAATCATAAAGAGACAATTCTGAGAGAAGACAGGCCAAGACATCTCTTGACTATCCACTGATCCAAATGGCTGGGCTAAAATCAAGCCGTCCGTTTAAAACCAGCCCTGTTAACCACTTACAGAACCGTACTGGAACTACGTAATAGTTAATAGCCCGTCTCTCTTCACGCTGTATCTTTTTTCCTTCTTTCCCCCCCCCCCCACAACTCCCCATCCAAAAAAACCCCACAAACCCCTATCTTGCATTCCTTGCAAACTATGCTGGCAACCATTCTTTGTTAATAATATTTAACTTGCTTTGGCGTCGCCTCGCACTTAAAGCTCTGTTCGGGTTAGCTGCAGACGGGCTGCGAATCTGTGGGGGGGGGACTTGATGACATGTTAATAGGACTATCTGTCATACGGCAGCTCAGCAGCCTAGACAGTTCTGCAGACCGTGGCAAAGGCAAGTTTTTCTTGTGGTTGCGTTTCACTCCTTCCTGCCTTCATTACTTATCCCCCCCCCTTCACATTGCAGAGGCTTGCGTGCGTGTCTGGAGTGGAGCCTTTGGAGTGCATGGCATTGCAACGCAGATATGGTGCCAAACAGAACCACCTCTTCAACTGGGAAAAATGTGTGTGTTTTTTAAAATAAAGCTGTCATTGTATTTTGCCTTCCCCCCCCCCTAGCTTCAGATGGCTCTCTGCGCATGCAGTCGTTGGTTTAAGAACCCACAAATTAAAAGCCCTCTGGGAGTGGCTGTCTTCAAAACAGCCTGGACAGAACGGAAGAGTGGGCTGAAAATCCTCAAATGAAATTCTCTGAATCGATACTCACTCCCACCTGATTGGGGAAGATGTTTTTTTGGGGAAAAATAATAATCAAAATTGCGGTTTATGGGGATCTGGGCATATAATTGGGAAGGAAGAAATGGCTTGTTCTACTTGTAATGGACCTTTCAACAACGCTGTAGCAAGCAACGGATTTGAAGGCGACAAAATAAAAGACAAACCTTTTACAACTACAAAAAAAATGCAACTTGCTAATTAAAACCAGCCCGTTTACAGCAAAACACATTGAAGTGCAATCCCAGGCCTTAAAAAAATCTTGTTGATAAAAGCAGCCAATTAACTAAAGACCTGATAAGCAATTAAAATGTGAAAGTCTGTGTGCCACCTCTCTCTGGCTAAGGAAGAAAGTTTGCAGCGTTATCTAGCTAATACAATGCCAGATGATTGGCGGCCGACAAGCAAAAGAGCAGCACAACAAGGTTTTAAAAAGTTTGGCTCAATTTGGGGAGAACAAATTAGGATAGTTCCCTTTGGATGTCGCCTGAATGGAATCCTCAACCTTAAGCAGGATGGAGAACTCAATCTGGGTATTGAGGGAGACAGATGGGTGGTTTCTGGATGTGATAAATACAGGTAGGCCTCGATTTACGACCACAGCGGGGCCCAAAATTTATGTTGCTAAGCGAAACAGTTCTTGAGTTTTGCCCCATTTTGCCACCTTTCTTGCCAGTTGTTTCAAGTGAATCACTGCAGTTGTTAAGTTAGTCACGCGGTTGTTAAGTGAATCTGGCTTCACCCCCTTGACTTTGCTTGTCAGAAGGTCGCAAAAGGGGATCGCGTGACCCGGGGACGCTGCAACCGTCCTAAATATGAGTCAGTTGCCAAACATCTGAATTTTGATCGCGTGTCCCTGGGGATGCCGCAATGGTCGTGAGTGTGAAAAAACGGTCATAAGTCACTTTTTTTGGTGCCGTTGCAACTTTGGTCAATGAACTGTTGTAAGTCAAGGACTGTGCATGTAAAACCTACGTGGCCGCCACCAGCTTCGCTTTTATTCTGACAGCACTTTTGCCGAAAGGTTTTCTGGAAGGCTAGGAAAAAAACGAACAGCCTCTTGTCTTTGTCCTGGGTTTCAAAATACTGAGATGGATTGGGTTGCCCACACTGGGGGAAAAAAAATGCTGGGTTAAAGTACAGGTAGTCCTTGACTTACCACAACTGAGGCCAAAGCGTTCGTTGCTAAGTGAGGCGGCAGTTAAGCGCTTCATTTTACGACCTCTTTTTGCCCCAGTTGCAACTGTCATAAATACATGCCGGTTTCCAAGTGCCTGGATTTCGATTATTTATTTATTTTATTTATTTAGTTACATTTATATACCGCCCTATTCCCTGAGGACTCAGGGCGGTTTACAGGGAATTAAAAAATCCACCATACAAAAGTTAAAAAACCAAATTAAAAAATATTAAATTGACCCTGTATACTTAAAACCCCAATTAAAAATTTCTCCTCAGCCTGGGCCTGAGAGCTCAAAGAGCCAGGTCTTCAGGCCCCGGCGGAATGCTTGGAGGTCGGGGGCAGTGACCGTGAGGACGCTCCGACGGTCATAAGTGTGGAAAGCGGTCCTTAAGGCGCTTTCTTCAGTGCCATTGTGACTTTGACCAGTCACTAAACCAACGGTTGTAGGCCGAGGATTACCTGTATATCTTTCTAGGAATGCTCTTTTGCTTGCTTAGTCTCTACCCACAATGGTGCTTCATAAACTGACGGAACGAATTTTCCTGAGGATGTGCGGATGTACCCTACTTTGCAAGCTTGAATAGATCATTGACCAGCTTCACCAAGAAAGACGAGCCAGTTGCTGGCTCTTAGCCTGGAAGCCTTCATTATTATTACCTACATGCTTTAAGCTGAACGGGCAATCGTCTCTCTAGTTCTGGGTTGCCAGTGTGACATAGTCTGCAATAAGCTAAGATTGCAGACATCCAGGGTCAAGTGCTTCTTGGGCTGAGAAACCCACTGTGGGGGCTTTTTGCCAGCCTAGCCTACCTTAGGGGTGGAGGTCTTCCATAGGCTGCCTTGCATTTTCCCGATCCTTCCGAAGGCGATCTGTAAATGCAACAAGTACACCAGTGAAAGCGGGTCCCCCAACAGCCACATAATATACTGCTGCCTCCTCGGCTAAAGAGAGGCAAATTTTGTGAGCTGGAAAGGAAGAGGATCTGCAAAAGGCCAAACAAGAGACACCGGGCGGGGAAAGAAGTTAGTAGTGATTTAAATCTCTTTGGCACAGGGGTTAAGAGTCCGCTGGCTTCTCCTGACAGTCTCCCCTTAATAGGAATGCAAGAAAGACCAGCCTCGACAGCTCTTTAGAATGTGGCCCCTCCCTCTCCGTACAAATTACCCTCCCTTTCCCTCCCCACCCCGTCGTCTCCTCTTTTTCACTCCCCTTCCTTTCAAGTTGATGCAAAACTCTCCCGCAAAAAAAAAATTGTATTTATTCACGGCGGGTACAACTCCAGGGAGGTTTCTGCCAGCCTTCAGCTGCCAGGCAAGGAAGCAAGCACGGAGCTGGCAATTTCCTATCGGCCCAGAGTGAAGGCGCTGGGACGTTCCTCTTGGGAAAGTGGCTCTGGGGAAAGAGAGAGAAGATTCAGGAGAAAAGAGGGTTTGGAGGGGAAAGCCATGATTGTCAGATTGTTTCTTAGGTGGCAGAAAAAATCAGGCACCCACAAAGGAGGGATTTGAGAGTTTTTTCCTTGCCTTTTTTTCTTCTTCTTTTAATAAAGGGGGAAATTGTGGACTTTTAAGATTTGGGACATGGCACATCCACAGATGTGATTTTCTTTTTTTTTCTTTTTCTTTCCATCATCAGTAAAGTAAGCAACTCTGCCAAATTTTCGACGTGTAGATAGCTTTGGAAATCAGCACGCGTGTGTGACATCGGGAAAAATAGTAGGAGCAACCGATTCCCTCTTTTTCTCTCCTGCATCTGATTCTCCAGTCCTTCACCTTTGGCTCTGCCACTGTTCCAGAAGGGGCCTCCCCCGTGTTCTGCAACTTTTGACCCTCCAGCCCTTTTTTTGCCAAAGGAGAAGAAGATGCTCTGAGCTGGCAGTTTAGAGCTCACCAAAAATTTTGTTTGGGGAACCTGCCGTCTAGAGGGGAGCGATTCCTCAACGTGGGTCGCTTTGGCGTGATTGATTTTTTTTTTAGCAGGCCCTCCAAAGGTGAAGCAGCAGAATTGCTGGCCATGGTTACCCGTTGCTTGCGAGTGGGATTAGCTTGGGATGACTAGAAGCAAAGCGGGTTTACCCAGAAAGACAAACCCGGCATCCCAAAGTCCGATCCGTTTCTGATTTCCATTTTGAGAAGGTTGCTCCTCTCTTGCTTTCCCCATCTTGGAAGATGATGTCCCCAAAAGACAGAAGACGACACTGGATTTGGCTTGTTCTGGCAATGCTGATCTGCCAAGAGTTCCCAAATTTCCCGCTGGTGGTGGCCAAGAAAGAGCGGAAGAAACTGAAGGAGCCTAACCAATACACGGAAGCTCTCAACGCAACAGCTCTTTCCAACAGCGAAGAACTGAACGGACACTCCAAGGTAAGTGAGGGACTGCAGCAAAATTGGGTGGGCTTGCTTGTCCCACGGCGGCCCCCCATTTGATTGGGGTCTCCCAGGTGAGACAAGGGAAGGACAACTGGTTGGCATTCCCAAGACTCTTCTAACCCTCCCAAAGGTAGCCCCCGGTCCACCAAATGGAGCCATGGTTTCCACAAAGGCTTTTTCAGCAGAACGTGGGTTTGGGACAACATTCTGATGTCTGGTTTCATGACATCTACTTGGGAATTTGTGGAGGTTTCCTCTTGTTTCCGCAGGTGTTGAAAGACTGAGGTGAGACCAGGAAAGTGAGCTTCTGTAAGGCAAGACAGTGTATCTGACATTGGCAAGGCCTCCATCATACCCTGCTTGTAGGATTTCCCCACGCTATCCTGTCGGGTTGGAAATGGTGACAAGGGAAATTGGTCTGATCAATCCAAGCAATCTCGTCGTAACTTTGGGAGAGATCTCCTCGTAGCCCAGAAACCTGAGCAGAAGGATGGGGGGAAAATTATAATTTCTGTAACCGTCTCCTTTTGCCAGGTTGTTGGTGATGATGGGAATTCTCCTACTGGCACGTCCATGGAGCTGGCTCTCTGGGTAAGGGGGATTCCCCAACCACGAGCCCCCAACACAGCTCGGCCATAGGCCAGGCTGTAATCCCAGTCAGCTGGACTACAAACTCCATACTTCTGGGGTTTGATGGGAGAGGGAATCCAAAACATCTGACAAGAATGGAGGGGATGAAGGTTTAGAAGAAGTGGGATTAACTCAAGGTGGGGGAGGTTTGTGTAAGTGTGCAGAAGTAACTTCCTCATCTCATTCTGGCAGCCTCTGCCAAAAACCAAGCTGGCAAATAAAAAATCAAAAAATCAGGACAGACAGAAGTGCTTATTCGCACTTATTCAGCTAAGGGGGATGGAAGCAGAAGAAGAAAATAAATAAAAGAACTTGCAGGATTCAATCGTGCCTCTAAAAGTTCCAATCCTTCCTAAAAAGGAAAGTTTTCACAGAGCAGCTGGAGGCCCTCAAAGGAAGATTCCTATTATTATTTTATTTCCACTCCTATATTCCAATTTTCCAAGGCAACGTATGTGTTTAAATAAGAACAAGATTTACATTAAACTTAGACAAAAAGTCCTAATAGTTTAAATAGAGTCTTAGAGTTGGGTGTGACTGGTGATGGATTGCTAAATGTTACGTGCATCCATGGTGAGATGCAGTCTATCTCCAAACGGCAAGCAATGAGGACAAACTCTTATATTTGGGAGCGGGAGGTTAAGATTTGAAAGGATTTTTCCCCCCCTCGTCAAATAGTTTTCTGTTCCTGAAGTTGGTAGTAGTAAGGAGCATTTTAGAAAAGCATTTTTATAGAAGGGGAGGATCTAACAACAGGAGAAAGTTTTCCCACCCCATTTGGGATCTCTAGACTTCTGTTGCCATTCTGAATGATGAACTGGCCTTGAATTGCAAACATGAATCCCTGCAGTTAAGACCAAAAAAGGCAAATGGAGGATTTCTGGGTGATTTGCACAAATCGCCAAGGGTTTTTGATTTATCATCCCATGCACACGCTTTCATTTATCCTGTTGAAGCTCTGGAAGAACCCATCCACATTCAAAGATGCATCTTTTGTTGATCTGACTTTTCTTCTGAGCCTGACTGACTGTCAGCAGAAAGAGGGAGTGCCAAGACTGGAGGTCCTTGCTCTCCCCAAAATGGGTACAACAGAGCAGTGGGAGGGCCTCAAGGGAACTAAATGTTGAGTTGCCTTTTCCAATAACTAGCGTAGCTAAGGTTTCTAGATGACGTAGAATCGAAGCTGGAAAGGGGGACTTCGGAGGCCTTCTAGTCCAATCTGAACCTCTTAACTGGAGACGTGGAGAAGAGGGTCTGCCAACCAGGTGCTCTGTCCGAGAACCAGAATCCTTTGATAAGGAAGGTTTTTTTCGTCCTCCGTTTGAGCTGCCACCCCTGTTTCATTGAATGGTAAGCCGACTTTTGCAAAGTTTGCAAAGGATGTGGTGTCCCACGCAACTTTGCAGATGCTGTGTCTCTTGGCCAGCATGGAACTGATAATCCCCCCAGCTCCAAGGGGCGCTGCGATCACAATAGCACAGTCTTTAAAATCCCCTAATAGGTCCTTTGTTCTGACAAGAGTTTCAAAGGACTTTAAACTGCCACATATTGCTAAGCTGTGGATGTCTGTGCAGAACTAGGTAATTATCCCTGGTGGTTAATTAACTAACTGGGGTAGGATTGGGAAGTAATTAACCTCCAGAGGGGAAGGCGGGACAAATTCCCCTCTAGACAGCCATGAAAGGCAATTCTGTCTACTGTACTTGGGCAATTACAGTTGTGGGTCAATTGACTGGGAGGAGTGTAGTTTTATGACAACACCATGGCCTTTTCTAGATCAGAGACTGAATTTTACCTAATAGGTAGTTTGCTTTTCAGGATGGAGGTTATATGCGCAGTAAAAGGCCCTGTGATCCAATGCTTGGAGAGGAAAGCTTAGCAATAAAAAAGGGGGGGGGCTGATTATATTTATTTGCACTTAGGGTATTATGGGTTGCAAGGGAAGCATGTTTTTGGCTAGATCAGAGAAAACAGCTTGTGGTCCTCCACGTGAGGGTGAATCCTAGCTCCCATAAGCTTTAGCCAGCATGTCGACATGAAAGGATGATGGGATTGGAATCCAGGAAGAACAGTTCTTGGAAGACTAAGTAGAGACGAGTTTTGGAGAGACACAGGGATTAAAAACGAGGATATTTTCTTTCCCACCCCTCAATCCAAAGAAGAAAAACACACTGACAGACTATAACTGTTGGCTAAAAGAGCATGTGTGTGTCCATCTTGGGCTCATCTGAATTGACTAGAAGTAGTTTTCCCCCCCCCTTCTCTCTCTCTCTCTCTCTCTCTCTGCTGAAGCCAACGTTTGCCAAGATAAAGAGAGTCTGGCACACTTATTTCACTGGATTGCTCATGCCGGGCCAAGAGGATTAAATAATACTACCACAAGGGCAGAGTGATCATTTTAGCCATCAGTCATCTACCTGATTGATAGCTGGCGGGGCGGTTGGGCAGCAGGCTGGCTGCAAGCGAAGGAAGCTAAGGACAGCAAGACGGGCAGGCAGTCCCCAGCCTTCCAGAGTTCCCAAAGGCAGTGGCAGCCCTTGGCAGGCAGTCCCTTTCGGCGTAGCTCAGGAACCCAGATTTCCTTAAGCAGGACAGCAGCTGTTTTTAACTCGTTTTTGCTTCTTTTCCCATGCTGTAACCCCCTCCTCGTTTTAAGCAAGATGACGTTTCGGTCCCCAGGCCACTTCTTCTTTCAAGTCTTCTTTTTTTTGCCAGCCGCTCTGAATTCTGGGTCAAGCAGGCAAACTCTGAAAGGAGTCACGGCGCCTGTCTGTGGTTCACCCGTTAGAAAAAAGAGGCTGTAGGGCTGTTGTGCGTGTGTGCACTGTACAGGTAGCTCTCCCCTTACAGCCGTTCGTTTAGTGTCCGTCTGAAGTTACAACGGGCGTGGAAAAAGTGACTCATGACCATTTTTCACAGGGCCATTACAACATTCCCCCCCCCCGCAGTCCTGTGGTCAAAATTCAGGCGCTTGGCAACTGACTCATACTTATGACAGTTGCAGTGACTTGGGGTCACGTTGCCAACTTTTGTGACCTTCTGACAAGCAGTGGGGAAGCCAGGTTCATTTAACAAACATGGGACTAACAGCTGCAGCTATTCGCTTAACAATTGTGGTAAGAAAAGCCCTAAAATGCGCCCAAACTCACTTAACAACTATCTCACTTAGCAGCAGAACCTTTGGGCCCAATTGTAGTCGTACGCCGAGGCCTACCTCTATAGGCAGATGGATTTTGTTGGCCCCAAAATCCAAAACTGAAGTGCATCCTAGGAAGTTTTCAGGAAGCTCAATTTTCTTATCGCTTGTCACACTTGGAGCAGGGCTGTGACTGAAATCCTAAATCAAGTCCTCCAGATCAAAGATAATCAAAGCAAAAGACCAGCCCCATCAATCCAGTATTTTTAACTCCTTTGCGGGAAGTGGATTAACCCACAACCCCATCTTACTTTAGCTGTTACTCTACATCGTGGTGGAGAAACGGGGGCCAAAATTTATCAGGATGGTTCCAGCAAAGCTTTGCCAAAGAAAATGGCAAAAGAGAGCAAAGATTGGGATTAAGTGTGTGGGTAGAAATTGGCTGCCTTATTAAGTCACCACCACCATTGCCGCCGCCGCCCAAATTCAACTTCATGTTTTAACTTTCAATGCCCTCTTGAAATTTAAGCTGGCCAATGTTCCGGTCTCTTGAAAGCTTCTGGGAAGGCTAAACTTGCAGAGCAACTTATAAGCTTTCTCTTAAGGCAGGAGGAAAAAAACAAAACGGAGGACGTTTTAAGGAAACCCTGGAGTTATTTGCATATAGCGAGTGAACCAGAAAAGGATGCTTGAGAATCGGTCCTCTTCCCTTCTTGCCAAGAAGCTCATTTCCCTGATAGCAGTTTGGGGTCCCGGGGAAAACGGTAGAGTCTTGATCCCGTGCCAGCAAAATCTGCTTGGCTGGAGGGCGTGCCTGACGGATCTCTAACATTGACACTAATTATTCAATTACCGTGGAATGCGCTTAACGCTCCGCTAGAAGTGACTCGGGTTCCCCTCTTGGCTCAGGGCCGCAGACAGCTGTGGTTCCGCAAACATCTGCCTGGGGCAATGGAGGCTGAGAAACAATTGGCCCCCAGAGGCCCTTTCCTTTATAAGGGTGTTTAAAGAGGCTATCGGAATCCAGGAATTACCCCGTGAAGGAAGTCTGTATGTACCCTTAGCAACTTCTCAAGTGAGAAAGATGGCAGGAACTATACAGGAAACGTGAAGGAGGAGCAGGTTTTTTTCTGTCTCCCAATGGACACAAAACCGCCCGGCTAATCAAACATAAGTTTTAGGAGGACATTTCTTTTACCCAACATATATTTTTTTTTTAAAAAAAATCTCATTTTAAGTTTCCGAGACCATCTAATGATTCTCTCATTGGAGAGTTCCTGCCTTGTGGTGTCAATCCATTCGTCTCCACCCTTCACTCGAGAGCAGAATAATTACAGAATAATAGAGTTATCTTGGAGGTCCTCTAGTCCAACCCTGTTCAGGCAGGAAACCCTATACCACTTCAGAGCAATGGTTGTCCAGTCTCTTCTTAAAAACCTTCAGTGATGGAGCACCCAAAACATCTGGAGGCAAGCCGCTCCGCTGGTTAACTGTTCCCACTGTCAGGCAATTTCTCATTAGTTCTAGGTTGCTTCTCTCCTTGATGAGTTTCCGTCAATTACTTCTTGTCTTTTGCCTTCAGGGGCTCTGGAGAATAGCTTGACTCCCTCTTCCTTGTGGCAGCCCCTGAGATATTGGAAGACTGCTATCATGTCACCCCTAGTCCTTTCCCCCCCCCCCATTTAACTAGACATACCCAATCTGCTCCACTGTTTTCCCCAGAGAAATCCTACAAGGGGCAACGTGCATTCAGACTTGCATTCCTTCTGCTCCTTGGTTATTTCCTGGAATCTGGGGTTGCTGCTTCATGGAATGTCAGCTGACAATCCGGTCACAGACATCTGGCGGGGAAGCTGTGACTGGGTAGAGCCTCCAGGCTTGTCTGTGGGCACGTCCACCTGGCCGAAATGGATGGGCTTGCTTTGAAGCCTCCTTTGAAGCAGATCCTGGCTTAGCCTGGGGCTAGCTTAAAGGACGTTCCCCCCACCCTCCATTGGTAAATGAAGCAACAATAAATCACAGTGCTTCAGGAGATGAATTATCCTTCCCTCCCCTTGGATAGGAAGTCAGTAGACCAGTCTGGATTATGATCTTTAAGATGGATGGGTAGCAATTTTCTGGATCTTTGGGAGTCCTGTCTAGCAGGGCCAATGAATGAACCAGAGACCTTACCAAATGCAACAGACAGTATGTGCATTTGCAGAGTTCCGGCAAATTGATTGGAAGGCAAATATAGTAGACATTGAGAAAATATTTGGAGGTGGCTGGCCAATATATTTAGCTGCGTAGATAGCATCCTTTTCATCTATGTTTAGAGACTTATCTTTTCATTGGCTGGATTCTTCACTGTATCTTTTGACAGCTTAATCAGAATCGCATTATACCCTAATCAAGCACATAGAGTTTGCTCATTTCTTTCCCTGGTCTGAGGAGGCCAGTTGTCTCTGGTTCTTGCTGTTCCCCAGCTATATTTTATTTTTAAGAGCATTGGTACAAATTACTCTTTTGTAAATTGAAAGAACCCCTTCTATATGTCGCTGCTGGCTTGTAACTTCCCCTCTTCTTTCTGTGGAGCGACTGTCATCTCACACTTTTCCCCTTTCATCTTGGATCCTTTTTAATACCCACAGAGATGGAAATCTTAAAAATAAATAAATAAATAAAGAATGAGGGGGGAGGGAGCCTGAAGGCTATACATTTCTAATCCCCTCCCTCCTCTGTGGAAATTTTGCTTCTCGGATTTCAGATCCAGAATTAAGAACTGGAAGGTTCGTAGGCAATGAAAGGGATGGAAGCTCTCTCCACCAGGCTGCCTGCCTGCCTGCCTGCCTGCCTGCCATCCTTGGTCTGCAGAATCTCAAGTGTCACTGTTTACTCTTCCTTTCTTTAGATGCTAGAGTCCCCAGACCCACGCGTCGCTGACCCACGCCGGACATGGATTTCATTTGTACAGCGTCCGGGTGAAGGCAGCAACTCCAAAAAGAAATGCAAAGGGAAAGATAAAAAAGTAGGTTATTTCCGGAAGCTTTCGCTAGCTGGTAATGATAACGCTGACCGTGATGATGATGATGATGATGATGATGATGATGATGGCAGTGCATTAAAATGCTGCAGGGTGGGATGGTGGTCCTTTGGGCTTTCTAACTAGTCAGACGACCAATTGTTAGCTAGTAATCATTGTCAGACTGGCATCTGCAGAAAATGGTGCCTTAATAGGACCATTTCTAATCCCCTTCTCTAATTTTCCTTGCTGGTTTATTTTATCTCCACAATCTTTCAATGATCCAGGGGTTTTCATGGGTGGTTTCATTCACACACGGAAATGCGCACAAGGGAAGAAGGTTGTCCGGCATCTCCTGCAGCCATCGCTTAGGAGGCACTGATCTGATTCCTAAAACGATAGTTCCAGTGTGAATCTGGTTTGTGGCAGATCTGTAAGGTCTCTTTTCTTGAACGAGCTGTCTGTGCTGCTCCAGGGCCCACTTGCTCACTGCCTTTCTGTTCCTTTTTCTCAGCTACGATTTCAATCTGTCTCACTTCCGTTTCCATTTGAGAAAATTCCCCACCCTCGGAGAGGCTTTCTTCCCGATACCGTGTACGTACAATTTGAGAGGGATGCCATGCTGACAAAGAATTTTCTCCAAAATGTGGGTTGTTCTCTAAAAGGTGTGTCGTTCTCACCGTTGCCTACATATTAGTCTCCAAAAACAAAACAAAACACTTTTAACACTGACTGGGGAATCCTGAAGACAGCACCAGCAAAATAGCATGGATGCAGTCACCAAGTATTAGTTCTGATTTTACTCGGATCAAGGGAAACTACGTTTGGGACAAAAGCTTTTGTGTGAGAAAAAGCTTGGTTTTTGTACGCACCCATTATTTCTCTTCTGAACATCTAACAAAGCTGGTCAACTCTAGTTGAGTCATTGGCCAACCCTGTGCCCAAATAACCCCTGGCATTTTGTCACTTCCCCATGATGGGATCCTTCTCCCACTTGGATATCCTGTAGGCCCCATGGAAGGATGGCAAGGAGGAAGCAAAGTTCCCTGGAGATGTATCCAGATCTCCGTTATCTTGTCCGCATGTTTACAGCTACTTCAGAAGCAGCGATGGTCTTCTAAGACTTTGATCCAGCTTAACAATGCCTCTTGGTTTCTCAGAACAGGTCCAAATCAAACCGTGAATTTGGGACTTGGCTAATTAAATGGCAATTTATAGTTCTGCATAAGACAGTTCCTGAACCTCTATTTCCCTATTTATTTATTTTTCTAGCGTGGCCTTGCTGGACCTCCAGGGCCGCCAGGCCCTCCAGGGCCCCCAGGTCTTCCTGGGGCTGAAGTCACCCATGAAGTCTTAATGCAAGAATTTAAAGAAATGTTAAAAGGTAAAGCAGTTCTTCTCCAGCCTTTTGACTTTACCGGAGGCAAAGATCAGCCCAGGATAATAATCACAGCTGCAACCGTTTTTTCTTCCAGAAGCTACTGAGCGGCGGGCATCTCCACTTCTCCCAGCCCATCCCAGTGAGTTGCCTGTGAGTTTGCTGCCATTGGAGGAAAATTCCCTCTACCGGCGAGTGGAGGAAGCCTTCCATTGCAAGCTGAAGGGGCAAATCATTGTGGACAAGAAAACTTTGATGGAACTCCAGAACTTTCAGATGGTGAGTCAAAGGAGGAGCTCTCATTAGGTGTTTGGAAAACAGCTGACTACAGTGCAAATAGATTTGGAGTGGTCTAGTAGGACGCGGTGGCTCAGTGGGTTAGGACGCTGAGCTTGTCGATCTGAAGGTCGGCAGTTTGGCGGGTCGAATCCCAAGTGCCACGTAACAGAGTGAGCGCCTGTTACTCGTCCCAGCTTCTGTCAACCTAGCAGTTTGAAAGCACGTAAAAATGCAAGTAGAAAAATAGGGACCACTACGGTGGGAAGGTAACAGCGTTCCGTGCGCCTTTGGCGGCTAGTCATGCTGGCCACATGACCACGGAGACGTCCTCGGACAAGCGCTGGCTCTTCGGCTTTGAAACGGAGATGAGCACCGGCCCCTAGAGTCGGAAACGACTAGCACGCATGTGCGGGGGAACCTTTACCTTTACCTAATAGGATCAAGGGCACGAAGCCACTAGAACTGGGCTTGATCCGAGGCAGGCTTCTTATTTATGGTAGTTATAACATCTGGCAACGCTTAGGCACCTTGGCTCTCTCCAGAAAAGAAGGTTCCTATCAGGTAGTATCCGAATTTGGGAGTCCAGAGCTGTAGACTAGACTGGGTGGGTCAGAAGTTAAAGATCTCAGAAAAGTCAGGGGCAACCATTTATAGACTGTTGCTGAACCCCCCTACATGGTCTGCATGTAGCCCTCAGCAATCGAGATTGGCCAGAGAAGTCTTGGGCTAGGCTTAAGTAGGAAAGCCATGGAACTATACTGAAACGTCTTGGCTGGTTCCAACATTTGTTTTCTTTGTTTTCATTTGCATGAAAGACAGAGCCTCTGTTGCTGTTTTTGTAGCAGCTAAGCCTTTTTTTCTTTTTCTTTTTTTTTTTAAAGAAGAGTTTGGCGAAGAAATGCACGGGGGAGTGGAGATTAGAAAAACTGTCTCTTTGAGTCCAGGCAGGGTCAAAGTTCTCTCCAGGGATAAGGTTGGTGCCACTCTAATTGGTGTGGAGAAGACATCTTAATAGCTGTCAGTGCACAGGCCAAGGTTGAATTGTGGCAGGCTGTGCTTTCCTAATTCGGCTTGGCAGATTCTCAGACGCCTGCCTTGCCAGCCAGCACATTTGTGCCATTTTTAGCCGGCCTGAGCCAGATTGGTTTAGAGCATTCCTACAATGGTGCATCCGAGGCACGGCTGCCGGTGGGCCCAGCCAGCCTGCCCGATGACAGAGTCCTGGCTGGTCGTGATGAAAAGAAAACGAGGCTATTGTCATGAAGGTTTCAACACTTTCATCGGCGGGAGCGTTCACGGCCATCTTCACACAGGTCTCTTAATGAGCATTTGATCCTCCATCAGCGTGCTTCGGTTGCTCTGCGTTTTACAAAGCGCAATTATGTGGCTTTTTAAAAAAATGTTTTCTTCTTCTAAGCCACTTGGAGAACATCTCTGAAGGAGAGCACATTCACGCTGATCTTAGACAGGGATGACGATCTAAATTTAGGAACGTTGATCTTTAGGTCGCCAAACAGAAGTCATCTGAAGCATGCAGAGAGGAATATTTCTGGGACAGTAGAATCAGTAAGAAGTGTAGGATGGCTCCAGGCTGAGATCTGATTTGTGTCTCACATTTTCTTCCTAAGCGCTCGAGACTTTTATATATATATACTGTATATATATCAGGAGGTGGAAATAAAAGAATTTTGTTTTGTCCATTGCCCAGAATTAAACAAAGAAGGGTGACTGCATGTTGTAGTGTTTGAATCTGAAAGGATTCAGCGCACCATTTTCTCCTGAAGGTGAATTCATGTCATTTGGGAGAAACAAAAGACCCACTTTTGGGTCTGTGTGTTTGTGTGTGTGCGCGCGCCCGTGCGCAGGGTGGCTCACATAAGTATCTCATGGCTCTATCCCCCTTCCCCAGCTATAATTAAACCAATTTTGCAATCTTTGAGGCTTAAGGGCTGTGTCAGAGAAACTGGCAGATTGTTCTAACTGGCGAGCAGTTTAACCTATTAGCGTATCCCGATTAATTCCATTCCTTCCTAGAGCACCACATTAATTCTTTCTCTTTGTGAGTGTGTTGAGAGAGTGGGAGCAAGACGTGAAGAAACAGGAATGTTTTTTCAAGCGGTAATTTACTGGTGCCGGAAAATTGCTTTCTATTTTCAAGTCAGCGGTTTTTAGGGGAATTAAGTCACTGCCCCTGATTTTTGTTTAATTGGTTTTAACGAAACAGGCAAGAAATTGGAGCTGTCAGAAAGCACTGCCATCTCCAGAAAACAGGGAGTAAGCCTTAGAAGGGGATCAAAGAACTGTGAAGAAAATCAAGACAGAGAACCCTGAGTCGAATTACTCCATCGTCCATTATCTAAACCAGGTGGTTGGTATATTTTTTCAAACTTGGCAACTTTGAGATATGTAGACTTCAACCCCCAGAATTCTCCAGTCAGCATACTGATTGGGAAATTCTGGGAGATGTAGTGCACTCACCCTAAAGTTGCCAAGTTTGAACATCTAAATTTGTACATTCAACATAGGAGCCTTTGATGGCAATACAGTGCACATCAGTTAGCAAACAGACATTATAGATGTTTAAGGCTTGCAACCCTACTTTTTTTTTTCAACAAAACAATTCATTGCATGAGCCCGTTTCAATTTAGGACCATGATGCAAGAGGAAGAAACGTGTGAGCCTGGAACTTTTTAATACCCGGACCTATTTTTCTGCTTCCACTAGAGCGGTTTGCTCCCAAATGTGTCATAATATCCTGTAATCTTTCCCCAGTCTGATTGCCCACCATGTAATGACCAAGCAGTAGATAGTAAATATGATTTGAAAGGATAAAGTGAGGGTTTCCTATGTTCTTAGGAACTCTAGCTTGAATGGTTAATCTCGCTAACTTCTTAATCTTCTTTCTTCTTTTTTTTTAAAAAAAAATTATTTGGATAGCATCTTCAATTTACCTTGCCAAGTTAGTTTCACTGCCACTTCCCCAATTCTGACATGGAAATAATAAGATGCCAAATTAATAGATTTCAATCCCCCCCCCCCGCAAAAAAAAAAGTTCAGTAAAGTTCATTTTCTCTTTTTCCCCTCGAATGTGAGCCAAACCCGCACCGCATGAGCCAAAACTAACAATAAACATGCCACGCTGGGTTTATTTTAACTTAAGTCCGATAATCTTCCCTGCAAGCAGCCTGTCTAGAACGAATTCACTTGCCGGGAAGCTGCTAAACCAGCGGCTTTGGGCCTGCTCAACTGCCCGACACTCTTTATAAAATAACAAGGGAAATAAAGCCGCACGAGCTTTGCCTCTGCAGAAGAAAGCAATTAGGTTGCTTAAGGGAGGTGTGAAATTTGCCTTGAAACACTTTAGGCTAGTCATCTTTAAAAAAAAAGACTTTTTGAGCTCCTTTTGAAATCCCACAAATGTTTTGCTGACTTAAAAAAACAACAACAGGTCTAAGGATTTGTCCATTTGGCTCTGCTGTTTTTCTGTCAAAGGTTTTGGGGATTCCCCCCCCCCACCTTCCCATTGCCTCTCCTTTTATCCCTCTTAAATTTGAAAGGCTGGGAATTGAACCTGCAGACCTCTGAACATATAGATGTTCAAACCCCTGAGCTAAAATTCCTCTCTGCCTTAGCCCAGAGAGTCCAAAGGCCAGGCTAAAGGTATTGACCCTTTTGTAAATCACAACGCAAAATCTTTCCAAAGTTCTGCAAAATAATAATAATAATAATAAAAATCAGCTAGGATTGTGCAAAATCTTGTTTTCTCTGACACATGTTGCCCCGAGTTGCTTGACTGCAAGGATTTTGGCAGTTTCCAAAACAATTTTTAGGAAACTCAGCAGATATGTTGCCCTCAAGGCCAAGGCAAGAGTCAGACGTGGACTGTGGATAGGAGACCACCAGGAAATCACCATGGAACAAAACAGTAGTAAATCACTTCAACACTGTTGCCAAGAAATAGCTCAACGCCATCACCAGAAGTTGAGTTTTAGGTTCTTACCTGTTCGTGCAACACCAGTAATTCTTTCCCAAATAAGGCAACAGAAAGCCGAGAGAAAGCACGACCTGGTTTTCCAAAATTCATATGAACTCTGGGTGGGAATTTGTGACTCGCTGCCATCCTTTCAAACCTGACTGGGCAATAGAAAAACAAACAACACAATTATAAACAACCTCAGTTCTACTAAAAAAAATATTTCCTACTGAACGTAAGTTGTTTTGCATTTTTTGGCAAAGGAAAAAAAATAAACAAATGAAGGACGTTCTCATTTCTGGGGTTCCAGTTTTTATGTAGTTATGAAACCGACTGGAAGGGGATGAAAAATCACATGACTGAACGGTCTGTCGGCGTGCAATCCTCTCTCCTGAATTTTATAGTCCGCCAGTCTCCCAAGGAAAATAAATTTGGGGATTTTTTTAAGATCAGGAAGCTAAGAAAGCCTTACAGAGACTAAGAGAAAGCAGCCACTTGCATTTCAGACGTTCACAATAAAATAAAACACTTAGAAAAATACTTCTAAGAAAATTTGAAATGTTAAAATGCTCTGGGAATTTGGTTTTTAAAATTGGAAAAGCTGAGCAGATACTGTATATAAACCTAGCTCATTACGCCTCTTACATATTATGGAATGGAAATAAAGAATGGTTGAACTGGTGGGAACAATATTCCAATTCTATTTTTCCCCCCCTTTCTCACACAGCCTTTAGCCAAAGGAGCATTTCTCCGAGGATCTGGATTAAATTTAACAACTGGGAGGTTTACAGCTTCAGTGTCTGGAATTTATCAGTTTTCAGCCAACGTCCATGTAGGTGAGTGATAAAATTTATTTATGTAGGGGTTCAAAAACTAATTTTTCTTTCCATGGGCAATTCTCTGGTTTAAGAGAGTGAATGTTGCCCCCACCCACCCCAAAAAAAAAATCTATGCTGCCAAAGATCATGGCCAGGGGAGAAAAGCACAAGGTGTATTTTGCTCTAAAAATGGAGCAGGATAAAATCGGTGGAAGAGTTTTGTATACATTTTTTTGTTGTTGCTCAAAGACATATTCAAAACTCTCCTGGTTGATTTTATCCTGCACCATTATTTTCGAGCACTTATTCTTATTGGTTGCTGCTGCCCATACTCATGTGCATAAAAAGCCCCAGTAGTTACAGATCCTAATACATTTAAAGCTTAGACTTTTACTACTAGTGGCCTCTATGTTTACCATGTTGCATAAAAACCATTTCGTGGACAAGGAAAAGGAACAGTGGCTAAATTTGTCCATTGCTTTCCTCTCAAGAGAACAATGAAGAACAGTGTATGAGGACCCAGATTGTTGGGGGCAATAAGCTGACTTTGTAATAATGCCGCTTGGGGTGTGTGAAAGCCCTAATAAGCAGGCATATCCATAGAATGAAGGCTACTGCTAAGTTTGTAAAGGCGCCCTGAGTCTTCGGAGAAGGGCGGGATATAAATGGAATTAAAATAAATAAATGAGATTCACAGTGTGTGCTATTGGTGTGAGGAAGTCAAAGCAGTGCCACCTAACTAATGCCAGAGATGACCAAGGACAGGCAGGATTCATGCAATAGCTTAGTTAACACAATGGTGTTGTTCTGAATCTCAGGACCTTGGACAGCTCCGAGCATCCAAATTGTTTCAACCAAGCCTGTTTGCCTTTCTCAGATCCCTTCGTATCCCTGTCATCCATACACTATAACAAAATAGTTAACAGGAAAAACAACAACAACAACAATAATAATACATGTATTATATAAAAGTATAAAAGTGATAAGAATTATTATTAATAATAAAAGAAAGACAAGATTGAAATTCCAAAAACCCTTTTTAGCAAACTGTTATTGCGATCAACTCAAAAAAACATTCACCACGGCTTCAGTCCCAAATCATCCCAAATATTAACCCTAATTGACCCCGGATCAAATATTCATGTTTGTTTCTCAATATCATCTCTTTATCAATTGCTGATTAATTGAATACAATAAGTCCAATCTCCAAAGCCAATTTATATTCCCCCCCGCCAAAAAAAAACAACAGATAAGACTATTCCCCAATTAAATGTAATAAGTCCAACTCCCACTCTCCTTCATGCCCCTTAAAAAAAGACCCATTTGCCACTTATCCACCAGAGACTTCTCTGCTATTACATAAAAGATTCCTTTGTTTTCCAACTGATAAGGCTTGCCTTGTGTTTTCCTTGTGGCTGACCCTGGGAAGTGAAAGGAAGATTTGGGTCAGAGTAAGGGGATAGGTCTTAATTTAAGGGAGGGTCTGCTCCTCACTGTGCTGATGGGCTCAGGACTTAAGTTTCACTTCTTTTGTCAATTTGCTCCATAGGACTAATCCATTTATTTCCTCTCCTTTGGTGTCTTGATTTCTGCTCACAAACATATTTATAATTTCTGAAGGGGGAGAGGAAACGAAATTCACCATTTGCTTCAACCAGGCCCAGAATTCATGGTCAGCAAGCATGTAAATTAGACATTTCGCACCAACTGGAAGGCCACCGCTAGTAGATCCATTACTCTTTTTTTGGATTGAATGCTAAAAAGAGAATGGCTTTCTTTTCAACGTTGTTTTTCTTTCTTTCTCTCTCTCTCTCTCTCTCTCTCTCCAAGACCACAGTGAGCTGAAAAGTAAGCTGCAGCTTCGAGCAAGAGACAATGTTCGGGTCTTAATCTGCATTGAATCCCTCTGCCACCGATACACGTGAGCATATTGAATCGCTTGAACTGTGGGATTGTTTTATCCAGGAACACTGGAGACCTACCACAAATTAGCTCTGGCCTTTTAATCCCTCTTTTTTCTGCAGGAACGGTGCATAGTAAACTTCTGGTCAGTTTGGAAGAGGCTCCCACCCTTTCCCCCCACCCAAACTAGACTTGTAGAAGCCTAGGGCAGAATTGGGTAAAGAAGTCACGTTGTGAAGCGGGGGGGGGGGAGAATAAGGCCCTAGGCAGGGTTTGTAGTGCTTCAGTAAGTGCCACTGTTTTAAGTGACTGTTTTTAATTGGTGAAATACAGCCAGGCGTGTCAATCTGAGACCCTCCTTCCTATTTGATGCCATCCCAGCCGGTAAATGTCTTGTCTCCTCCTTTTTTGCACCTGTCTAGATCTTTGGAGGTTATTGCTGGGCTGGAAAGCAACAGTAAAGTTTTTACTGTTTATGTTCATGGATTGCTCCAACTCCAGGTAAGGACTGTGCAACGGATGGTTCAGATTAATTCTGAGTTCCAGGAACTTTGCTCACTATCTCTTCTCTGAGTCCAAATGCTGCCAGCCAGACCCTCTCCAGGTCTGTCCAGTTGTCCTGTCCAGTGAGTCCAGTTCCAACCAGGTCATTCTAGGAATTTGCACTAACTAAAGTCTGGGTATCAGACAACACCAGGTAGATAGTTATATCGGAGATCTTTTGTGACCCACTGAATGGGATGTCATAAGGATTCAATGAGTTATTTTGAGAATCCATTAGAGACCCATTTGATAGCCCAGCTCTGCTCACTGGACACATACTTTCATATAGCTAGCACAGGGGTCTTCAAACTTGGCCCTTTTATGACGTGGACTTCAACTCCCAGAATTCTTCAGCCAGGCATGCTGGCTGAGGAATTCTGGGAGTTGAAGTCCACAAGTCATAAAAGGGGCCAGGTTTGAAGATCCCTGAGCTAGCATCTCCCGCAAGATTTTATTCATGTTGGTGCCCATGGATGATCTGTCTTCTTCTACTGCTTTGTCATCTCCAAGTCCTAGATCCGAGCTCCAGAGAAAGTTTGATTGGATTGGACAACCATTTGCAAGCACAACTGAGCCCAAAATTTCTGTTGCTAAGCGAGACAGCTTTTAAGTGAATTTGGCCCCGTTTTACGACTTTTCTTGTCACGGTTGTTAAGTGAATCGCTGCAATTGTTAAGTTGGTAACACGGCTGTTAACGGAATCTGGCATCTCCGTTAACCGTGCTGGTCAGAAGATCACTAAAATTGATCGCTTATGAGCCAGTTGCCAAGCATGCGATCATGGGGACGCTGCGACGATTCGAAGTGTGAAAAATGGTCATGTCACTTTTTCCAGTGACATTGTTAACTTCAAACATTCACTAAATGAGCTGTTGGAAGTCGAGGGCGACCTTCATAGGGTCTCCTGCTTCAGCAGTGGGGTGTGGTGGATTAGAAGATCTCCAAGGTCCCTTCCAATTCTCTTACTCTGATTTGTTGATTAAGCCAACAGAGTTTCCGCATCCATGTATACATGTCGTGTTTATTTTTCTTCTTCCTTTCTCCCACCTTCCTTTACGGCACAGGCTGGACAATACACCTCAATCTTTGTGGACAACAGCGCTGGTGCCCCCGTTACCATTCAGAACGGATCTGACTTTATGGGCATGTTCGTGGGAGTCTAATTCCCAGACTATCTGCAACGGAGAAAGGAGGCGGAGAAAACAGATCGGGCCTTCTGATGGACAAACTTGAACTCTGAACCCTAACCCTGCCCAAAGGACCACCTTCTATTGCCATTAGTGTTCTGCAGCTGAATGAAGCAAATGTCCTTTTTTTGCCCCCCCAGGAGGCACAGCAACAATCCAAGAGAAAGAGATAGTTCTTAGCACGGAACCCAAAACCCAGATGTAGTTTCCTTCCATTGGCAGATTCAGATTTTCCATCTCGATTCTGAGATCCCAGGAAATCTCTCCTCTGATTCAAATAGGAGGCTGGGCATCAGAGCTTATCTGTAAAACCCGTCTTTCCCATATATTGCATGCTCAGGTATCTCCTAGGTAGGTGGGATCAGAAAAAAAAAATCTGTCTAGTCCTTGGAAAGCTGCTGCCAGTCCCGTAGACAGGGTTGACGGAGTAACGTAAACCTGAGTTTTCTTATGTCCTCCATCTCGTGTTCTGAACTAGCCAACCAGATGGTTGTGGGAAACGCATCAGTACGGTAGCCAAGCCTTCTCTCTTTTCTGAGCCCAAGCAAATGAGTATTGTGTAACGTGCTGAGAATGGTCCCAGAATTCTTCTCTGTTCCAATTCATTTTTTGATCCTCTTCTCATTAGTTCGAAGACTTGGGACCCTTTTAGATTTGCCTCAATATTTCAAAAGCGCTTTGCAGCTTAGAGCCAATTTATACCTGGGCGAAAAATTCTTCCGGTAAGTCATTTTTATTAGGAGTGGCTAATTTGACTTGGAGTAATTTCTAAAGGGTTAACGCTGCTGGGCCCTCCGTAAATGTCTTGGGTTGCAGAAGGACCCAATTTTAATTCTCAGATCTCCAGCCAGGGCTAGCAGAGCTTCTTCCCTGAAATTCTGGAGAGCAATTGAAGCGGCTCAGGAAAAGGCAGTATCCTATGTTTCTCCCCAAAGGGAGCCTGGGATGCGTGATGGTTGAAATAATTATACTGACCAAATCTAATCTGACCATTTGGATTTTGAGTTAGGGCTAGGAGACAAGACCATGTCAGCTGAAAACGACATATCCGTGTTGGCCTAGTTTAAGTAACAGATTCCTCCTTCTCTCTTCTCGCACGTCATTCATGTTACACTCTTGATGTCTGCTTCCAAGCTCAGTTTGAAGAAATGTTGCCAGTGGTTTTTAGAGTTTTCTGCCAGGCCTTGGTACCTGCGTGTCTGTGCTTTTAAACATGCCCTTAATAACCATTATAATGGAAAGAAGTGTACATTATTTAAACTCTTCGTGCTTTACCTTAAGATCCCAGCCTTAATGTCAGACGGTCGTGCAAAACCAGATCGAAAGCACAGCTTCCATATGAATGAACTGACTTCTTCTGAGACATATGGCTTTGTTGCGATCGCTGCAAGTGAAGGGGGAGGATAAGCACGACTCTCTGCCTCACACATACACAAAGAGGTGGACATATAGGTACACAAGAAATTGCAGGAGTGAACAGTCAACTCCCGTCTTTGGAGACGCTGAAATCAAGGATCCAACCTTGGATTGTTGGAAACCGTCAACGATCTGACTCAGGACGGTGCTGAAGATGGAAGCGATCCCATTCAGACTTTTGTGGGATTTCAAAGGGCAAAACAAAACGCCGTGTGACGTAGGGGGCTGTCCCCTTCCCTGTCTGTGACACCTTAGTTTATCCGTTTGCAGCAGGTGACTTTGCTTTTTGTCCTCCTGTGGACCCCAACAGCAGGTCAAGGATGAAATGGTGGGATACTCTTTCTGCTCACCCTGAAGAGGCTGAGTGTTGAAAGTGGTTAGAACAGGGAGTGAATTCGCACTGGCAGCCATCTGCGTCCAATAGAAAGCAGCTCTATTGCCAAGTAGAAACCACAAAGCTGTGGCAGGCCCGTTTTCTCTCTTTCCTTCCGAAATTTCAGGAAGGTCCAGATGCAGAGGAATGCCTCCTATATAGGTGTGAATAAGTGCCCAAACTGGAACCAGTTTGATAGTATGATTACTTTCTGTGAGAAATTGTAGAGTAACTAAGGGAAGTCCTTCAAGGATGTTTATTTCCCAAGCTTCCGGTCTGAGTTAGGGAGCCCGGTATGCGTTTCTTTTCCTTTTCTTTGCGGCTGGACATCTTGAGAAACACACAGTGATGTCAGGATACAGACGAAATTGTAGAAAGAATTGCTGTAAGGATAAAATGTGACAGAAGACTGCCATTAGTTACACAGCAGTCCCAATTCTTTTCCTATGTTTAGTCCTGCCCTAGATGACCAAAATATTGACCTTTTCCTGCTGGCTGAGTGACACTTTTTTATTTTATTTTATTTTGAGGTTGAAGAAGATTTCGAAAAATTGGAGGTGAAAAAACATTTCAAAGCAAGTGCAACCATTATAGCAAAATGTCTTGGCTTTTCTTTACTGTCTTATGTTTTAATAAGATACATAAATAAATCTGTATATTTAGCCGCATTGTATGCACTGTAGTTCTCCCCCCCCCTACCCGCTTTCCCCTCTGGGTGAGCCTAGAAAGTTGTAAACAGATCACAGCACACCAGGTTGGTTGCCAAGTGGTCTGGCATGATACAAGCTGGTTGGCAAGGCACATGTTGACTTTTACATAAGGATCAAAGAGTGCAAGAAATAGCATTGTGTTGCTCTAAGGGGAGTCTGAAGCTCTTCTTAGGAGACAGGATCCTGGCTAGCTTTCCATGTCACTTCTGAAGCCTGGAGATCACTCTGACACTCAAACCGTGTCCACCATATGCTGCCTCTTGCGCGTGGCTCTTTCATCATTTGAATTGACCTGGTAGCAGTGTTCCAATATCCAAGGGGCTGCCGCGAAGAAAAGGCCTTGCCCCAAAGTTGCCCGGTGCCCTTTCCATCGCTTGCCTGCCTCTCCCCTTCCTTGTTGCTAATGCCACCAACCCATTTGGTACTCCAACAGCTCCGTGGCTCCACTCTCTGGGAGCTTTTGGAATATTTTCCCCTGGCAGAGTTTTGACAGGTTACGTCGTTTTTAAAGCCCTCTTCAGATTTCAGGTTTTGATAAGTGATTTTGATGCCACCTTCCAGACTGACTCCGCGGGTATTTATGTTGGATTAGTGGTGGCTTTCTGCCTTCCCTCACCAAAGAAAAGGAGATGAAAAGCAGCAGGTATATAAACCTCTTCTGAGTGGCAGGGAGTTTAACCCTTCCTATAAAATCCTTATTTAATATTTTGCAGGGGGCAAGTTAGAAATAAGGATCCAAGATAAAACTCCAAGAGTCAGAAAATGGAGCATAGAATTTTCTGTATCTCTTTGCACTTTGCTATCATCTAGTAGTGGTTTGGGTTTTTTCCTGATGGATCTGGTATCCATAGTGTTAACTTATTTAATAGCAGCCTGGGAAGGATAGCTGTTGAAATCAAACACACCTTGCTACAAGGCTAAGTGCTTAAAGACAGCAATTCCTCCTGATGGCTTGGTTAATCCGCTAGTGAATCTTGGCATCCTTTTGGGGTGCGGCGGTGACTGAAAGGAAACATAGCACTATATTTGCCAGAGTATCTGGTCAAGATCATATTGGCATTATTGCTGACATTATTAAAAGCAAGGCTCCGATTTTAAATTAGCAGCCTAATTTGGATTCAACCCTTTGGATTTCTGGGATCAAGAGTTCAACTGCATTGTATTTGTCTGGTCAGTTCTCTCCCTATATTGAGATCTAAGTGGGAAAACGCAGGGGTTAAAAAAAAACCAAGCACACATTTGCTAGGTTACAGCTGGCTGTTGTACAGATAACCAACCTGAAGGCAACTGGACACCTGCTAGTTAGTTTGCCATCTTTTTTTCCCCATGGATAGATGGTCTCATGCCAGGAATATGTACAGCACAGGCAGGAATTTAACACTGCCATCCCATTCTCCTGCTGTGGCTTGCAGGTTTTGCTGAATTTTTGCCTGCAAAAGAAATCGGACAACTATTTTATCTCCAGGCTATAAATCTTAAGCATTTGTATTGACTGGCATCTGCGGCTTCCTGATTGCTTGGTGCCAAATCTGCCATTTTTCATTGCTGAGACACTCTGTGCTTCCTGTGATGGAGGAAGCAGGAGAAAGGCGGTATAGGTTGACATCCTGTACTCTATGGCAGCCCCTTAGATATTGGAAGGCTGCTATCGTGTTACCCCTCGTCCTTCTCTTCATTAAACTAGACATACCCAACTCCAGCGACCGTTCTTTGTTATGTTTTAGCCTCCTGTCGGCTGATCCTCTTTCTTGCTCTTCTCTGCCCTTCTTAGAATCCCAACATTATTTTTTTTTTTTCATATTGTGGCGAGCAAAGCTGGATGCAGTATTCCAAGTGTGGCCTTACCAAGGCATTGTAAAGTGGCATTAACGCTTCACATGATCTTGATTCTATCCTTCTGTTAATGCAGCCTAGGACTGCGCTGGCTTTTTTTGATGGCTGCAGCTCACGGCTGGCTGGCTCATATTTAAGTGACCGTCCACTAGGACTCCGAGATCCCTCTCACGGTTAATACTATTGAGCCAGAAGCCACCTGTTCTGTACCTGTGCGTTGGGTTTCCCTTGCCTAAATATAAGACTCTAGTTTTCTCGCCATTGAATTCCATTTTGCAAGATAGGGTCCAGTGTTCAAGTGTGGAGTGGAGCCATGAAGAGGTGGGAAGGGACGGGTTTTGGTGTGGAATCGGAACAAGTGCCTTGTTGCCTTCCTTGTGCGCTCACTTCGTTCTTTCTTTTTCACACGCTGCTTAGAGAACATACTGCAGGTGGCCACAAACGCAACAATCCTTCTTTGTGTGCCAAAGGAAGGGAATGCCTCTTCCAAAATGTCTGCTGCAACAGAAGAAGCATGCTCCCAACATTTATTTGGGGATAGGTACTGCCTAAGAAGAGGCCTTCTTTCTCATAAAAGAAATAAAGGAATGTCTCTTTTATTGTAGTAGGCATTTTTATTTTTTGTGGGATAAAGGGAAGAGATGCCTCTTCTACAGTTTATGCCATGGAAAACAGCATGCCCGACTCTCTTTCTGATAGTGTTAAACATGGTCTCCATCACTGCGAGTGCAGTATTTGCCTTTTGGGAAGGGTGAACTGAGATGAACCAGCCCTACGGCACCCATGGGAAAAGTTGAGCAACTGCCCAGCTGGTATATCATTTTTCAACACAATCTTATAACTGTATCTTTGTTTTCTTTCCACCTCCGGTGACTTCCTTTGCGTAGAGTCCTTCTGCAATACGACGCCGCAAAGCCTCAAGCCCAACGCTGATTTGCATTTGTATGTTTGTTACGCGCAAAGACCACAAAAGCCAAAGAGAACGCAAGTATGGTTGCCTGGCTGCTGTGATCTGGATCCAATTCGTCTTCCTCTATTCTTTGAGGCACGGAAAGACAACTACATACCCCATGCTTCTCGGCCTTTTCCAATCCTCTCGCAATGCAGCCGAGATGAATTCTCTTCTAGCTCCAACTTCCCTACACCGAGATTCAGCCTTTGCCTCTCTAGCCACTGTTTAATTTAGTTTCGTAAGACTTTGCTCGGGGTTAGGCCGTAAGGCAAGGACTACCTACAGTACTTAAGTGAACAGAGGCCAACATAAGGCCCAATTTTCCACTTGGGACTCGGGTGCATTTATTTTTCTGTCCTTTTTTTTTTAACATTTCAAGCAGAATTTTTAATCTGCCTGGAAGGAGAACCAGGAGGTGAAGGAGGAGGGGAGGAAAGATAGAAAAATATTAGTGGGGGGAGGAATAGGCCTTGAGTGAATGACTTGCCTTCTAAATTAGCAACACTGCTGACATGTTGTTAAAAGGATCTGTCTTTGCCTCCCAACATAACATTTACGACATTCTATAGCTGGCAGGCATTTGGTGTGTTCTTGCTTACACTCTACTTACACACACATACACGGGCTTATTTCTTGTTCCTCCCAAAACCTTTTTTTTTTAAAGGCATTCCTTCCTTCCAGTAACATGTCAGAACACATGGTCCCTAAGAATGACTCAATTATAAGTGGGAAGCTACATCCTCACAAGCAAAACAAGATGCTTGGAATTCAGCTGCAGCAGATTCCCCAGGAAACCTTGTTTTGCAGCAGGATCAACTTGGCATCATGAAGCAGGAAATTAAGACCAAAATCCAGTCCTCAAGCGTATTAACAGGCCAGGCTCAACAAACTTTGAAGCCAGTAAATGACACCTCATTGCTAACTAAGGTGGGAAGCCTTATATTTCAACCTAGAAGGTGGGTATTTTGAAGCCCTGAGAGTCCTTCAAAGAAGACCTGCTTGGCGCCATCTTGCTCTTCATCCTCACCTGAAAGGGTGAGCAAGGGTGAAAGAAAAGAAGCGTGCAATGTGACAGCATACAGGAAAATGGACATCGCCAACAAATTCCACTTAGGGTTACGTCGCCATGGACTCATACAGGAAAATGGACATTGCCAACAAACCCGGAGTGCTTGGGTATGGTTAGGAGGGCACTTACCTTTCTAGGCTGCCCTATCTATGGTTTCTAGTAAAATACATGGGAAAATCCCATTGGAGGAAAATTCCACTTAGGGTTAGGTCACCATTAGAGTGAGCAAGACCTTCCCTCTCCCTTTTCTCAGGGGGGATTCAACTTCTGCAAGTCTCCTCCTCCTCCTTTGGTGATGTGGCATAGACAGGTTGGGTTTAAGCTGATTTAGTAGCAAGCTCGTTTTAAGCATAGTCTTAAGAGTCCCAGAAAGACACTGTGTGATGACCAGATGTTCAAGAGAAATTACAAGACTGTCCTAATCCAGCCTCATTGGGATTGCCTGGCCAGTCCACTAAAATAATTGGGGATGGGCAGACCCCTTAAGGCCAACGATCAGAACTGGATTTGGACTTTGGGGACCATCCTTACCTCCTAAGGGATGCACCTCAATCAAGAGGCACAATCTCTTCCTCCTCCTCCTCCTCCTCCTCCTCCTCCTCCTCCTCCTCCTCACGTTTCCCCAATTGCTGTCCCTCCCCTGCGGGGCCCATATTTGCTTCAGGTTTCAAGACCCAGTGAGACCCCTCCACACCGCTGTGGTGAGCGACTCAGCAGCTCAGACTGCAAATCTTTCGAAGGATTAGGGTTTAACTTCAAATAGAAGAATGTAAATGTGTCTGGCTCCACAGTGGCTGGAAACTTCTTGCGGGAGCCAAAGTTGGTCCATACTTGGCGAGGACGGGCCGTTTGTCTGCCCACCCCGATTGCATTCCAGTCCTCGGGCTGGAAAATGTTTAAGATGGGCTGTGCTCGCCCGTGGATGTCATAGAACGGATCCACTGCGGGCTGCAGAAAAGCAGGGAGCGAATTCAGTTTTGAAGATGAGGCCTGGAAGGGCGTCTCTGTGAAGCAGACTGATGCTATGTTAACCAGCTAAAACTGTAGGTCAGGCAACTGGGGATTTAGAAGATGGGGACAGGGCCAGTGTGTCAGTGCGACTGCCTAGACATTAAGATTTAAAGTGCCTTTTGCTAGCTTTCCCCAAATTTTAATTCCATTTATATCCCGCCCTTCTCCGAAGACTCAGGGCGGCTTACAAGCTTAGCAGTAGCCTTCATTCTATGTATATGCCTGCTTGTTAGGGCTTTCACACACACCCCAAGCGGCATTATTCATTTCCTCAGGTCCCTTCCTGATTGCAAATAGAAATAGAAATTGAATCAGAATAAAGAATGGATCTTGGTGGTCTTCTAGTCCAACCCCCTACATCATTTCAGACAAATGGCTGTCCAGTCTCTTCTTGAAAAACTTCCAGTGTTGGAGCATTCACAGCTTCTGGAGGCAGGCTGTTCCACTGACTGATTGTTCTGTCAGGAAATTCCTCCTTAGTTCTAGGTTGCTTCTCTTCTTGATCAGTTTCCATCCGTTGCTTCTTGCCTTGCCTTCTGGTGCTTTGGAGAACAGCTTGAAAGCCGCCCCCCCCAATCTTTGTGGCAACTCCTGAGATATTGGAACACTGCTATCATGTCACCCCTCGTCCTTCTCTTCATTAAACTAGAATACCCAATTCCAGCAACTGTTCTTCATATGTTTTAGCCTCCAGCCCCCTGATCATCTTTGCTGCTCTTCTCTGCTCGCCTTCTAGAGTCTCAACATCTTTTTCACATCGTGCTGACCGAAACTGGATGCAGTATTCCAAGTGTGGTCTTACCAAGGCATTATGTCAGCCCCCTGCTCAATAGGGACCCTTTTGTATCTCCCACAATGCTCTGCAAAGTGGATCACTGGCCATGGCTTACCTTGAAATCAGGGGAAGGGAAATAGGACATTCTGTAGTCAAAATGTATGTGAAAACACAGCGCATGGCAACTTGGACTAACTGAGGACTACTTCTTCGCAAGCCCCGTTTGCGTCTTGCTTGAAGCTCTTAATGCGGTTTTGGTTTAACGTGCTGTGCAATCTCAGTCCTTGGTATTTGCAAGACAGAAGGCAGGGCTTGGCCCATTGCAATATATGGCAAGTTGGATGGTGGGGAAAAGGTTTCATTACATTAGCTTTCAAGAAGGAGGAATGCTCGTGCATTCGTCCTGGCCGTTACAAGGAACTGAACTCTGTACCCAGAACAAGCATCCTGGAATTGCCTGCTTCTCAAGTTTTTGAAGGGGTCCGCTTGCCAGCATTGAAGGGGTGCTGCTCCACGCAGCTTCCACACACGCACACACACACACACACACGTGCTGTCTGGAGGCAAGCCAGCTCCAAATTCTGGATGTCAGTCTCAGTTTGGGTCAGGCTGGACAGCTTTATGAGAGGCTGTACAGAAACCACGGCGCACACCAGCTGAGACAGAGGCTTTGCAAACAACTATTGGGGCTCTCTGCCAGTCTCCGTTTTAGGGATCTGGCTGAACGAGACTACCTGGAACGTTCCAGCTAAAGGCCATGGGGTTTTTTTTTGGCTGCAATTAATCAGCCCCAAATAATACTGTGTGTCCTTGTGGCAAACCGAGTTTCAGGTCACATGATTTTGAAATCCAGGCAAAAAAGGAGACAAAGAGCCATCTAATCCAGCTTCCTGTTCCCAACAACAGCTGGCCAGTTTCTTTTAGAAAGCTTACAAGCTGGGTTTCCCCCCCTCCGTCGTTTCTCCCTGAGAGGAGAGAGAACATCTAAAGGTGGTGGTGTCTCAAGGAAGCTCATGATTAATTTAACTAGCCTTGCTCTCTCTCCACCCCTCCACCCCACCCCAATGCTGGTTTGTGTCCAGCATCCCTAAGCACAGATTCTATTGATTCATGGGGTATATTTTTCGTGCCCCTGAAGGGACTGATCTGAACTACCAGCATTTCCATCACCCTAAACCATGTCTTGTGCCCTTCAGGCCAATGTAACAGGTAGAAAAAGTGTTTCCTCCTTGTCCCTCATCTTTCTTTTGGCTGGTCCATTTTTTTTTTTAAAGTCAAACGCCTTCAGCGTTGTTGTTGTTGTTCTCCCTACCTTTAAGTCCAATTCTCTCAAATCTTTTAGGAAGAAAATGAACCCTGCCGAAACCTTGCAACTCAAAATATGACGATGTTTCAATTAGACTTCTCTGCTGTCCAAAGCCTCCTCTTCCTGCAGTCATTCGGCCTCCTTTTCAAGGAGAGAAAGGGATTGGTAACATCAGCATCCAGCTCCCGAGGAGAAGCTGCCCACGGTGTGATTTGGTTGATAACCCTGGAGACGTCTCAAAGAGAGAAGCGTTGTATTTGCACAATGCCAGGCCTCTGCAGCTTCTCCCAACCTTGGAAAATAATTGACCTCCTTGCATCTGCAAGAATTTTCTGCCAAGCCATCTTGCTCATAGTGTTCTCAAGGCTAACCTCTCATATCACTAATTTCCCAGGAAAGCCAAGAGCAGAATGTTAATGTTTTAGTAAGGTGAAGTTCTGGCTTCATTGCTTTCCAACAGACCCCCCCCCTCCAAATTCTTTGGATGTTCTTCAGCCTGGTGCCCATGTTTTGGCTTTCAAGCTGATCCTGGGATGGACCAAAGACAGGCCATTTGGGACACTCCACTGCTCGATCAGTGTGTTAGCAAGGGATGTTGGGAAAGGTACTCTGGCAACATCTGGAATATCACCGTTGCTTAGCCTGGTTTGGGATGAACCTTAGAAGAACGGAGGGTGACAGGGACAGTTGATGAAGGTCTTGCCAATCAGAGGAACATCTCCAGGGAAGGAAAGCTCTTGATCCAAACAATAGAAGCGTGCGTCACTCTGAGACTTTCTCCTATTAATGAAGTCTGCAACGACTCCCTTTCTTTTCCCTGTCCACAAATAAGAGTCGTGAGATTTGGGGGTTAGAATGCTTTTTGGACTACTAGTCAAAGTCAACAAGTCAGGAATTTGCTCTTGAGCACGAAGTTTCCTTGTTCTGTAGCTCAGTCTGCGTTTCCACAGGCCTCCTTGGTCTTCCCCATTCCTCTGCCATGTGTCTGGAGTTCAACAGCAAAAGCAGAACCGAGCCTGTGGAAGGAGCAGCCCCCTCCTCAAAGCCGACAGCAAATCCACATTAAGCAGGATTAAGCGTGTGTTGAGATAGTGTCATAGTTGGCTCCCTCCCAAGAATCTTGGCTCCTTGAGTGCTAAAGTCAAGCTGCCCGTTTTAAAAAGAAGAATGATAGCCTGGAATTTTGATATATTTTCTTTGTAAAATAAACACCTCATCTTGTTCGCATGGCCTTCTTTTCATCTGGGCAGATCATCATGTCAAGCATTTGGGGGGGGGAGAGCGAGTTACAATGCCGGAGGAATATCCTTGGGCTTGGATTACAGCAACGACAGCCTGGTCTGAGTTTCCTAATTTCTAAATCCTGAACCTTCATAAAAGGGGGCATTAGGGACTAACCTTGGATCAGATCAAAGGCCACTGTAGTCCACAAGCAGTTTCTCATAATTGGCAACCAATGGTTTCCACTGACTTAAGCCCCTAAATTGCTCTTACAGCCGTTCTAAATGACGATTCTGTTGAGCTACAAATAAAAGCTGCCAAACTCTCAGCATCTCGTACCCAACAAGCACATGATGCTCTTATGAACGTCTGATCTCTGCTACCTCGTGTAGTAAACTGTATTACAGCAGTCTCTCTGGAACTGGATTGACTCTACCTAATTCAGATTAGGTATGGATTCCTTCATCCTTTGGCAACTCACTTTCTGGCTTGCTCCAGAAGCCGTTCTGGAAGGCACTTTTTTCTTAGGAGTGTCATCTCGGTGGGAAAAGGCTGGCATGAAAATTTGCTGGACGAAACCTGAGAAGAAACACCTTTGCACTTTATATCCCCCATGGGAAGACCCTTCTCCACCACCACTGTGCCCCAAACAGTAGCTTGCTACATGGAAAGTTGGCCTGAGAAACACAGTACGGAGTGTGAAGATGCTGAGAAGATACAGACGGACAAACTCTCATCAAGGCATTCACTATTTGGTTGCCAAGAACAGCTGCAGTGTCTGACAAGCCAAGAGTGGTGTCTCTTGGCAACTGAGGTCCCCGTTGGGGTGCTGTTTAGAAACTGTCTTGAACATCTTGGCAGGAAGAAAGTAAACCAGACCCCCTGCCTCAGCTTCCTAACCTTGCTGCCAAGGCCCTCCTGGGAACACAAGGGTGGCTCCATTTACAGAGTGCTGTAGGTGGACATTTACAAATGGGGACCAAGAGAAGAGGGCAAAACGCTGGCACTGCAAGTCTTCTCCATTTTCTTCTCTGTGCAGTAACTGTCCATCTCTAGCCACATAGAATACAGCCTAGCAGAGATACTCTGGCAAAGATTTACTGGGCACGTTTGTCCCCAATTACCAAGTTCATCCCGGTTTTCTGTGCTGAACCTAGAATAACAGAGTTGGAAAGGACTTGGAGGTCTTCTAGTTCAACCTCCTGGTCAAGAAGGAGACCCTCTACTGGAGAAATGGCTGTCCAGTCTCTTCTTAAAAACCTCCAGTGGTGGAGCACCAACGATTTCTGGAGGCGAGCCCTTCCACTGGTTAATTGTTCTCACTGACAAGAAATTTCTCCTTAATTCTAGTCCTTTGCTTCGTTTGTTGTTGTTGTTAGCTGCGAAGTTGTGTCCGACCCATCACGACCCCATGGACAACGTTCCTCCAGGCCTTCCTGTCCTCTACCATCTTCTGGAGTCCATTTAAGCTCACGCCTACTGCTTCAGTGACTCCATCCAGCCACCTCCTTCTCTGTCGTCCCCTTCTTCTCTTGCCCTCCACCTTTCCCAGCATTAGGCTCTTCTCCAGCGAGTCCTTCCTTCTCGTCAGGTGGCCAAAGCATTTGAGTTTCAACTTCAGGATCTGGCCTTCTAAAGAGCAGTCAGGGTTGATTTCCTCTAGGACTGACCAATTTGATCACCTTGCAGTCCAAGGGACTCGCAGGAGTCTTCTCCAGCAGCATAGTTCAAAGGCCTCATGCTTCGTTAGAGTAGACAAATCCCGTTTCTGCAACTGTTCATCATATGTTTTAACCTCATGTCCTCTAAAAATCTTTGTTGCTCTTCTCTGCACTCTTTCCAGAATCTCAACGTCTTTTTTTGTATCGTGGTGACCAAAACTGGAAGCGGTATTCCAAGTGTGGTCTTACCAAAGTAGTATGGTTTGGTTGGGATTCAACGCATTGTACAGAATCCGAAAATGGGTCAGTTGGGGAATCACTTTCCATGTGTGGAGTTTTTCCCAACTCTCCTCAGAAATGAGTGCTTTCTTCCGGCATGGAAAGTAGGCACTGAAACTCTATCTCTTTTGCTTCCACAGAAGCCTTTCAGACAGAAGTTTGGGCTCTCGACAGCTCTTATTTATGAGAACTCGGATTGCACAGTCGCTCCAGCCTGGGCTACGTTGGCGTTTTTGCTTCGTTTACATTAAGATCACTTGAAAGTATATAATAATACTGTGAGTTTATGTTGCGTTTTTCAATCACAACAATGCATAGAGACTTGGTGGAGCCACGGTGCTCTTTGTAGATGAGGGCGAAAGGAGAGAGATATTACTGGGAGCCCAGCAACTTCTCGGTTGATAACTCATTTGTTCATGCTTGAGAGGAAATTTGGATGGGTGCCTTGCAAACCAGAGGTCTCATTAATCAGACCTGTCAAGAAGAGCCAGCCAAGCCGTGGTTCGTCCCCATCTAAACCAAGGCTAGGCACCCTTTTAGAATGCAGCGTTTTCTTTATAGCTGCCTTTGTCTAACTGGATTTCTACATTGCCGGAGCTCAACTTGGGGGTCTATGTAGTAACTTGATTGAGAACAGGCTGGGTTTTTGTGTGAATGTAGCTGACAGGTCTTTCATTGTTTAGGCTTCTTTTGTCAAATCAGAATTTCTTAGAAGTCTGAGTGCAGAAACCTGGTCTGTAGTCATGCAACAAAGCTAACCGAGTTATCCTCTCTTCCCACCAGCAGACTTCCATCTATACACCAGCAGCATATGATCCATTCAGTTGAGCATCCCAGACATATTTAACAAAACAGAATAACAGAGTTGGAAGGGACCTTGGAGGTCTTCTAGTCCAACCCCATGGCTCAAGCAGGAGACCAGGCATGTCAAACTACCGGCCTCTGGGCCGGATGCGTCACACCGAAACCACGCCTACCCTATTGCCAGCAATGGGAAAAAAGTTACAATACATCACGTGACGCCATGTGATGTCACGGGTTTGACATGCCTGGCTGTCCAGTCTCTTCTTAAAAGCCTCCAGTGATGGAACACCCACAACTTCTGGAGACAACTTCCGTTCCACATGGTTAAGGAGGATGAGAAATGATGATTTCCCCTTTCTCCTTTAGTGAAAGAGACGCAGGAGGAAAACTCCATGGGGGTACAACTGGAATTGGTGCCAGTTAGAAGTTCAAGTTCTCCTTCAAATTCTCCACAACCTGGCTTTTTCTTCCAAAAATGTAAAATTTGGTAAAGCTTTGGATCAACATCAGCCTCTACTAGGAGCTGTCCAAGATACTGCAACAACCCCAAATCTGACTGTTCAGGGTAAGCCCCACTCTTGTTGAACACCAGGAGGAGACACCACTCTAAGTGACAAAGCCAAGGATAGCATTGCACTCGGCAAAGGAATCTGATCAAAGATATAAACGTTTAACTGTTGTTTGACTCCACCTCTGAGTTTCCAATCTTGAAGTCTGCTATATTATAACAATGCTGATTCAAGATATCGGAAGAGAACCTTTGATTTTTACTTCTTCTTTTGAATGATGCGTGTGCCCCCTAATTCCTCGCTGCTTTGAATTGTGTGCAACTAGTTTTGAGGCATTCTTTCTACACACTGATTCTGAATCTATTTCTTCTACCCAGAAGCCGTAGAGCAAAAAGTTGTTTGCTGGGCTATCATGAGACATCTGTCTGCATGTCCGCAGTGGGAAGCATAATCACTTAGCTACCTGTAGGTGAATTTTACACCTTCCTCTGCCTAATTTCAAAAGGCTTTTGCAAAAGATCAGTTCAGATCTCTGAGAAAAACTGTCGTTCTGCGGTCAAAGGAGAGGCGGCCCACAGGAGGTGCGTCTAAGTAGCTGAGAATGAGCTATGTTTCTCCTTCAGTGGCTCATTAAAGTTGGAACAAGCTCCTTTTCCATGTTGCTTTCGGGAAGTGACTCTGTGGCAGTCCAACAATGGGCAGTTTACAGCCATGTTTGTCTGCTCATCACAGCTTGAGAGGATGCAGAGAAATCGCTTGAACTGGTAAGTACAATTGCTTTGTGTGCCAAGATTGGCAAGAGGCATTGAAGGATATGAACAACTTTGGACAGAAGACAACAGGCAAAATTTGCTGTTGGGATAGGTATGTTGCAAACCCTTCTAGCCTGTATCTCCTGAACTAGTAGCTGTGGTGAAATATTCCAGTGGAAATGTTAGGAAACATTTTGGAAAGGAAGAAGCAGTTTGACAATGGAAATGGATTACTGAAAAAGGCAGTGAGTTCCCCTTTAGTGGGTTCATGGATTTTTAAAACTTGAATCTCTACCCTGAACAGGAGGTTGGGCCTGATGGCTTCAACAACTCCTTCTTGATGCTGTGAAGAAAACCGTCCCATCAACTCCGGCCATGCAACACTCATGTCAACATTCAGATGGCTTCAAGGAATGGACTTTTTTTTTACTTTTTCGAGATTGAGATGAAGTCTTGCCACCTCCCTCCAGGAACGCATTGTTTGGCACCAACGCTGGTCCTGTGGCTAGGAAGAAAACCAGCCAGTTCCAGACATTGCTAAACTACACTTCCCAGCATCCCTGGGAAGAGGTGTGTTTTTTTTAAATGAAACAAGTACCGGCTCTTAAAGTTAAGATCAGAAAAATGGGGGGGAAAATAGGGATTTGAAAAAAAGGGTACTAGTTGTCGGTTGAGTGACGAGAAGGAAAACCTAAATGCTTTCATTCCTTCTACCACAGCCTGATGGAACCATGGCAGCTGGAAATCTGCTGCCTTAGAGATACAATCTTGACACATCTTTGCTCTGCTTAAAGTCTCTTCTTTGAAAATTTGGTGAAGAGAGACAAGGGTGGGAATGGGACGAGATGGAGACTACGATTCCAGGACAGACATTTGGTGTCACAACAGATATCCATCCTTGACTTGAGCCAGGAGGTATCTTGCTTCACTGCTCTTTCAGCCGGCTCGGCACCAATCATCAAGGTGTCCCGTCTCTCTGTCTGCTGGGGAGGAGGGGTGGGGGGCTAGGATGAGTAATGTTTACACAAATTAATTTAATCCCTGCTGCTCTGGAGATGTCATCGGGCCAACTGGAATGCAATCTGCCGCAATGAATAACGAGGATCTTGAAGTTTGTGAAAAGAAGACGGCAAGAGAGAAAGCTTCTTCTCTGGCTCCTGGTGAAGGCTTACATATATTTTCTTCTATCAGAAGATGCCTTTCCAATACAACAGGGTGTTGGTTCTCCCCATTTTTACAAATGAATATAAATCCGAAACAAACGTTTTAATTAAAATCAGCCCTTGCGGCAAGTGAGCTGAGAAATCTGATCTGCCTCAGGGTCAACCGGCTGTCCGGTGGTTTCAAGTTGGTCTGGACGCCGTCCCTCCTTGCTTCTGTAAGGACACGGTCTAACCTGGGATAAGTAGCTACCCTTCCACGTGGGGCCATGTTTCCCACTGTTGGCACCTTGGAGAGCTGCTAAAGATCTTGCCAGCCATTTCACACCAAACACACCCGACGGGAATTCTCTGCAGTGAGAATTATGCAGTCATTGGGATGAAGGGAAAGGACTGCCGAAGAACATATGAAGGACACTTGGTCATGTGAGAATAAGCACGCAGATGGCCTTGATCAGCCCCAAATGATTTGCTATTCCTTCTGGCATGCACAGATGTTTGCGACAAGGCATGAATAGCTGGTAGGCATCTAGCGCAGCACGTCCATTTTCTAACCCAACTTCCTGTTTCCAAAATTGGGACTTTCATGGCTGTCTTGTGCAACATCTTGCCTAATGAGCAGAAGGGTTTTCCAGTTCAAGGACAACATCAATTCACACCCGAGGCACCTGCGTGAATGCCCACACGTCCCTTTAGAAGGATTCTGCCCAATTAGAAGTGTGGTGTGAGGGATCACACCTGGTGGCAACATGTTGATCCAACAAACGGTGGTTGCAACCCGGGAGGGCTTTATTTGCGATGATAAAACCTCCAGAATATTACAGAAATGGACAGAGGAGGTAACTGAAGTCTCCTTGTTGGGCGTCCTCAGCAAAGCAGCTTTGAATAGCCTCCCGGGGTGTAAAGCTTTTCCCCTCCCCCTTCAACCCAAACAAGCGACATCTGCCCCTCTGCAAACAGACTTGTGCTTTCCTGTTATTCAATTATTCTTGGCAGCTCAAATGTTTCTCCTCATTAATCGTCTCAGTCAGCTAAGAAAGATCAACACTCAACTCTGACGTTTTCACCCACCGAGGAGGGATTTGAACAAGTAAGGAGAAGGAGAGGATCAGGCTTACTATCGGCTGGAAACTTAAACCCAAAGAGTTCAATTTCTGTTTTTGTCTGTGTTTGGGCATCTCAGCCATCTCCCCAGGCTGAAATGTGTGATCACTGATGGCAAAACACCAACCTCTACCAAGTCACAAATATAGACAGTTGCCTTAGAATCTTGGTGCATCTAATATGCTGAAGGTCTTCTGCAGAAAATGTCACCTGCTTACTAGCATTCTTTTTGTCTGAAAATGATGGAGATACCCTAACATGTGCACGTATTCTATCACTGAATTACTGTCTGTACTCTGGGTCGATCAGCAACCTCTGCTGGAGTTTACATCAATAGGAGAAAGTGTTTTGAATTGCAAGCTACATCCCGGCATTCAACGGAGTGATTGATGTTCCCTTTTGCATTCATGTTCTCAAAGAGAAGAGAAATGCACAGGAAAGTTAGGCAAGGTACCCCGTGACAGACAGGCCCAGCGTCTTATCCCAGGCCTGCCGTTTATCATCAGTCCTCCATTAACAAACTCTTTGGCGTCATGTGAAGTCAACGGTTTATTCTGCCAACCTGCCTACATTTTCGGCACCGTAAACGTTAAATTGGTTCCACTCTCCTTCCCCCCCCCCACCCTCACACGGAGAATTCCCCAGTTACTAAGCAAACAAGGCTAAATTCAGTAGCCCTGCTTTGCTAGGGGTGAGATCATCCAGTGAGCCCTTCACAGTCCTTCTGTTCTGTGCCCGTCTTCAGCTGTGGTGGGTTTGCAGTCAGACATCTGCTGACACGTTTTCTAGTCGGTCAGCCAGAAATGGCTCTGCCAAGAGTTTTCAAACCTATCTCCTATATGAGCTTTTGAAAAAGCAGCTCTGTAATTGAAGGTGAAAGTGCTGGTCTATGGCAAAGGCACACATCAGGCCACACAGCTCAAATACCAGCAGGGAGCTTGGCCACAACACTTCGGCAACCTCCACTATTGATGTTTGCCTTGCCCTGCCCTACTTCAAATATTATTTTCCAGTCTGGTGCTCCTCATATTATTAATGGATCTCAGGGTGGGAATTACTTAAGTGCAGCTGGACCCAGACTCCCACCCAGGGCCATCCACAGCACTGTTTGGAATGGGAGAAAGTGGACAAGGAAAGGGCATTTGAGCCAGAGATCCGCTTAGGAGGGATTGAGCCACGTAGAACCTTGGTACAGCGACGCAATGGGGCTTGCTCATCTTAAACCGGAGATTGGATAGATGGGCTCGATTCTCGCTGAAGTGCTGTAGCCATAATTTGTAATCTACAAAGACTGGATTTATTTGTTGTATCAAGCCAAATCCTTATGGCTTAACTCAGCCCTGAACACAAAGTTTGTGTCTTCCCACCACGGCATGCATTCTGCTTTCCATGTGTGGATAAATGTATATGCTCAATTAGATGCGTATAAACAATATGGGAGAGAGTTTGGTGTTGTGGTTAAGGCAGCAGGCTATAAAGCAGGAGACTGTGAGTTCTAGTCCCACCTTAGGCACAAAGCCAGCTGAGTGGGAATGCACACAAATGCATTCTATTTCTATTCCTATTCTTATTCCATTCCTATCCTCTACTCTACTCTACTGGTCTCCAATGCTAATGGATTTGCCCTGTGGAAATGTCTTATTTGTTGTTTGGCAGCAACTTTAAGAGGCATATTGTCATTGAACTCCCCACTTTTCCTCTGGAAGCACAGGGGTAAGAAAACTCTTGTGAAAGGCAGCCAGATCCCTGAGGGAAAAGCACTGAGAGAGGCACAAAAGAGTTGTTGCATTTACGCAAAGCCTACATCAGCTGACAATCATTCCAGGAAACTTTGTTTTTGTTTGTCTAATGAGCCACGGAAGAAGCCCTAACAAACCCTCTCCAAAAAAAAAAGGTCCAAGAAACGTCACCCCCAGCCCAATTCTTGTCCTGTTGTTTCTAAAATAAACAGGGATGGCTGGATGGATGCGCTTGCCTGTGTGTGTGTGTGTTTGTGTGTCAAACATTACAGAATGGAGATGAAACAGTCTCAAAAGGAGAATGATTAAAAACTCATTAAGTGGTCCTAATGTTTCTGTTCTTTCTCCCCTATAATATATTTACGAAACATTTCCCAGGAGGGCTAGTGCTCCAGATTATTAGAGTAAGGATACACTTGCAGGCCAGTTTCCGAAGTGAAGCTAGAGTCTTACCAAAAAAATTACAAGGCAGCGTTTTGACAGTAGAGCGGAAACGGAAATAGAGTTCTTCCAGGAGGCTTTTAAAATTTAATTGTGACAATGCTGTAGAACTGTTTGTGTACCCTAGTTTTTAAGATTTAAATCTTTGTTATAAATTGCTATTATTTTTGCCCCATTAGATTACGGATGGGTTGAAAGTTTCCAGATCTCGGTTGCTGGAAGATCTCTTTGCAGGATGTCTCTGGAGATTCTGTCGTGCAAGTCCCAAAGGTGCTTTTTCAAGAGGCAGGTGGACTGTCTTTGTTTTTCCTTGAAGATGTTTCGCTTCTCATCCGAGAAGCTTCTTCAGTTCTGACCGAACTTCAGTTAGAACTGAAGAAGCTTCCTGGATGAGAAGCGAAAAGTCTTCAAGGAAAAACAAAGACAGTCCACCTGCCTCTTGAAAAGGCAACTTTGGGGGGGTCTCTTTGCAAGCCCTATCCAACCAGGTCTGTTTCTCGGCTGGCTTTTCACACCTTACTTGACCACTCGTTTATAGTAAGATTGGACAAAGAAGCTGAAGTGTGTCCCAATTAGATTGCTTAGTTCTGTGATAAAGCTATGACGGAAAAAAGGCACTTACCTGTAAATATAGCAACGGGTGGCTTGTCCACAATGGCCAGGCTAACAAGTTACTAGCCAGTTACTCACTGAATCCTGATTCGGTCTGGAAAATACTGCAGCACTGGTCACACTTCCAAATTAACTGGGGTTCTGCCCTGGCTCTTGCAGTCTGCAGCCTAAAAAGGGGCGGAGGGGGGATATTTAGAAGCACGTGAAAACAATGGCCCAAGGTACATTGTCCTATCCAGCCAGCAAAGAAGAGACCCCCAGGTTTCCACTTGGCCTGAGAACCAAATAAATAGGAACAGCTTCCATTGGCTCTTAACGTTTGGAAGAGGGAACCAAGCCTCTTAGTCCAAGCTTGTCTACATGCTCCCCACAGTGGGAGCTCTGCAGTTAAAGAAATGTCTAACACACCACCTCCCATCATTCCCAGCCTCTTCAAACAGAAGTCAGCGACTACATAGCCTGGAAGCCCATCCAGCTCTTGGGTGTATTGTCCACCCATCCTTGGACAGCGCAGAAATCCAGAATTATGAGCTTGTTATCTAAAAGGTTAGGTTGTAGTCTCCTCTCAAATTTATATGGCTGCCCATCTCACAAAAAGCAGCCTCTGGCCCCCCGCTGGTCAGGCTAGTTCATTCATAAGCTCTGGTTTTTGTGACAGCAACTAAAACAAACCCTGTGAGGTCAAAATGAAAAGTTCGTCCATTCCCAAACAGAAGTCTCTAAAAATGCCCCCAAGTTGAGAACAACAGCCTTTCCGTTGCTCTTTCTCTAAACTGCCTCTTATAGTGGAGCTAACATACAGTCGGCAGAACTAGTAGCCTGAATGGAATTCTGTACCCCATCACTTGTTGCTGTCTATAATTGGTGATGGGGGTGGAGGGTTGAACTCGGCCTTACTTATTTATGCCTGTTGTCCAAGATGCATGACAGTCCTAGCCACGCTGTTCTCCCACCCACCCACCCCCGCCGCAGCATTGTTTAAGCCCACGAGCTCCCTCTCTTGTTCAGAGTGAGTCTGATGTGACGAGCCCTGTTTTTAATCTGACATCATTTTGAAAATGGAAAGCAATATATTCCGATATGACTGTTTAGACCAGGAGTCTTTTGGCAGTAGTGCTACCAGGTTTTTTTTTCCTTTTTGTGCAACTGGCTTGTCTCCGAGTGTGGATAAAAAAGGATGCACACCCCTCGTTGTGCATCCTTTTTTCCCCCCACGCTTGGAAAGAAGCATGTTGCACAAAAGATAGGCCAGTCTGACGGAGGCAAATACTGTTTCTAAACTGAGGGTCAAATTCCTCTATATGTTTCCTCCCTCTTGAATATTCTTGTCCTCTTCTCTGTGGTTTCTGAATAATATACCACTTCTGGTTAAGCCAGAGCTGAAATTCAAATATCCTAATTTTCAATTTGGTGTTGCAAGAGGCAGGGTGAAACGTTTACAATTCTGAGAAGTCAGCTAAATTATGGCAGATAGGGGAGCTGGGTAGAATTTCTTTTGCTTTTCATTCCTCACATCGTCACTCCTCAAAAAAAATAATCCCATTTTTTTTTAAAGCAGTTTGCACTGGTAGTCGCGACTCCCATCATTAGCCCCAAAAAGCTTCACGATGACCCGACATCCAGGTACTTTGGAGGAAAAAAGTAAAAATAGTGGTTAAGATTTCTGCCACCAAGGCAACTGCCAAAAATGGAAAAGTTCTCGCTAGGTTGCTGCCTCCACCCTTGCAAAAAAAAAAAAAAAGTTTTCCATGTAGTTTCCCCCCAACAAATAGATCAACAAGAGGGGAGGGGTTAGAACTACCTGATACTCAGAGCTAGTAAATAGATCCGTAACCCAAAATCCCAGCATAGGTGAAGCCAGAGCCAACTCAAACGCTGGAAACATTCCACAATAAACTGTTCGTGGTCTGGGGAAAATTTTGTTTTACAGTCTTAGTTGCTAACCATGCAAGGCAATGAATCCAAAAGATTCATAGATGCCCTAGTACAGTATCTCTTTGGTGGAAAGCAAAATAAAGGCAGCCATAAAATCAACTGGGAACTTAATCTTGGGCAAACAGACAATATTTATCCTTTATTTACTCTCCAGGGTTTGTTTTTTGGAGCAATTAAGCTATTTGGATGAAACAACCTTTCAGATTGTTTCCAATGACTTTTTAAATTGCATAAATATCCTCTCCTAGATATTTTTTCTCTAATTCCCGAAAGTTTTGCAAACGTGTATTTGGTGTTCCTGCATTGTTTTTTTGAACTCACTACCCAATGAGTTGCAAACTGCATGGGCAGATGTAGATAAAATTGGGGTTTGCTATTCACATATGATGTGTTTTCCAGACCATTTGGATAGAACACATTTTTCACAGACTTGTCTGCATGCCCATTGTTTGGTGAGTTAACTGGTTAAACAAAGGGGGCAGATTGCAACTTTCCCTGTGAAATGGCAGAGCAGAAGAAGCCACCCATCTGAAAATCACCTTTCCACACGGATAAATTTTGTTGAAAGCAGGCGGTGGTGACCTGGGGAAGCAAAACTCACAGATGGCCCGGGAAAAATAACCCGGATGTCACTGATTTCCTTTGTTTTCAAGTCCCTGTTACAGCCCATTTAGCTGACAAAAGACAAGAAAATTGCTCTTTGATGGCTATAAGGAAATAAAAAAGCCAGAGGCCAAAGATGAAAGAGAAGGCATAAACAAACTCTGATTACATGGAAGTGGGAGAGGATAATGTATTTGCTTAGAGAGAAAGGTCAAAGAATCACAAATTGGCTTCAATCAGCAGGGAATGAGCCTGTCCAGAAGCAGATCCATGGAGCTGATCAACTCAAAAGCTCGCTCAAGGCTGAATCACTAAATATAAGATTTGGACCGGTATAACCAAAGATCCTGGAGTCTATCCCACTAAAGAGGCCGTGCCCGGTTTCAATATTCTTTGAATACTGTTGTTTTCCACAAAGCAGGGCATGTGCCATACATACACTTGATGGGACTGCAATAGATTTTAGTGATCTTGAGGATCCATTTTTTAAAAACAGGCAGTATATCCACTACACCAGGGTATCTTAGCTGGGTTTGTACCGTGTCATGCTGAAAACCAGGGCTTTTTCTTTCTCATAGAACGCTCAGAACAGAGTTCCAGCACCTTTTTTGGATGGAACCTTGTAGGGTAGGCAAGGTGGGTTGTATGACATGTGTGAGTTCCGGCACCTTTTTCTTTTACAAAAAAAGCACTGCCGAAAACCATGTACCATGTAATGCCAAAAACCATGGTGCACCAATCAATCACTTGCAAACCAGGCTAAGCCACCAATTAGCAAAGCATCCATTTACAGCAGAACATCTGGTACAAACCCATGCAGGTAAAATATTGGGAGAAAATGGAAAAAATATATAAAATGATGACATCCCTTCCTTCTTTCTTGGAATTGCACCTGGCTTACCTGCACATCTCTGCTGCTTTCCCAAATCATGCAAAGGCAATGCTGAGACCTATGGAAAGAAAAGTAGAAATGTGTGTTTGGCAGGACATCTTTGTCAAGGAATAAAATTAATCTGGAGGCCAAGGAGGAATTAAGGTGTCTTTCTAATGCTTCTGCTGTACCTCACGTGGTGACGTCTGCCCAGACACAGGACAAGCGCTGGCTGTTCTCCCAAGAGGACGAATTCGAACTCAAGAAAGGGATGAAATGCCCGTGGTGACGCCTCTTTGAGTTTTCCTTTCTACACAATTTAAACAGACTAAAACAACAGTGAGGATTCAAAACCAAGAATGTGCTTTCTTGAGGTCTGTCTGAACCTCTAGGACAGGGGTCTTCAAACTGGGCCTTTTTATGACTTGTGGACTTCAACTTCCAGAATTCCTCAGCCAGTGTGCCTGGCTGAGGAATTCTGGGAGTTGAAGTCCACAAGTCATAAAAGGACCAAGTTTGAAGATCCCTGCTCTAGGACTAGCAAGGCCCTATTGATTGAATTTTCATTGATTATACGTGCCCCTTAAGAGTGAGGTCTAGTTAGTGGACAGAATGCGGCCAATAACCAAGCCTGGGAGTTGGAATGCAAGAGGGAAACTGAGGCCAGTTTTTTTCATCTGTGACTGAGACCTTAATGAGACATTCTAGGTGCCAGCTTGGCCTACTAAGCAATATAGAGCTGCTGTAGCTTGGGACCTACAGTAGGAAAGGATGCTGAGGACTAAATAATAGGCCAAGTAGATTGGAAGACACGACTGAGGCCTACTCAGCAGGCCTGAAGCCTGGTGGGCTTGAAGGACACGACTGAGGCCTAGTCAGCAGGCCTGAAGCCTGGCGGACTGAGCAACATGACTGAAGCCGAGCGGGCAGGCCTGAAACCTAATGGGCTGCGGGAAGCAACTGAGGCCTAGTTCTCAATCCTGAAACCATGCTGAGGCCTAGTCAGGAGGCCTGGTGAGCTGAGAGGCCGAGGCACATCCAGCCGACCTACCATAAAGAGCCCGAGAGGAAGGGACACCTGATTTAAGGCGGGGAAAAGCAGAGCAGGAGGTGAGGTCATTTCGAATTTGAGCCAATGGCGTTCCAGGTTTCGGTTTGAGCGCCTTCAGGGGGCCTGGAGGCCTGGTGGGCTAAAAGGCCCCACGGAGGCCTAGGTGACTCCCCCCCACCCCGAGCATTGGCTACCTTTTGTGGCCCCCATGGAAAACCTCAAGATTTATACCTCGATGTAAGAAGACATGTGTATGTGTAGTTTACTGAAGAGAAGGGTGAGGGGTGACATGATAGCAGTCTTCCAATCTCTCAGGGGCTGCCCCAAAGAAGAGGGAGTCAAGCTATTCTCCAAAGGGTCCGAAGGCAGGACAAGAAGCAACGGATGGAAACTAGTCAAGGAGAGAAGCAACCTAGAACTAAGGAGAAACTTCCTGACAGTTAGAACAATTAACCAGTGGAACAACCTGCCTCCAGAGGTGGTGAATGCTCCAACACTGGAGGTTTTAAAGAAGAGACTGGACAGCCATTTGTCCGAAATGGTATAGGGTTTCCTGCCTGAGCAGGGGGTTGGACTAGATGACCTCCAAGGTCTCTTCTTCTTCTTCTTCTTCTTCTTCTTCTTCTTCTTCTTCTTCTTCTTCTTCTTCTTCTTCTTCTTCTTATTATTATTATTATTATTATTATTATTATTATTATTATCATTATCATTATTATCATTATTATCATTATTACTATTACTATTACTATTACTATTACTATTATTATTATTATTATTATTATTATTATTATATTGGGCTTGAGCCTCTTTTTATTTCAGCCGAGGTCCCAGGATCTCAAGAAAAGCCTTTTTTCCCCCCTTCTCAATTTTCCTTCCTTTTCCAAAGCTGCCTTTGAAGTTGCTTGTTTCTCAGGAACACGAATGGCTTGGCGAGATTTTTCACGCAGCAAGAACCCCAGGGGTCTTTTTCAGTCCATTGAGCCTCATCCCAGCAGACCTCTGGCTTCTTCCCACCCACCCAGGGGACCCTTCTCCATCTCCTCTGACCTCTTGGACAAGGACTACCCCACTTGGCAAGGCAGATTTCCCCCCTGGTTTTCATTGCCTCATTGGTGGGGGAGCAGAGCCTCCCCCCCAGCTTTTGTGAACTGCCTCCCTTAATTGGTCTCAGCTTTTAAGAATTTATTTTCAGTGCCATGGGCCTTGGCGTCTGGGCCCCCGCTGGAAACACCAGCCCCGAGTCGATCTTATCGGAAACCATTACAAAGACGGAGGCCGGTCTGTTATTTCTACGAAATCAGATCCAGGTTGTTAAGGCTTCTCTTCAACCGGCACCTCTTCACATCTCATAAACTTCATCCTGGGCCTGGGAACTGGGCTTTGGTGAGGCTTTACGGGAGCTGACTTGGATTCTTATTCTAATAAGGCAATAAGTGGACTTTCGGCTTATGGGAGGCTTGCCCGGTGAATTATCCCAGGCCTTCCACCGCCCCCACAAATGGCTGCCCTCCGGAATCCGTGGGAGTTTTGCAAAGGCTTTTTAAAAGCCACCGATGGAGCAGATTTGATGCACCAGCTCAGGTTTAAAAATCCAGGGAGGCTCTTTCTGCAAGCCTTCGGCACAGAGATAAGCAGGCATTTAGGAGCATGCACACATATGCACGCTAGGATAAAGTCCTGCATCGGCTTCTTAGCACAATTCATGAAAAGCAACCATCAGGGGCCCGAAGTGGGTTGCAGTACCCTGGGGCAGCCTCTAGAGGGCTGTAATGTGACTTGTGGGGCTGACTTTGCAGCCATCTGGTGGCGATTTAGATTTTTGCAGCTCAGGATAGCGTGAGTTCAAGAGGGAATGCTGGTTTGTCTTCTTTGCAAATGTAGGAGCTGAGCTGAGGAGGAGGAGACAAGCACCAAACCAATTGTCCTCATTTTCTCTACCCTGGTTTAGAGTCATAGGTCTTGTTCTGGGCAACCCAGTTTCAAAAAGGACAAATTGGAACAAATTTAAGGGAACACCATCGAGACCAAGTGCCTTGAGGAATGCATCAAAGGATCTGGGATGGGTTAATGCAATGTTCTTCAGACAAGGCAACCTTTAAGATGTTTGGACTTTAATTCCCAGAATTCCCTATTCTGGCTAGGGAATTCTGAGATTTCAAATCCACACATCTTAAAGTTGACTAGTCTGAAAAACATTGCACTACTAGACAATGCTGAGCTATAATATTCCATCAAATGTGCTGTAGTGTAGCAAAGCACCACAATCTCTCTTCTATTGCTTCCTGCACAAAACCTCCACATTTCTGGGCATACTTACTAAGGTTGCAATTAAGCTTCTAGAAAAGTACAATTTTATTATTGCCAAAAGTTTGTGGTGCTTCAAGTCAGTACCCACATCCGATGCAAATAGTTGGGATAGTCCTGAAAAACAGAAACATTCCTCATTATTGGGTACTCTTATTTTAATGTTTTTTTAAATGTTCCATTCATGTTCTCTATAGGCTTTTTTTTCAATCTCAAAATCAGTATGTTTGTACAAAAAGAAGCAACAGCCACAGCAGCCATGAGAGGGAGAGTAATCAGAGATTAATCAATCAGAACCAAAAGGTAAATCTCTTAACATACCGCAGTGTAAATCAAGAAAAATTAAATGTTTTGATATGTATTATTTCTCAACATTTGAATTGATACGTTTAACGGAGAGGTAAATTAGCCGCGTTGCTTTCTTTATAATTTCAGGCAAACCCTCTTTGCCTATTGTCAAACGTTAAGTCCCACTGTCACTTAAGAGTTGCTTAATTCATCAAAACACCGTGGCACAGAGAAAGGGTCACCCCACTCTTTGCAAAAATGGGATGGAGGTAATTAAAAGCAATCATAATTGTCAGATTAATGAATAATTGGGACACCCAGCTCTGCCAGCTGCCGCAGAGAGGATGGAATTAAAATTTAATCTTCCACTGAATTATTGAACCAAATGGAATGCTGATCTCATAATTGGTACCATTGCCAGGCTCAGTGGGAGATTTTGCCCGCAGACGTTAGGACAATGGATTGTTCTTTGCTGCGTTATTTTAAATTCCTAAGGCACCATTCCTTATTCCTCCATTCTGGGGTTTTGCTCTTCACATATTTGGAGAGATTTGAATTTGGGTATCCCATGAGAGCTAATACAGATTAGTTTGTTTATACTAAAATCCCCAAGGCTTCCGAGAGCTCCATTCAATCAGACAGAGAAGGAAGACAACATGTAAACAACCTATTTAACCTATTTATACTTCAGAATGCCAAGGTTTTCACTTCTATCTAGCCAAGGACCTTGGGGAAGGGGGGTGGGGTGGTATGAATTCAAAAGTTGAATAATAGAACCTAAAACTATTATAAAATTATGACGGTTTGTCCAGTGATTCAGATTGTGATTAGCCCTGTGAGTTCAGCTAGAGAAGGAACAATATAGAAGTATAACCGGTATAAGCGCCTTCAGTATAGCCCAAAGCAATCCAGTGAACAAACTACGTGCATAAACAATACATACGGGCATTTTTAAGCCCTCTGTTATCTCTTCTTAAAGAGTTTTCTGCAAACCACAGCTCAGCTGGACAGCCCATCAGTGTGAAGGATGGCTTGAACAGAGAGCAGGTTATGACGGAAGTAGAAGCCTTCTAAGGCCTTGTGTAGAGTAGTGTCCATGTCGATTTGGCAAAACGGGATATGTTTTCCACCTGGTCTGGTTTATTGGGTGGCTCATTGGAAGCACCCCAGCCCTTCCTGTCCCTGTATCCCTACAGCCTAATAAGAGAAGGAAGCACCCCAGCCAAGCACCCCAGTGAGATGGGAGGCAGGGGAAGAAAGCCTTCTCATGCATTATTCATTCTGCCTTCTAGCAAAGCCTCCCTTAAAAAAAAAATACAGCACAAATTGAAAGGACACCCGGGAAGGAGATGTGGTGAGCAGATTTGGAAAACCGACTCCTTTCTCCTTCCCCTAACCTTGGGTTCCTGAAAAGAGACTGAGGGGGGGAAAAAAGCACTTGGGGAAGGCTTTCATCTGCGGCCAAACGTCAAGAGGAAGTCAAAGGTATTGGTTTTCCTCCCTGTCCACAATTCAGCTGAGCTGTCTTCCCAGCCCCAGGGTATCCGAGATGGCTCGCAAGGATGCACTTGGCTGGGACTTAAGACTCCTCCGAGCTCTGGTGTACGTTACATTTGCGACTCTTTTTTAAAAAAAAAAGTTCTCAGGAAAAAACCCCTTAAAGCAGGGATCCCTATTCCCCGGTCCATGGACCAGGAACCGGTCCGCGCAAACAAGCAAAGCCCCATCCGCGGGATGCAGGCATCACACAAAACCACACCACCTCTGGGCCACGGAAAAACCTTTCTCCACGGAACCGGTCCCTGGTGCCCAAAAGTTTGGGGGCCACTGCCTTAAAGTATAGTAGATTGAAAAAAAGTTTGAACAGTCCATGCGTCACGGCGGCAAGGTTTTTTTTTTAAACAAAACTTAGCGGCTTTATGCTTACCTTTAGAGCCCTTAGCATCTCGAGTGTGCCGGCTGAATTCACGGCAGGATCATTTAATAATAATGATACTTAACCTTTATTGTACCACTTTCCATCTGTGAATGATGAAACACCTCACATATCTTGATAACCCTACAATTATGGTACATTTGCTCATATTGTTGCTATTTAACTCATGGAGGTGGGCTGATGGAAATCACAATGGAATACAGTATTATATATAGCCAGTGCTAGTCAAGACAGCCCAAAATCAGGCAGTTTCCTCTGCTTTTGCATGTTTTTGTCTCTAATACCTGTTTTCTACTGCGAGCCTCGATTTTACATTGATAGAATTGTTTTAAATCATTCCAGGGGAGAGAGAGGCAACATGGTTGTCAAACTCCTTGCTAACACCTTTTAGGGATTTGTGGAAAAGAGGCACGATTTGCTAAAAACCGGGAGGATTAAAGGATAGGATCTGGGAATTTTACTGCCGATCCTTCTCAGCAGAAATCGAGCACCGTGCAGAAAACAATGGCATTTGACAAAGGACTGTTCTGAGCTCCAACACATTCCTTTAATAAATTAAAATTACTATGACATTCAACCATTTCCCTCAGTCCTGAAACTATACACAGTACATTTACAGTATTTATAAATAAATTATCACTATTATAAGCACATAATTTTACATACAATACTAACTCCCCTTGGAGGGGACAAATATTTTCGGGTTGTTCTGGTAACTAATTTCTCAAAGGAAGCTTGGACAACCGGTGAGCTGCCAAACGTGGGCAACAGTCCATCGTTAAAACAAACTAAGTTTGCCCCTGTAGCAAAGTAGCAGTTACTGCTCTACCTTAATTGATCGCAAAAAAGCAAATTATGATCAATCTTGATAGAACGCGCATGGGAGGCCATCAGGAAAACATAGAAAATAGTTCAGCAATTCTTGATTTGATCTAAGCATAATTAGATATGTATCTCAGATTCTCTGCTAGGAATGCTTTCATTTCTCTGCTAGGAATGAAAAGCAGATTAAGCCCTAAGGTTCTTTTTAAGCTTTCATGGGGGTAAAAGCAGTTCAAATATCTGTGGAAAAACATAAATATTTAAGAGCAAGGATTATTGTAGATGCCAGGAAAAACAAACATGGTTAATGGACCCCCCACAATATAAAAATTATGAGTCCCTCCATCCCACTGGGCACAATTCATCCCTAAAAGACAGCAATTCCATCCATCTATAAGATCTTTCCAAAAATCCTTTGGTCCAGAACCATTAACACCTTGGGCATCGTGGCCACAATAAAGGTTTTGGAGGTAATTTTGACTGAAGGCTATGTACTGTCATCACCAGAAAGATAGTGACAGAGCATAAATTCTGGGTGAATTAAGCCCTACTTGTCAAAACTGTGCCTGCTGCAAACAAACCTGTAGTTCTCTTAAAATAAAGAAATTGATCAAAGAAGGCATCCAATTTAGTCATCTCCCATTTCAGCTCATCATAATACAGAGTTGTGGCTCCAATGCTGGTCCCTAAGAAAAGGACACAATCCTGCTTTAATCAGTATATAACAGTATATTTGAAAAAGGTAACAGCCATAATTTTAAAAACATCTAATTTCCTCTGGGCCGAAGCAGCGTGGATTTTCAATCAAAATGATCCTGTCTCCTTCAGCAATTAAAGCAGCCTCTTAAAAGCTGATCTTCCCCAGCCATCCAAGAGGCCATTCATAGCGCATAACGATGGCTCCAGCATCACCCCGAAATGTTTTTACAGATTAAAACATCCCCCTTTTGAATAAAGGGAAGACAATTCAAAGAGCAGACTGTAGCAATCAGGAAGCGGAAGATGTTGTAATAACAGACATTCAAGAAATTATCCAAGTGAACTAGAAGCATCAAGCCAAGGATGTTCCATTTTAAAAAAAGGTACCGACAAAGCAGCTGCTATTTCAGTTCAGAAACATGATTGCAGCACCTTAATTTTTAATTCCACTGGGGTTCGTGTCTGAATTGGCTCTTCTGAAACGGGACACTTTTAATGCATCAACAGCCTTGGGAAAATCTACATCCTTCTGAAGTAAGGGGTAGGGGAGAAATGGTCGCCAGGACTGGCATTTTCCCAAAATCTCTATTGTGAAGAATGGCTGTGTCACTTAACACAATTGTTTTGGAACTCTTGTTTTTTAAAAGTTTCACATCCCACAGAGCGATGGTTCGCCCCCTTTATGAATGTGTAATTTATAGTTCTATGTTTTGGGGGGAGAACGCAGAGGGCACCGTGTTCTTCCCTAACTTTTTGTAAGTCAAATGAAAACAGGATACTCTGAAAGTTTAAAAACGATGAAGTACGATTAGGCATACCCCGTGAAAGTTCAGCACAGGGAGAGATTTGAGCATGACACTTGTCGGTCCCTTGCAGCCTGTCCCCCCAGTTCGGCTTCCCTTCCCTTCCAATTCCATGGGGTTCAGGGTATGCCATCTTTTCTCTGGCAACACTGAGAAGGAGGCACGCTCCAGTCGTACACGTAAGAGAGTCTGAGTTTTGCCTCCTCCTTGCAAAGCTTTCCTTCTTTGGTCAGAGTCTGATGTTTTTCCAGCATGTCCTCCAGGCTCTGCTTGTGAGTCACAATGTACTTATTGTTGCAACCCCGCGATTTGTACTCAGTGTCAAAGCGGGGGTCGTGAATCCTCTTGACGTCCACCGGAGCCAGCCAGGCTCCCAAGGAGACATCCTCGCTCTGCCAGAGGTTGAGGTAGTCCTGGCTCAAGCGAAGGTAGCGCACCAGGTCAGCCGAGATCACGTACCCACCGCCCAGGGCGTAAGGCAGGTAGAAGTCACACAGGAGCCAGGCGTTTTCCTTCCACTTGCCCCCCGACTTCACGCGGCCGCGGCCCGAGAAGAAGCCCCAGTAGAGGCGGCGTGGATCCTTGGATCTCAGCTCTTCGGCCAGGACATCCAGGCGGACAAAGGTGTCGTCGTCGGCCTTCAGGACAAACCGGAAGTCCAAGTGCTGGTCCAGCCAGACGTACATGGCCAAGACCTTGGCGGTCAGGTTCTCGTAGGAGTCCCGCAGGTCGGGCAAGAGGAGGAGGTCGTGGTGGCGGCTCTGCTCCAGTTCCAGGCTGTGCAGCTCCTCTCCAGCCAGCCCGCTGGTGCCCACCACGAAGCGGCACCACAGGTCGCTGCGGGGCACCCGGCCGGCCACCGAGAGCCAGGTGCTCCGGATGATGCTCCGCCGCTCCGTGTACTTGGGGCCGCTGACCACCAGCACGGCCAGGAAGGTGGCTTCCTCAGGAGGGGGTGGAGGGGCGGCTGCAGGCGGGTGAGGACCCCCGAGGGCCCCTGGCCGGGCAGGGGGTTGCTGCTGGTGGGGCAGCCCCCACCCCGGGGAAGACCTCAGGCCCTCCGAGGTGCACCTGGCCAGGTAGAGCAGCACCACGGCGAAGAGGGCGAGCCCGCCCAGCAGAGTCTTGTGGCGGCAGAGCAGGCGCACCAGCTTCATGGCCCTTCCGGTGGGCGGGGCAAACGCCCGGCTTCTTCCGCCTCGGGGAGGTCCGGAGACAGGCTCCTCCCGCAGAAGGCGGGGCAATGCCTTGGGGCCGCCCTCTTCAGGCCCGGCCCCGCCTCCCCGCGGAAGCGATCCAATCCCTCGGCGGCTGCCGGCAAAGCCGGGCGCCGATAGGGTAGAGCGAGGCTATTTCCCCGCCCAGCGTTTTTTGCGGGGCGGGCCGCGGGCTTGGCCACGCCCCTCGGCCAGGCCCAACCCTTCTTTAGCCCTGCCTCGTCTCCCTTCCTCCCCCCCTCCCCCTCCGGCAGTTTGGCCTCAGGTTTTGGTGGGAAGATTGCCACCTTCCCCCCTCCACCGGCATCTACGGACGGCGGGTTGGGACACACCACCTCAGTCTGCGCTCGAAGATGCCGCCGGGTGTCCGCTGGATCGGCTCATTGTCTTCTCGCGGCTGCTTCGGGTCAGCCTTGCCGGAGCGCTGTTCTCGCCCGCGGCGCATGCGCGCTGGGTCCTGAGGCGAGGCCCTCCTCGGTAGCGAAAGAGCGGGGTCTGTCTCTAGCGAAGGGGGGGGAGAGAGAGGGAGCATCACGTGACCGCCCCTCGTTCCGTCTCTCGCTTCCCCAAACAAAGATGGCTGCGCCGGATTCAGGCGCCGCCGACGTGTCGCGGCTGAGCGCCTGACTCGCTTCGTCAACAGGATCAGTTTCAAAGAGAAGCGCCTCAGCCTTTTCCTTGCCGCTTTCGCCAGTTAGGGGAAATAAAAAAAATCGACCCCCTTCGGGCGATTTGACAGGTTTCCCTTGGCGGCGGAAGAGGCGGGGCTCCGCCGGTCCTCCCAGCGCCGAGTGAAGCTTCCGGCTTCCGGTCTGAGGCCGAAGAAAGGCTGGCGCTATCCCCGGCGCTGGGTTGGGCATGAGGAGGCTGGGCGGCCGGCCGGGAAGGTCAGAGGGGAGAGAGCGGGAGGGAAGGGGCGCCCCTGAGCGCGTGCAGAGCGCCCCGAAGAGGCAGCTTCCCTGCGCTCGGGCGAGGGTTCCTCTGGGCATATGTGGAGTGCCGCATATTTAAATGTCCCTTCCTCGCTCCAGAGTTCCTCGGGGGGGGGGTCCATCCGAGGGTGGTTGGCCGAGGTTGGGACCCAGGTAGGGCGCCACGTTTCCGGCTGGATCGGGAAATACGGGGCGGTCCGGTACCGGTAGTCCTCGACTTACGACCGGACTTTAGTGACAGCTGTCAATTGGATCCGGCTCTTTCCTCCGCCCCGCCCCCCCCAGTTGACTTGGCTTGTCAGGAGGTGGTTAAAAAGAGCAGCGTAGTGTGTGAATGCTGTTTCCAACACCAGGCGTATTTGGGTAAGCCGGAGGGCGCGTCAGCTTCCCAGGAAAGCGTCTTTTAAGTTGGCAGGAAAAGCGTTTAGACTTGCGTGGAAAAGCTTGCAGGCGGCAAATCTGGCCTTTTGCAATGCTCCCACCCACCCACCCCAAAAAAGAAGAAAAAATCTGCTTGCATCAGACCAGAGTGTGATGGGAACCCTCCAAGGGAATGAGTTTAGAAAGGGCTTGGCCTTGGTTATTGTTCAAAAATGGGAACAATGCTAACGGTTTGCTCCTTCGCCGCCTCCAGGTTATCCGGGCCTCATCCCGAGACGTCTTCCTGCTGACCTTCTAAAGAACGGGAGCCATGGTTTCCAAACAGGTCTTCATCTGCAGCTTGGGCTCCATCTATTTATCCCTCCTCTTCGTCTTTTTGCTCATGGATGTTTACGCCCGGCCGGCCAACAGCTCAATCCTCAAAGAGAAAGCCGCCGAGAACAAAGACGAAAACGAGATCCTCCCTCCGGACCACTTGAACGGGGTCAAGATGGAGCTCGACGGGCATCTCAACAAGGAGTTCCACCAGGAGGTTTTCCTGGGGAAAGAGATGGAGGAGTTTGAGGAGGATTCGGAACCGCGGAGAAACCGGAAGAAGCTGGTGGTGATTTTCTCAAAGTGAGCATGGCTTTTTTTAGCTTGAAAATTGCTGCTGTTCTAAGCTAGACAGGAAGGCCAGGTTGCTGGTATCCGCGGGAGAAATCTTGGTTATGGCTTCCCTCCATAATTTGGAGCTACGATTATTCTAAGAATCTTAGAAAGGACTCCGAGTTAGTCTTCAAAGGAAGGAAATCTGCCTTGATTCTCGTTGCTTGAGTGAACGTGCTCTGATTTATTCCTCCCACTGCCCTTGTGCTTGACATTCAATTGTTACAAGGCTTCAATCAGAATAGAGCTGAAAGGGACCTTGGAGGTCTTCTAGTCCAACCCTCTGCTCAAGCAGGAGACCCTGTAGCCATTTCAGACAGGTAGCTGTCCAGTCTTTTCTTAAAAACCTCCAGTGATGAAGCACCCACAACTTCTGAAGGCAAAGCTATTCTACTAGTTAATTGTTCTCACTTCCACGTCTCACTTAATTCCAGGTTGCTTTCTCTCCTTGATTAAAGGTAAAGGTTCCCCCGCACACACGTGCTAGTCATTCTGACTCTAGGGGCCGGTGCTCATCTCCGTTTCAAAGCCGAAAAGCCAGTGCTTGTCTGAGGACGTCTCCGTGGTCATGTGGCCGGCATGACTAGACGCCAAAGGCGCACGGAACGCTGTTCCCTTACCACCGTAGTGGTCCCTATTTTTCTACTTGCATATTATACGTGCTTTCGAACTGCTAGGTTGGCAGAAGCTGGGACGAGTAACAGGCGCTCACTGTGATCGGCAAGCTCAGCGTCCTAACCCACTGAGCCACCGCGTCCCTATCTCTCCTTGATTAGTTTGCATCTATTGTTTCTTGGTGGCAGCCCCTCAACTACTGGAAGACTGCTATCAGGTCATCCCTAGTCCTTCTTTTCTTTAGACTGGCCATACCTACTTCCTGCAACTGTTCTTCAGATCTTTTTGTCTCCAGGCCTCTAATCATCTTCGTTCTTTCTTTCTTTTTTTGCACTCTTTCCAGAGTCTCAATGTTTACTTTTTGTAACGTGGCGATGTGGGATGGGTAACGGCCGTGCACCTAAGCCTGCCTGCAAAGAAAAATATTTGTTATTGTTAAGCGCATCGTAGCAAGTAAGCAAGTGGTGGTAATAAAATGGGAAAGCCAATCGCCGGGTTGAGACGAGGGCACTGGTGACGTGGGCTTCCTTGCTTCTCATTTGTTGGCAGGAAGGCTGGTCACAAGCCACTGGGTTGTTGCCCTGCTGATGTTGCAACTGAGTGCAAGCAGGGCGTAAGCATTCTTCCCGACAGGCTGCCCCACAGCAGCCCAAAAACTCAACACTTGGGAAATGAAGGGTTTTTTTTTTAAACTAAACAAATGAACAAGCAGCGATTGTACTAAGCGTTAGAAAGGTTTCCTTAACGAGCCTGCTCTTATTGCCCAGGAGAAAGTATTTCCCAACTTTATTGTCTCAATAATCAGCTTTCCATTTATTTTCCCGGATAGCGTTACTGCCCTTTGCTGAATAAAAAAGACCAATTTTTTTTCCCGTTTCTATAATTGGCTGTGTAAATATTAATAAGCAGTTTTGGAGCAGATCCTTGGGTTTTTCTTAGATTGCTCTCATCAACAGCACTTCTTTGCCAAAACAAAAGAGAGAGAGAGAGAGAGAAGAAAACCTCTCTAGCAGAAGGTGTAAGCTCAGCGTAGCCCATCATCCCCTGCCCCAGCATAAAAAGTGTGTGTGTGTGTGTTTTCGTAGATTTTCATTCATATATATATATATATATATATTGCTCAAAAAAATAAAGGGAACACAAAATAAGACATCCTACTATTAAATATAGTACATTGTGTTGTTTAAGTGTTCCCTTTATTTTTTTGAGCAATATATATTAATGGGTTTTATTAATGTTTTAACCTGCTTTTAACGTGTTTTAACTTATTTGTGGGCATCTTGTTTAATCTTTTTTAATTTTTGTATTTTGTCTTTTAATATGTATTGCCCTGTTCACCGCCCATTTGTAGATTTTCATTCATAGATATATATATATATATACATACATAAACACACACACAAATTAAAAGCAGGAGCTACACAAACTCTTTAATCTGCATTCAAGGAAGTTGGACTTGATGACCTCTGTGGTTCCTCTCCCAGCTTCTCTGAGAAGGTGAGGAGAGCCAGGATGCTGTTGTCGTTAGGCCCACCCTCTTTTCGATCTCTGTGTTCCCAAGAAAATCTTTTGGCACATTTCCCTTGTAACTGGCTACCTGTGTGGTCAGGTGAGGCTGAGTCAGCGGTCCCATCTTGAGCATCCCAGTGGGGCCAAGAGGTGGCTGGCCGGGACCTTTCAGTGTAATTCCAGCCCATCTGGAAGGGACCATCTTGCGGAAGGAGGCCACTGTCTGAACAACCAGGTTTTTCAAGTGGCTGTTTGAGGGGATTGGAGCTGTCTGGGCAAACTTTCGACTCTACCGTGGCCTTCATTCGTTGCTTTCTTTGCCACCCAACTGCCCAGGGTCGACATCAACCGCGACAAAAAAATCAGTGCCAAGGAGATGCAGCGCTGGATCATGGAGAAGACTGAGGAGCACTTCCAGGAGGCCGTGGAGGAGAACAAGATGCATTTCCGGGCCGTGGACCCCGACGGCGACGGTAAGAAGCAGGGCCAAGGGGCTCTGCCTTAGCATAGTCGGACGGCAGGGGTTGACTTCACGGCCGACTGGGTGAAGATGGCTCAGGCTTCTCTCCTTTACCAGGTCACGTGTCCTGGGATGAGTATAAAATCAAGTTCCTGGCCAGCAAAGGCATGAATGAGAAGGAGGTGGCGGAAAAGATCAAGAACAATGAAGAGCTGAAAATTGACGAGGAGAGTGAGTGGCCTGCTTTCCTGAACAGGGTTGGAAGCGCCGGCTCTTCCCTGTGAGATTAAAAATCCCAATTTTCTCCTGCCTTTCTTGCTTGTACAGGGTGACACCCTGCCCTCCCCTCCTCCACCACCATAGCAACTCACTGCTGCCATGTTTTAACCTCTGAGGGGGATTAGTTTCATTGAGGTCACTTAACCAGGATAAACAAAGCTTTGTTTGCCTTTCTGTGAGTCCTAGAGTAGCCCAACCGGTTACTGGTGTGTTGGCAAGGGCTAAGACTCTCGGCAACAGGCAAGAGTCTGGGCTAGAGTTTTATCATTTGGAACTTCAAAACATTTATTTGGAATCTGACCTAGGATTAGCATCAGTCTCTTCGGCTGCTCTTCCTGGCTTTTCCAACCCAGCAAGCTGGGCTGAAGAGAACCGGATTGGTTCCGTGTCAGCAGAGATTGTTTCCAAAACTTTTCTGGCCCACAAATTCTGAAAGTTATTTGTGGAGGGGGAAAAAAACCAACCAAGTCATGTCTTAATTCAGGGGTCTTCAAACTTGGCCCTTTTATGACTTGCGGACTTCAGTTCCCAGAATAACTCAGCCAGGCACAGCTGAGGAATTCTGCGAGTTGAAGTCTGCAAGTCACAAAAGGGCCAAGTTTGAAGACCCCTGTCTTAATTGGTCAAAATTCTCCAACCGGGTTTGCTCGTTGTTGGTTTTAACCAGGATGGGTGAGAGACGTTTGTGCCATTTAAAACCTGGACTTCAGAACTCTGCCTGTTTTTGAAAACCTCTTTTCCCGAATCTTCTCTGCCCCGTAGCCCAGGAAGTCCTCGACAACTTGAAAGACCGCTGGTACCAAGCGGATAACCCTCCGGCCGACCTGTTGCTCAACGAGGAAGAATTTTTATCTTTCCTTCACCCAGAGCACAGCCGAGGGATGCTGAAATTCATGGTGAAGGAAATTGTCCGGGATTTGGGTACGTCCTTCAGTATCGTTCTTCTAACTCCCCATTATCCCGGTAGGCAAAATTGGCACGACCTTAATGGATGCCTTAACGGTCATAGCTGCAAGGACCTTTCTTAGCCCCGTGGAGGGTTGTAAGTCTTGCCACGTCAAGCCGATGCAGCTCGGCTGCCAGACGTGCCTGGCGGAGGCAAAGCCCAACCCAGGCGGTTTCAACCTTGCGCCTGCAGCTTGTTGGATTGGCTGCTCTTTTTCACCCCACCATGTCCCGTCTCGCTCCAGATCAGGACGGCGATAAGAAGCTGACCCTTGCTGAGTTCATTTCCTTGCCGGTTGGCACGGTGGAAAATCAGCAAGCGCAGGATGTGGATGACGACTGGGTGAAAGACCGGAAGAAAGAGTTCGAAGAAGTCATTGACGCCAACCACGATGGCATCGTTACCATGGAAGAGCTGGAGGTAACCAAGTCGTGGCTTATCTCTTAATTTCCCCACAAAATTACATGTAATTACCCTAACCCTAACACCCCCCCCATCCCCCCCTGTGGTCACTGTCAGGCTGGCCGTTCTTGAAACAAGCGGGACGCCTGCTAGATTAAGCTGGCAATTCTCTGGAAACAGTCCAAATTTGAAGAAAGACAGGAACAACAACAACCAGACTACACTAATTTTTAATTCCCCCCCCCTCCCACGCTCAGTGTCTCACGGCAGGTGAGTAAACGGATATGTGGGCACAGTGCTTTTTCTGCCAAGTTGGTTTGCTGCCTCAGTTGCATCTTCAGCTTTTTCCTACTTCCAGAGAGAGAGAGAGAAATGGTGCTTGGAAGTTCAGTTTCTTTGAAAATGGATGCAGGCAGCATCCAGGCAGAGGAAACAATTCGGTTATTCCTAGAATCAGTTTGGTCTCGTGGTTAAGGCACCAGCCTAGAAAGGGGGAAACTCTTTTAAGTTCTAGTCCCGCCTTGGCCCTCAGCGCTGACTGGGTGACTTTGAGCTGGTCCCTCCTTCCCTCCCTCCCAGCTCAGCCCAACAGGAGGAGGAAAGTGGTCTTCGGTGTTTCCTTCGCCCTGAGTTATAGATGGAGTCTAAATAAAATAAATAAAAATCTGAAGGCTGTTCAGTCCTGCCCTCCCTCGTTCCGCAGGATGGAACGCCTCCTTGCGTAAACGGGAAAAATGCAAATACTGGTTGAATGCTAGGCTGCGATAGCCCAACGTTGACTCAGACAGCAAGATGGGAAGATGTATAAATGTAATAATAAACTAAGTAAGACCAGCTTGACGGCGGAAGCTGTTCCCCAGGGGGCTATTAGATCCTTTATGAGGATGGAGAGGTTCCCGGGGAGGTGTGTGTGTGTGTGGTCCTTTCTTCCTTCACTTCCCTCACTCACTTGCCTCCCCTTCTAGGAGTACATGGACCCCATGAACGAATACAACGCCTTGAACGAAGCCAAGCAGATGATTGCCGTAGCAGATGAGAACCAGAATCACCACCTGGAGCTGGAGGAGATCTTAAAATACAGCGAATATTTCACCGGCAGTAAACTGATGGACTACGCGCGGAACGTGCATGAGGAATTCTGAAAAGGCAGAGCCCGGGGTGCCCGTCCGTCGCCCCTTCTCGCTTCCCCGAACACGGAGCGTTTCCTTTTGCTGCTCGGTCCGCGTTCCGTGCATCCACAGCGTGGCGTTCTGGACTTTTCCTTTTTAAAAGCCGTCCATGTACATTAAAAGCCAAATGTTTTCTTGAACTCAAACCAGGATCAGATCCGGACTGGTTTCTTGCTTTCTGGTGCTGCCTGAACAGTGTTCACTTCATTCTCTGAAGATCCCATTCTCCAATTCTTTCTCGCTCTTTTTTGGTTTAATTAGCAACCCCACAGGGGAACGCAACAAGGCCTGATCGCGATCACTGGGGTGGGGTGGGGTGGGGTGGGAGGTGGAGGAGAAAGAGGGCATGTTAATTTTGCATCACATTAAATCATGGTGTGGTTGTGTAGCTCTTGTGATTGCTTGAAAAGAATGTTTCAGAAAACTGATTCCTTTGAAACTGCTCATGTTGTGGTGGCTCCTTTGGGTGGTGCAACCTGGGAGGATTGCAGGTGGTCCTCTCCTTAACGTCTACAATGGGAACAGGAAAATTTGTTGTCATGAAGACACCAGATCTTATGACCATTTTAGGCATGGTTATTAAGCAAATAAAACGGATGTTCAAGCCTCCAGTTTTCCCCCACTGATTTCCTGGAAAGGATGCAAATGGTGATCACAGGGACCTTTCTTTGTTTGATCAAATCGTCCGTCCACCAGGGCCTTTGAAAAACGACCTTTCCATCGTGACCAACTACCGGTCCTTCCTTCTTAGTTATCCTCCAACTTCCTCTCGCGGCGACGTTCTGGGCCTGGCGAACTTGTAAGTCCGATCAACAAGTTAGATTCCGTAGATTTAAAACTCTTATTAAAAAGCTTGCTTTCTTTTGGCATCCGCAATTCCCTCTTTGACCACAGGATGGCAGTTTTCCGTCCCATAGCATTAACGTTGGGGCCGTCGTAGGCCTTTTCGACGGCCTTAATGCCGCTATCGCTAAGGGACGGAAAACAGTGCCCTCCTGTGCTCCAAGCCGGAGTAGCAGCCAACAAAAGAAAAACCTTTTAAATGGCGTTTTAAGATTATTATTCTTTATTAATAAAACCTTATTAATATTAGGGCATCTTATCCCGCGCCTGTGTCGCCACCCGCCGCCCTATTAATATTAATAAGGCGCTAATAATAAAGATAAAGAATAATAACCTTAAAATACGGCGGCTGCAATACTCGGTTTGGCCACAGGATGGCACGGTTCCCCGTCCCATAGCGTTAACATGGGGACCATAGTAGGCCTTTTGCCTAGATCGGGACACAAGAAGCGAAGCGACAAAGCGCAGAGCGTCCACTTTCACAGAGACCTTCTCGATATGGCGGACTTCCTGTCCGTTCAAATAGGCCATCCTCCGGTTTATTTGGATTCGACCGTCCTATTATGGCCGACTTCCTGTCCGTTCTTCCTAGTCATCCTCCAACTTCCTTTCACGGCGACGTTCTGGGCACGGCGGACTTCAGGTCCGATCAACGTTAGAGTGAGTAGATTTAAAACGCTATTAAAAAGCTTTCTTTCTTTTGGCGGTCGCAATTCCCGCTTTGACCACAGGATGGCAGTTTCCCGTCCCATAGCATTAGCACGGAGGCCTTTTCGACGGCCTCAATGCCGCTATCGCTAAGGGACGGAAAACAGTGCCCTCCTGTGGTCCAAGCCGGCGTAGCAGCCAACAAAAGAAAAACCTTTTAAATGGCGTTTTAAGATTATTATTCTTTATTAATAAAAGCTTATTAATATTAGGACGGCTTATCCCGCGCCTGTGTCGCCACCCGCCGCCCTATTGATATTAATAAGACGCTAATAATAAAGATAAAGAATAATAACGTTAAAATGCGGCGGCCGCAATATTCGGTTTCGCCACAGGATGGCACATTTCCCCGTCCCATAGCGTTAACATGGGGACCATAGTAGGCCTTTTGCCTAGATAGGGACACCGAGAAGCTAAGCGACAAAGCGCAGAGCGTCCACATTAACAGAGACCTTCTCGATATGGCGGACTTCCTGTCCGTACAAATTGGCCATCCCCGAATATTTGGAATTGACCCTCCTATAATGGCCGACTTCCTGTCCGTTCTCCATAATCTTCCCTACCAACTTCCTTTCGCAGCGACCTTCTCCCCATGGCGAACTTCCTGTCAGTCCTGTACGGTCGTCCGCCAGTGCCTTCCACAACGACCTTCTCAGTATGGCCGTCATCAACTTCCTGTCCATTGGCAGCACCGTTCTCTGCTTTTTCCTGTCGTGTTTTCTACTCTATGGTGCCCGTCTGCGCGTCTACCGGGCAAGGCCGCAAGATGCCCATTCCAGGTGGGGATCCCCCGCTAACTAGGTAATAGACAAACCCGGTATTTTTCTAGAATGACTCGGCTACCGGTAGACGCTTTGTCTGCTCTTTCTCGCTTCGCTTCTCGGTGTCCCGATCCTAGGCCAAAGGCCTGCGACGGCCCCAATGTTAACGCTATGGGACGGAAAAGCGTGCCATCCTGTGGCCAAACCGGGTATTGCGGCCGCCGCATTTTAACGTTATAATTCTTTATCTTTATTATTAGCGCCTTATAATATTAATAGGGCGACGGGTGGCGACACAGGCGCGGGATAAGATGCCCTAATATTTAATAAGCTTTTATTAATAAAGAATAATAATCTTAAAACACCATTTTAAAGGTTTTTCTTTGGTTGGCTGCTACGCCGGCTTGGACCACATGAGGGCACTGTTTTCCGTCCCTTAGCGATAGCGGCATTGAGGCCGTCGAAAAGGCCCAATGTTAATGCTATGGGACGGAAAACTGCCATCCTGTGGTCAAAGCGTGAATTGCTGCCGCCCAGAGAAATAATCCTTTTTAATGGCATTTTAAGGTTATTATTCTCTACTTTTATTATTAGCGCCTTATTAATATTAATAGGGGGACGGGTGGCCCTTTCGCTGCGACACAGGCGCAGAATAAGGTGGCCTAATATTAATAAGGTTTTATTAATAAAGAATAATAATCTTAAAACGTCATTAAAAAGGCCTAGGAGTTTTGCCTAGGATCGGGACACCGAGGTTATTCTGGGCACAGTGGACTGAAAGGGACTACAAAAACCGTATAAAGCATAGGGTATGAAAAGGATGCACCCCTGTGGTTATTTTACACATAACAGCTTGAAACGCAGTACAAAGACCATCTATATAGTAGAGCACATGAAAAGAGTGCCCACCTCTGGTTATTTTGGGCATAGTGGCCTGAAAGGGACTACAAAGACCATCTATGGCACAGGGCATAAAAAGAGGGCCCTCCTGTGGTTATTTTGGGCACAGTGCACTGAAAGGGAGTACAAAGACCATAGATAGCACAGGGCACGGAATGAGTGCCCTCCTGTGTTTATTTTGGGTGTAGCGGTCAGAAAGTGACTACAAAGACCATGTATAGCACAGGGTATTAAAAGAGTGCCCTCCTGTGGTTATTTGGGGTGTAGAGTCCTGAAAGGGACTTCAAAGACCATATATTGCACAGGACATGAAAAGAGTGCCCTCCTATGGTTATTTTGGGCACAGTGGACTGAAGAGGACTACAAAGACCATATATAGCACAGGGCATAAAAAGAGGGCCCACCTGTGGTGATTGTGGGCATAGAGACCTGTAGGGGACTACAAAGACCATATGTAACAAAAGGCATCCAAAGAGTGCCCTCCTGTGGTTATCTTGGGCGTAGCAGCCACAAAAGGGCTTCTACGACCATATATAGCCCAGGGCATGAAAAGAGTGCCCTCCTGTGGTTGTTTTGGGTGTAGCGACCTGCATGGGACTACAAAGACCATATGTTATTTTGGGCATAGCAGCCACAAAAGGACTTCTAAGACCATATGTAACAAAGAGCATGCAAAGAGTATCCTCCTCTCGTTATTTTGGGCATAGTGACCTGTTGGGGACTACAAAGACCATATAAAGCATAGGGTATGAAAAGGATGCACCGCTATGGTTATTTTACACATAACAGTCTGAAACGCACTACAAATACCATGTATAGCCCAGGGCATGAAAACAGTGCCCACCTGTGGTTATTTTGGACATAGCGACCTGTAGGGACTACAAAGACCATATGTAACAAAGGGCATCCAAAGAGTGCCCTCCTGTGGTTATTTTAGGCATAGTGGCATGGAAGTGACTACAAAGACCATGTATAGCCCAGGGCACGAAGAGAGTGCCCTCCTGTGGTTATTTTGGCATAGTGACCTGAAAGTGACTACAAAGACCATGTATAGCCCAGGGCACGAAGAGAGTGCCCTCCTGTGGTTATTTTGGGCACAGTAGATGAAAGGGACTACAAAGAGGGCACTCTTTTTCTGCCCTGGGCTATAGATGGTCTTTGTAGTCCGTTTCGGCCCACTGTGCCCAAAATAACCACAGGAGGGCCCTCTTTTTCTGCCCTGGGCTATAGATGGTCTTTGTAGTCCCTTTCAGGCCACTATGCCGAAAATAACCAGAGGAGGGCACTCTTTTCACGTCCCGTGCAATATAGATGGTCTTTGTAGTGCGTTTCAGGCTGTAATGGGTAAAATAACCACGGTGGCGCATCCTTTTCGTGCCGCGCCCCGGGGTGAGCGGACGGGCACGAGGACTCGTCTGAAACGAGAGAGGTTTCCTGCTTGGCCAGGGGGTTGGACTAGACGACCTCGCCAGGCCCCTTCCAGCTCCGTTATTCTGTTAGTCCCGCCCTCGCGCTCCAGCCGGAGAGCGACGCCTCCAATCACGGCGGGGAAGCTCACAGCCAATCCGGCCCGGCCACGCCCCCTCCCTCGCTACCCGGAAGCTGCGCAGGGAAGCTGGGCCAGCGTGGCTCCCACCGCCGCCCCCGAAGCTCCGCGGCGCCTGCAAGCCCGGCCGGCCGAGGGCAGCGGGTGAGTCCCGGGCCGAGTGGGGCGTCCTTGCAAGAAGCGGGGGGCGGGTAGGAGCCCTTCCGGGATTGGGCAGCCCCGCAAACTCGTGAGAATGGGGAATTGGGTGAGTTTCCTCCTCGGGTTTACACGCATTCTGCCCCGACTCTTCTTGCAACCCGAGGGGGGGGGAAGCGTTGCGTTGTGTTGCAACGCCCGGCACTGCCTTCGTTGGGGGCAGGAACGGGTGCCGTGTCCCCCGGGTGGGAAGCCTAGGTGTCCGACCCAACGCGTGTATCGCCTGCTCGTGTGAACGAACGCGCGGCAGACTCTGGGGACGCCCCGCGAGCGAACGGTCTTCCTTTGCCCGTTAATTAATCCAACCCAGGTTATTAAACGTAGCTGGGGGTCTTCGAGCTTGGCTTGTGGACTTCAACTCCCAGAATTCCTCAGCCAGGCACGCTGGCTGAGGAATTCTGGGAGTTGAAGTCTACAAGTCAAAAGGGCCAAGTTTGAAGACCAACCTAACTTATCTCGTCCTACCTAACCTGCTGAATTGGGAGGGACAATTAGGGAATGAGCAGCACCTGGATAGTTTGATTGACGGCCACAGGTGGAGCTCGGTTGGGAGCAGGCTACCTTTGCAGCAGGCAAATGAATTGTAATTTCTTTAAAAAATAAATAGAATTTTTTAAATATAAAATGGAGGCCGGCAGACTTGGAAAATTGGGAAACAATTCCAGGTAAGCCGGAAAGATTCCCCTCCATTTTCATGTCATTTTTAGCCGCAGAGACCTAGCACCTGCTCACCCTTGATAACATGGAAGGCTAAAGGGCCATTTTCTATATTGTCCCCTTTTCCTGCTCAGTTTTGAAAGCCCCTGGGTTAAAAATGCAGAAATGAGATTTTTAAAAACCCGTTGTTCTAATTTGTGGACCTGAGAATTTTGAAACGCTTTTGGTGAATTCAGTTTGAGGAGATGTTGGAGAGTCCTGGGTGCGAATCTCTTTTGAATTATTTCATTTATTTTTATTTGTTTAGTCAGCCCAGTGGCTCTGGCAGGTAAATGGGATTCAGAATTCAGGAGAAGCAAGTGGGTAAAAAGGCCTCCTCATAATAAATTGTTAGAAATAATTTATGAATACATAAAGTTATAAATTCTAAAATAATCCAGGATGTCTCTTGAAGGGCTTTTGCCGTTAATTGATTGTCTTGCATTTATGAAATCTATCTAGCTGCCCATTAGGACTTCTGTTCGTCCTTTCTAGGAAACAAAACCCGTAATGTTTCTCCTCTGAGCAGATGCCACGATATAGCGCTTTTGAAATCTGTAGGGTTCATTAGCATTTTTTAAAAAAATACTTCCTGGCTGGATATGTAGATATATAAACTTAAATTCGTTAAACTCTTCTCTGTTGTGCAGGAAAATAAAGGTCATGGATCTGAGCGTAAAGATCAGCTCTCTCGACTAAAGGAAGGAGATCCCGAATTGTACAAGTTTCTGGGAGAAAATGGGAAGACTTTGCTTAATTTTGATGATTCGGATGAAGAGAAGAACCATCACGTGTTGCCTGAAAAATGAGAGGTAATTGATTTATTTTCAATATAACCGAACATCAGGAATGGCCTGACTGCTGATAATTAGCGCCCTGATGCCAATTAGACTTTATCACATTGTCACTGAAAATGGTGGAACACTGGAAGGAAGTCGCCCATACCTCTCTCCTTCTTTCTCTCCCTATTTCGCTCATTCTTTTTTTTCCTTCCCTGTCTTTCTCCCTTTTCCTTCCTTCCTTCCAAGGCAGGCTCAGGAATTCTGGGAGTTGAAGTCCTCAGGTCACTAAAGGGCCATTGTTCATTTGGAGAGGGGCCCTTCTCCTCCCCCCCCCCCCCTTATTTCTAGGATGTGGGTTTTGGAAGCCTCCCCCTTTACAGGGTTGTGCCCCCCCATCAAATAAAATATTTTCTTCTCCTTGATCCTCCCATCTCCATTAGAAAAACCCAGGTGCTTTGCTTATTTATTGCTCTATTTATTATTAAAACTTATATTTTGCCCATCTCGCCTGCCCCCTCCTGAGCTCTGCAGACAATCCATTAATTAGCACTGGACATTAATTAGCACACAGCTGCCCTTTCTGCCCGCCACTCCCACCCCTTGTCCCCAATGAGGTTGGATTGACACCAAGTCTTTCTTCCCTTCTCCAGCAGGCGAGAAGGCCATGCCTCAACGGAGGAGTCATCGGAAACCGCTCTCTCGGGCAGAGTTGCAACAGCTGGCACAAGGAGGAGAGGACCTGGTGGAAGACTTGGACTTTTCCGATGCAGACTGATGGATGGACAGACTGGAGGGTGGGGGGGCAGGGGTGGGGAAGGGGCTGCATTGTTCCAGCTGGCCCTGAAGCCGAATTTGTGCACTGGAGGGACAGGCCAGAAAATTGGTCAGCCGGCAGGGCAGCCTTAAAAAGCCTGTGCCCCATGGCTGCAAAAACTGCCTCTTTCGAATAATGTGGGTTCTTAAAATCATCTCAAAATAAAACCTTAAAACCATCTCAAAAAAGAAAAAAGAGGCCGGCCTTCAATGCTGCCCCTTCCTCTTCTGGAGACGCAGAGATGAAGATCAACTTCCCACCGCAGTTGCAGCCGGAACACTTTTACAGACCATTTTCTTTTTTAAAGACTTGGCTCTTTTTTGGACCAAACCCAGCAGGAAGAGCTGGACGAGACAGCACAGTGCATGCTTTGAATCCACCACCACCCCCAATTCCCCCCAATGTTTATTTCTGTATGGGAAGGGAAGGTTTGCGTTGGTTCTCGGCTTGTAAAAACAGCCTGTTGTCGTTTTCTTTCAAAGGCCTGGATCTCTTTGCACTGAAACTGCAGCGGGCAAAACGGCTGCATCCCGATGGAGAAACGTTTTGCCCTGCAGCTTTCACTGCATTGCGACCCATTGCATTGCGACCTTTTTTCACCCCACCTGTGGTGCCCACCAGGAACTGAGACCCACACACTTGTTTTTTGAGGTCACCTGACAGAACAGATCTAGGATAAGGAGATAGCATTGGTCGGGAGGGGATTCCCCCAAGTTAGCCAGGATATCTCTGTAATTTGCAAGTTAGATGAAGGAGTCTTATGTCTTCAGCTTGGCTAAAGAACCGTGTTTTGTGGTTTACGGAGATATGCTTGAAATGCAAAGTCCCCATAAATCTGGAAACATGGCTGCTCTAGCTTTTTAAACTGGATGGGAGGGTGAAGGCATAACGGCTGTTAGCTTTTGCCTTGGGTAAAGACCATTGATGTCTGGTAGGATTGTGTAGATTCGGGTTGTAGGACAAAGTTGAGGTGTCAGAAGAACTTGGATCAGGGTTTTTTAACCTTAACTTGATGTGTGGACTTCAAATTCCACAACTCTTGAGTGTTGAAACCCACACATCTTGCTAAGGGGGAGAAACCCTGATCTCTAGGGTCATGTAAACCCACCAGGTATGTCAAGAACTGAACTCTTGCTTTCAGAAAGCCAAACGGCTCTTGGAAGGCTGGACTTCAGTTCCCAGAAATCAGTTTTAAAACACTTTGGGAATTAAAGCTTGCCCATTGAAAGATGCAAATTTCAAAGGGATGAGTTTTAACTCCCGGAATTAATTTAATTTAGCTCCTGCGACTTAATCTCCAGCAGTCTCCAGCACATGGACTGGAGAATTCTGGGAATTGAAGTTCAATCTTGGAGGTAGAAGTCCCAGGTCTTCTAGGTGGGCTTCCACAGGATTCTGCTAAAAATTCTTACACCAAGGAAACACCGCATCTGAATGGGAAACCTTCAATTCCCAGAACTCTGCAACCTTGGGGTGTAGAGTTACGGGGAATGAAGTTAACTTCCCATCCAGATGGGAGGGCAAACAGATGGAAGGTAAACGGGTGGAACCCAGACTTCTCCAGTTTATGTCTGTATTCTGGGAATTTTAAAGTCCAACATAGAATTTCTGATAGAGCTTTGGCCCCCAGAATGCTTAGCAACGTAGCTGGATAATTCTGGGAAATAAGATCATCCATGTTGGGGTTGGGGTGTGTCATTCTCCACACTTAGACGTTTTGGGGCTGAGGTCCACTTATTTGGGATGCGCAGAACTTGGGTTCCTTTGAGTTGTGAGATTGCAAATCCCCACAGCTACAAATGTACAGGAATTGAAGTTCTTTAAGCCATTCCCCCCCACCCACCCCAGAAATGGGTACACCTCATCCCTGAAGCCTTGGGGGTCTCCGGTAGGTCTCAGCCTTGGCAGGCTTAAAGATGGGTGGACTTCAGCCTTAGTTGAAAGTCTACCCAACTTAAAACTTGTCAAAGTTGAGAAAAGTTGTTGTAGAACCTCAACCCCGCCCCAATCTCCCCAGCAACTAGACAGGTGAGCCAGAAAACAGGTGTGTCTTGAGGTAAGTCTGCAGTTCCTCCCTTGGTCTAAGTAGACATGCACAATGTGTCCAAAATAGGGGCTTCTTGGCTCCAAGACCTCGGCACTTAATTTCAATAATACACTTGTGCATGCCTACTTGTATCAAGGGCTGCACAGAGGGCGCAAGCTCTGTGCATGGTGGGTCCTGCCCTGGAAGGCTGGAGGGGGGTGGAAAAAGGGTCAGGGGCCAGCCCTGGTCCAAGGGGGGCTGGCGAGGAGGCCCTGGGGAGGTCTGGGGCGTCCAAGCCCCCTGGGGCAGCCTCAGGCATCCCAGGGCCTCTCTTGCCAGCTCCTCTTGCGCCACGGTTGAAGTCGAGGGTCTTGGGGGGGGCTGGGGGAGGCTGAGAGGCCGGGGCAGGGCGGCTGCCAAGGTCCTTGGCTCTGGGGGGGGCATTTTGCCCACTTCAAGCCAAAGACATTGGCAAGCTGCTCTCTCTGCGCCCCCCCTCCTGAGCCTCCCTCAGCCCCCACCAATGCCCTTGGCTTCAATCCTGGCCTAGGGGGGGCCTTGGGGGGGGAGGGGAGGTCCTGGGAGGGGGGGAACTTCCCCCCTCCTCCCAGGATCTCCTCTTCCCCCCCAAGGCCCCCTCTAGGCCAGGATTGAAGCCAAAGGGGTGGGGGAGGGAGGTGGGGGGAGGGAGGGGGGTGGGTTGGGGGGAGGGGGGTGGGGTGGGTGGGTTGGGGGGAGGGGGGGTGGGGAGGGGGGAGGGTGTGGGTGGGAGGGTGGGGAACCAGAGGGGGGGTGTACTTCTTGTTTTCTTGACCTCTAATAAAGATTGTGAAAAGTGCAGCATCCCGCCTCTTTCTTTCCCCTCCCCCCCCCCACCCACCCTCCCCCCCCCCCACCCGCCCTCCACCCCACCCCACCCACCCTCCCCCCCATTTCCCTCCCTCCTCTTGGTTCCCCTCCCCATCTTTGGCCCCAAGGGGTGCCCGAGGTAGGGAGGGGCAGGCCCTGGGTGCCCCCCCAGGCTTGTCAGGGTGGATGGGGCATCTTCCCAGGGCTCCCCTCCTCTTCCCCTCCCTCCCTCCACCCCAGGAGGGCTGCTGGGGGCTAGGCGGAGGTGGGGGGAGCCCTGGAAGGAGGTTGGAGGCTGGGGGGGGGTCTCCTTGCCGAACACCCCATCTCTTCCCTTCCCAGCTCCCTTGGTGCCATCTGGCAGGCACCCCGTGGGTGGCAAAGACTCAGGAGGGAAAGGGAGGCCCGGGAGGGGGGAGGAATGGGCAGGCTCTCCCCAACATTTAAAGGGAGGAGTCTGTGCCTGCCGATGCCCCCCCTTCACCCCAGGGCCTCCCATTCCCTCCTTTGCCCGTGCCTGCACCCGTGGCACCAGGGGAGTTGGGAAGGGGAGAGAAAGGGGCGTTGGCAAGGAGCCCTGGCAAGGAGCCACCCCGTCAGCCTCCAACCTCCTTCCAGGGCTCCCCCCACCTCCGCCTAGCCCCCAGCAGCCCTCCTGGGGTGGAGGGAGGGAGGGGAAGAGGAGGGGAGCCCTGGGAAGATGCCCCATCCACCCTGGCAGGCCTGGGGGGGCACCCAGGGCCTGCCCCTCCCTACCTCGGGCACCCCTTGGGGCCAAAGATGGGGGGGCCAAGAGGAGGGAGGGAAATGCAGGTGCTGGGAAGATTGGGAGGGGGCAGGCAGGCCAGGTGGTTGGAGGGCTGAGTCTGCCTCTCAAGCCCCTGGCCTGCCTGTCCCCCCTCCTCCTTCCCAGCACCTGTACCCTCCACCCCCAACTTACCTGTTCTTACCTGTTCTCCGTGTCCTTCGCCGTCTGGTGGGGTTCCCACAGCCGGTACCATCCCATACTTACCCGCTTTGGTCTAAGCTGGCTCAGACCAAGTAACCTGGGCTGTGTGTACCCACCACCCTCTCCCCCAACTTTAATGTTCCCTGTCCCCAGGAATCTAAGTTGTGAAGGACGCACCCCGACCCGTACCTGTTTTTATAAACTGAGTGAACTCTTCATTTTTATTGTTATTTCAATTGCTTTGCTGGGAAGCCTTAATTTTAAAGTGATGGATACTTTGACATGAAGCTAAGGTCCTACTGAGCTATCTTGGCTTAAGTGTGGTTTCTGTTCAAAATGCACTAAGGGAGGGAGAAAAAAAGACTGCAGGGGTGTTTTAAAAGTTTAGCCCCTGCATTCTTTTTTCCACCCAAGTGGCCAAGCACACAAACACACACACACACAGAGGTTGAAAGCTGGCAAGGGCTCCATGTTAACTCCTGGGTGTGGATACCAGGGAAAATATGCAATTCCCTATCCTCACCAAGGCTGCCCTGCCTTTTTTAAAAACCAAACCCTGCATTCTTTGTGCACAAAAGCCAATTAAAATGGAGCATAGCTCTGTGTTGTATGTGCACACACACACACACATACACAAAGGAGAATGTAGCTGAGGGTTGAACTAAAGTCCCTGGTGCTCTCCGAGTTTGGTTTTCTTGCAGACGTTTCGTTATCCAACTAGGTAACGTCATCCATGCACTAATGAGGTTACCGAGTTGGGTAATGAAACATCTCCAAGGCAGCAACGTCAGAGAGCACCAAGACACACACACTCTCTCTTTCATACACACACACACATTCTTTGAAAGCTGGCAAGGGCTCCATATTAAGTCCTGGGTGTGGATACCAGGGAAAATATGCAATTCCCTATCCTCACCAAGGCTGCCCTGCCTTTTTTAAAAACCAAACCCTGCATTCTTTGTGCACAAAAGCCAATTAAAATGGAGCATAGCTCTGTGTTGTATGTGCACACACACACACACATACACAAAGGAGAATGTAGCTGAGGGTTGAACTAAAGTCCCTGGTGCTCTCCGAGTTTGGTTTTCTTGCAGACGTTTCGTTATCCAACTAGGTAACGTCATCCATGCACTAATGAGGTTACCGAGTTGGGTAATGAAACATCTCCAAGGCAGCAACCTCAGAGAGCACCAAGACACACACACACACTCTCTTTCACACACACACACACACACACACACACACACACACACACACACACACATTCTTTGAAAGCTGGCAAGGGCTCCATATTAAGTCCTGGGTGTGGATACCGGGCAAAATGTGCAATTCCATATCCTCACCCAGGCTGCCCTGCCTTTTTTAAAAAACAAAGCAAAACCCTGCATTCTTTGTGCACAAAAGCCAATTAAAATGGAGAATATCTCTGTGTTGTATGCACACAGACACAGACACAAGAGGAGAATGTAGCTGAGGGTTGAACTCAAGTCCCTGATGCTCTCCGAGTTTGGTTTTCTTGCAGACGTTTCGTTATCCAACTAGGTAACGTCATCCATGCACTAATGAGGTTACCGAGTTGGGTAATGAAACATCTCCAAGGCAGCAACGTCAGAGAGCACCAAGACACACACACTCTCTCTTTCATACACACACACACATTCTTTGAAAGCTGGCAAGGGCTCCATATTAAGTCCTGGGTGTGGATACCAGGGAAAATATGCAATTCCCTATCCTCACCAAGGCTGCCCTGCCTTTTTTAAAAACCAAACCCTGCATTCTTTGTGCACAAAAGCCAATTAAAATGGAGCATAGCTCTGTGTTGTATGTGCACACACACACACACACATACACAAAGGAGAATGTAGCTGAGGGTTGAACTAAAGTCCCTGGTGCTCTCCGAGTTTGGTTTTCTTGCAGACGTTTCGTTATCCAACTAGGTAACGTCATCCATGCACTAATGAGGTTACCGAGTTGGGTAATGAAACATCTCCAAGGCAGCAACCTCAGAGAGCACCAAGACACACACACACTCTCTTTCACACACACACACACACACACACACACACACACACACACACACACACACACACACATTCTTTGAAAGCTGGCAAGGGCTCCATATTAAGTCCTGGGTGTGGATACCGGGCAAAATGTGCAATTCCATATCCTCACCCAGGCTGCCCTGCCTTTTTTAAAAAACAAAGCAAAACCCTGCATTCTTTGTGCACAAAAGCCAATTAAAATGGAGAATATCTCTGTGTTGTATGCACACAGACACAGACACAAGAGGAGAATGTAGCTGAGGGTTGAACTCAAGTCCCTGATGCTCTCCGAGTTTGGTTTTCTTGCAGACGTTTCGTTATCCAACTAGGTAACGTCATCCATGCACTAATGAGGTTACCGAGTTGGGTAATGAAACATCTCCAAGGCAGCAACCTCAGAGAGCACCAAGACACACACACTCTCTCTTTCATACACACACACACACACACACACACACACATTCTTTGAAAGCTGGCAAGGGCTCCATATTAAGTCCTGGGTGTGGGTACCGGGGAAAATGTGCAATTCCATATCCTCACCCAGGCTGCCCTGCCTTTTTTAAAAAACAAAGCAAAACCCTGCATTCTTTGTGCACAAAAGCCAATTAAAATGGAGAATATCTCTGTGTTGTATGCACACAGACACAGACACAAGAGGAGAATGTAGCTGAGGGTTGAACTCAAGTCCCTGGTGCTCTCCGAGTTTGGTTTTCTTGCAGACGTTTCGTTATCCAACTAGGTAACGTCATCCATGCACTAATGAGGTTACCTAGTTGGGTAATGAAATGTCTCCAAGGCAGCAACCTCAGAGGGCATTAAGAGACACAGTCTCAGTCTCAAACACACACACACACATCCAGAAGGGAAGCACTGGGTTCCCCCCCAAGTACAATATCCTACCTGTTTCTGTCTATCTTTTTCCTAACAACTCCCTGGGCAGATAATCTGCTGCTGATGGACTCTTCTAAGGAGCAAATGCCTAGAAAGGGCAGGATGGGGACAAGCAATAAAAGCAACACGATGCACACCAAAGATAGAAACAGAAAGTCAAAGAAAAAGAAAGAAGGTAATCCACAGGACTGGCTGTGCCGTATCATCCAAAAAATAAAAAATAAACATGGAGCGGAGTTCAGACGTTGGATCGCTTCGTCTTTGGTATTACTTCGAAAGCTGCCTTCCGGTGGAGGGTGGGCGAAGCTCCGCGGGAGGCGGGTTGCAATCCGTGGGCCGCAGGGCGGGCGGGTGGAGTGGGAAAGCCAGCGGGAAGATGGCCATATACAACACCTGGCCCACCCTCTTGGCTACCTGGAGAAAAAACATCAAGGAAAGGGGAAATGAGGCACCTGCACACAGCAGCAGTAAGAGGCATTAAAAAACGGGTGGATGTTTCGATTTTGACAAGCAAAATGCACGGGCAAGAAGTCAGATTCACTTAAGAACTGTGGCAAGAACAGCGATAAAATGGGGCAAAACTCAAATGTGTCACAACAAATGTTGAGAGCTATCTCTGTTTACCGGAAGGAAAGCCTGTATCCTACCTAGCCTGTTCCATCAGCTGCCTGTCTAGTTCAGGGACCTGGCTTTTCTTCCGGAAAATGGGATTTCTCCCACTTTGCCAGGCCAGCTGAAAGCCCGGAAGCCAAGTTCCCCAGCCTTAAGGCTCCTGCCAACCTGGGCAAGAGATTCCCTCCTCCGCGATGCCACCCGGGGTTTTAAGCTGCACTTTCTCTGGGCGCCCTTCTCACGTTTGGAAGACCGTCTGGCTGCTTCCTAGTTTTTGCATTCTGTCGGGTTTCATTCGCGTGGCCGGAGAAGAATAAAACAATAAAGAAACCCAAAGAGTTAAACTGGGTTGAACTTCGGGGCTCAATAGAAAGAAACCCTAAAAACCCCTAAACTCCCTCGGTTTACGATCCCTGGTTGACGGCTCAGCCCAGGGAGGGCAAACCAGCCTCTTTCCCCCTCGGCAACTCCGCCTGTGCCGAGGGGGAAGGACCCAAGCCAGGATTTGAACTCCGAACCCACCAGGGAGCCCCCTCGTCCCCCCGGCAGGAGAGGCGGAGGGAAGCCCGGCCGGCAAAGCTACACGTGTCCGGCTTCCCCTCTCAGGAGCCCCGCCGGCTGCGTTCGCACGACCTGCCCGACCCGGGTCCGGGATTCCCCGCTTCTCGCTCGGCCCCAACGCCCCCCTCCCGCCCACCCCGTTGCTAGGGCAGCTCAGGAGGACCAGCACCATGGGGCCGGTAGTCCGGCACTCCGTCACGAAGGGCCTCCCGGAGCTCACCTCCTTTGCCGGGCTCGGGTCCCCCGACGCGGCTCCCCGACTGCGGCCTCCGCGACGCCGCAAAATGTCCGCCCAGGCCAGGCCCAACTGGAGAACGGCTGCCCTGCTCCTCCCACTTCCGGTTGCCGACGGAGGGAGGGAAGGATGGGCACTTCCGGGAGGGCTCGCGAAGGCGCTACGCCCAAAAAGGCCACTGGAGGGCAGAGTTTCACGCCCTGGGCTATAGATGGTCTTAGAAGCCCCTTTCTGGCCGCTACTTCCAAAAGAACCACAGGAGGGCGCTGTTTCATGGCTGGGCTATGTAAAGCCTTTCAGTCCACTGTGCACCCCGGCAGCATAGCGCAGAAAAGAGGACGGGAAATAGAAGAGAACGGTGCTGCCAATGGACAGGAAGTTGATGACGGCCATACTGGGAAGGTCGTTGTCAAAGGCTCTGGCAAACGAACGTAGCGTAGCGGACTGACAGGAAGTTCGCCATGGCGAGAAGGTCGCTGAGAAAGGAAGTTGACACGGAAGACTAAGAAGAACGGACAGGAAGTCGGCCATAATAGGAGGGTCGATTCCAAATAAAACGGGGGATGGAGAATTTAAACGGACAGGAAGTCCGCCATTTTGAGAAGGTCTCTGTGAAAGGGGACGCTCTGCGCTTTGTCGCTTCGCTTCTCTGTGTCCCGATCTAGGCAAAAGGCCTACTATGGTCCCCGTGTTAACGCTATGGGACGGGGAACCGTGCCATCCTGTGGCCAAACCGAGTATTGCAGCCGCCGCATTTTAAGGTTATTATTCTCTATCTTTATTATTAGCGCCTGATTAATATTAATAGGGCGACGGGTAGGTCACAGGCGCAGAATAAAATGCCCTAATATTAATAAGCTTTTATTAATAAAGAATAATAATTTTCAAACGCCATTTAAAAGGTTTTTCTTTGGTTGGCTGCTACTCCGGCTTGGACCACAGGAGGGCACTGTTTTCCGTCCCTTAGCGGTAGCGGCATTAAGGGCGTCGAAAAGGCCTCCGTGCTAATGCTATGGGTCGGAAAAGTGCCATCCTGTGGTCAAATCGGGAATTGCGGCCGCCAAAAGAAATAAAGGTTTTTAATAGCGTTTTAAATCTACGGACTCTAACTTGTTGATCGGACGTGAAGTCCGCCGGGCCCAGAACGTCGCCGCGAAAGGAAGTTGGAGGATGACTAAGAAGAACGGACAGGAAGTCGGCCATGATGGAAAGGTCGTTTTTCCAAAGACCCTGGGGGACGGCATTTTTGATCTGACAGGAAGTCGGCCATATCGAGAAGGTCTCTGTGAAAGTGGACGCTCTGCGCTTTGTCGCTTCGCTTCTTGTGTCCCGATCTAGGCAAAAGGCCTACTATGGTCCCCGGGTTAACGCTATGGGACGGAGAAGCGTGCCATCCTGTGGCCAAACCGAATATTGCGGCCGCCGCATTTTAAGGTTATTATTCTCTATCTTTATTATTAGCGCCTTATTAATATTAGTAGGGCGGCGGGTGGGTCACAGGCGCAGAATAAAATGCCCTAATATTAATAAGCTTTTATTAATAAAGAATAATAATCTTAAAACGCCATTTAAAAGGTTTTTCTTTTGTTGGCTGCTACGCCGGCTTGGACCACAGGAGGGCACTGTTTTCCGTCCCTTAGCGGTAGCGGCATTAAGGGCGTCGAAAAGGCCTCCGTGCTAATGCTATAGGACGGAAAACTGCCATCCTGTGGTCAAATCGGGAATTGCGGCCGCCAAAAGAAATAAAGCTTTTTAATAGCGTTTTAAATCTACGGACTCTAACTTGTTGATCGGACGTGAAGTCCGCGGGGCCCAGAACGTCGCCGCGAGAGGAAGTTGGAGGATGACTAAGAAGAACGGACAGGAAGTCGGCCATGACGGAGAGGTCCATGGGAACGGCGGATATCGACGGACAGGAAATTCGGCTGGCCGAGAAGGTCTCTCGGAGATTACACGTGATGAACGAGACGGCAGACACGCGCACAAGTCCGACGGAAGCGGCTCGACCCTTTCGGAGAAGCGTAGAGCGGCGACGCTTCGGCGACGCTCTGCGCTTTCGCGCTTCGCTTCTCGGTGTCCCATCCTAGGCAAAAGGCCTACGGGGGAATCAATACTAATACGATGGGACGGAAAAGCGCGCCCTCCCGTGGTCGAACCGGGTATTGCGACCGCCAAAAACAAATACACCTTTTAAATAGGATTTTAAGGTTATTATTCTCCATCTTTATTCTTAACACCTTATTCTTAAATATGTTAATATTATTTTGTTAACATTAACGCATTATTAATATTAATAGGGCGACAGATGGCCACTTTGCTGAGATGCAGGCGCAGAATTAAACAGCCTAGCATTAAAAAGGTTTTACTAATAAAGAATAATCATCTTAAAATGCCATTTAAAAGATTTATTTCTTTTGGTGGCTGCCATACCTAGCTTCAATAGATACAGAATAATAATCTTAACATCATGTTAAAAGGGTTTCTTTCCTTTTGTGGCTGCTATTCCTTCTTTAAGCGCAGGACTCTCACTCTAGGACTGCTTGCCACAAACGCTGGCCTCCCTTCCTGTGTGGCTAGAAAAGCAGAACGTCTTTGGCTGCTTGCAGAAGAGTTGGGACGGAAAGGCGTAAAGGAACATCACATATCAATCACAACTGTCTATTAAGTCTGTAAACTCACCCTGAATAGGCAAAGTGTAGAATATTCCAAAGCTCTTCTACTGGATTGTGGCGGTTCAAGTTGCTTGCGGAAATTGTGCAGAGGTGTTTTGTGCCTGTTAGAATCCCCTCGGTTGTATCAGGCTGTAATTATAATTCTATATTGGCTAAATTTGCAGCCTTGTTGCCCTGGCCTTGCCCCCACCCCAACTTAAAAGACGAGACACCTGGGCTGCAGATGCTGTGGCCTCTTACGAGCAGGGATGAATGCAGGTTTTATTCAACTTACTTTGGGTTTATGTTAAATTCATTAAAATTGCAGTTTCCTTCCTAGAGGCAACTGCCAAAAAACAGCCACTTTGTTTAGCATTTCTTATCTGAGCCCACAAATCCCTTTATCTCCTTTTTGGATTCATTCCTGCACTCGATAGGCGGCCAAACAGTTGGGGTGAAGAGATGCAGACTGAAAGCAGGGCTTCAGCAGGAGCAGCCCAGGGCTGCAAAACCAATTGGATTTCCTTTTCCGCCTTTTCCCACAAGATTGCACGCACAACTCCTGACCCTTTGTGTGTAGCTGGATTGTTTCCCTGCATCAGGGTGCACTGTGCGATGGGAAGCGGCTTTGGGGATCTCTGCCCTGCATGTACCCTCTTGTTGCCCCAACCGTGTGCTAGCCGGAGGTAGCCTGATGCTGAACGGGGGTGGTTTGGGTCATCGGGACTTCTTCCTCACAAATTTTGCCTCACTGAAATGACACCCCAAACTTTGCTGGGGCTTGGGCAGCATTTCGTTTGAACAAAATACTGTTACAGGAAAGATGTTTCAGTGTGACAGTTGGATTCATCGCTGGGCAGAGAGACTGTCCAGAGGCTCCCAAATGACCTGGTGAACACACAGAGGGGACTCGGATCCCTCCTGGAAGACCTGCTCTGGAGTTACGGGGTAGCCACCGAATAGGGAGTGAGGCCCAAGAATTGACCAGGGTGTCCTCTGGGGGCTGGCAAAGTCACCTTGACCAGCGGTGGCCACGCTTCAGGAGAGGCCCAACAAAGTGTCTTTAGGGCTGTAGGGCCCACCTCTGGTTGCCGTGGCTTAGAAAGCCCCACCCCATCCTGGCTATATGTGATCGCCCTGCAAATCCAAAACTCTCACCAGACCTGAGGCGTTGCCTCCGTTGACAAGCAGATAGGCAGGGAGAAGCCCCCTTACGCTGCAGCCCCACGCCTCCTAACCTGGGTTAGGTGGGCTGAACTGAGCGTGCACCGCCTTTGGACAAAGTTCTACAAAGTTAGATGGACGGCAAACAAATTAATAAATTCCGTGAGTTCCAACTACTCGTTTCTCCCGTTTTATCCATACTTTCAATGATATACTATAAGGCACCGACATGTTATATACATTTTCCAAATAAATTATATTTATTTTTATATCAATTTATATATATGTGTGTGTATTGTTTTTTAATAAAATGTACACAATTTATTTCAATTAGATATTTAATATTCAGCATATATTAATATATAGATATCTCTAAGGAATATCATTTAGAAACATCAAACGTAAACATAAACACCTAGATGCAAACAAAGTCATCACTAAAAGCCAACATGGGTTTGTTAAAAACATCATGCCAGACAAATCTTATTGTGTTCTTTGACCGAGTGACAAAATTAGTGGACCAGAGGAATGCTGTGGATATAATTTACTTGGACTTCAGTAAGGCATTTGATAAAAATAGACCACAAACTACTACTCGATAAGATAGAAAAATGTGGGTTAGACAGCATCACCACTAGATGGATTTGTAGGTGCCTGACTGGCCATACTCAGCGTGTGCTCCTCAATGAAACTGCATCTACATGGAAGGAAGTGCGTAGTGGGGTACCCCAGGGCTCTGTTCTGGGCCCAGTGCTCTTCAACATCTTCATCAACGATTTGGACGAGGGTATAGATGGGGAAGTCATCAAATTTGCAGATGACACCAAGCTGGCAGGAATAGCCAACACTCCAGAAGATAGGCTTAAGATAATATATCTGGACAGACTTAAACACTGGGCGCTATCTAACAAAATGAAATTCAATGGTGAAAAAAGTAAGGTTCTGCATTTAGGCAGGAATAACCAAATGCAGAGTTATAGTATAGGTGGTACCTTGCTCAATAGTAGTTAATGTGAGACAGATCTCGGAGTCCTAGTGCACAATCACTTAAATAGGAGCCAGTGTGCTGCAGATGTCAAAAAAGTCAATACAGTGCTAGGCTGCATTAACAGAGGGACAGAATTAAGATTACGTGAAGTATTAATACCTCTTTACAATGCCTTGGTAAGGCCACACTTGGAATACTGCATCCAGTTTTGGTCATCATGATGTAAAAAAGATGTTGAGAACGTAGAAAGAGTGCGAAGAAAAGCAACAAAGATGAACAGGAGACTGGAGGCTAAAACATATAGGGAACGGTTGCTGGAATTGGGTATGTCTAGTTTGACGAAGAGAAGGATGAGGGGGGACTCGATAGCTGAGTTCCAGTATCTCAGGGGCTGCCCCAAAGAAGAGGGAGCCAAGCCATTCTCCAAAGCGCCCGAAGGAAGGAGAAGAAGCAACGGATGGAAACTAGTCAAGGAGAGAAGCAACCCGGAACGAAGGAGGAACTTCCTGACAGTGAGAACAATTAACCAGTGGAACAACCGGCCTCCAGAAGCTGTGAATGCTCCAACACTGGAAGTTTTTAAGAATTTTAATTTAATTTAATTTATTCATATTTCTATACTGCCCTTCTCCCGAAGAACTCAGGGTGGTGAACAGGGCAAGAATAAAAAACACAGAATTACAAAACTTAAAAAATGATTAAATACATGCCCACTAAAAAACAATTAATACATAGTAAAACCCCAAGAGACTGGCCAGCCATTTGTCTGAAATGGTATAGGGTTTCCTGCCTTAGCAGGGGGTTGGACTAGATGACCTCCAAGGTCCTTTCCAAAGGATAATAATAATAATAGTAATAATATTAATAATAATAATATTAATAATAATAATAAAAAAAATACAAGGGTACATACGTACAATCAATCTCCTTAAAGAAATAGCAGGGCAGGCGGTCAGCTTAGGGGAGAGGACCAAATGAGGGCCAGGGTGGCGGGAGGGGATCCCCCGCTAACGAGGTAATAGACAAACCCGGTTTTTTCCTGGAATGATTCGGCTTACCTGCAGCTCTGCCAGGCTTCTTTTTTTCCTTCTTGCGGCCTTGCCGGTGGACGCGCAGACCGGCTGCATAGCGCAGAAAAGAGGACGGGAAGAAGCAGAGAACCGTGCTGCCAATGGACAGGAAGTCGAAGACGGCCATACTGGGAAGGTCCTTGTCGAAGGGACTGCCGGACGACCGTAGCGTAGTAGAGGACTGACAGGAAGTCCGCCATGGCGAGAAGGTCGCTGAGAAAGGAAGTTGGCACGGAAGACTAAGAAGAGCGGACAGGAAGTCGGCCATAATAGGAGGGTCGAATCCAAATAAACCGGGGAATGGCCTATTTGACCGGACAGGAAGTCCGCCATATCGAGAAGGTCTCTGTGAAAGTGGACGCTCTGCGCTTTGTTGCTTTGCTTCTCGGTGTCCCGATCTAGGCAAAAGGCCTACTATGGTCCCCATGTTAACGCTATGGGACGGGGAACCGTGCCATCCTGTGGCCAAACCGAATATTGCAGCCGCCGCATTTTAAGGTTCTTTATTCTCTATCTTTATTATTAGTGCCTAATTAATATTAATAGGGCGACGGGCGGCGACACAGGCGCAGGATAAGATGTCCTAATATTAATAAGCTTTTATTAATAAAGAATAATAATCTTAAAACGCCATTTAAAAGGTTTTTCTTTTGTTGGCTGCTACGCCGGCTTGGACCACAGGAGGGCACCGTTTTCGGTCCCTTAGCGATAGCGGCATTGAGGCCGTCGAAAAGGCCTCCGTGCTAATGCTATGGGACGGAAAACCGCCATCCTGTGGTCAAAGCGGGAATTGCGACCGCCAAAAGAAAGAAAGCTTTTTAATAGCGTTTTTAAATCTACTCACTGTAACGTTGATCGGACCTGAAGTCCGCCGTGCCCAGAACGTCGCCGTGAAAGGAAGTTGGAGGACGACTAGGAAGGACGGACAGGAAGACGGCCATAATAGGAGGGTCGAATCCAAATAAACCGGGGGATGGCCTATTTGAACGGACAGGAAGTCCGCCATATCGAGAAGGTCTCTGTTAATGTGGACGCTCTGCGCTTTGTCGCTTAGCTTCTCGGTGTCCCTATCTAGGCAAAAGGCCTACTATGGTCCCCATGTTAACGCTATGGGACGGGGAACCGTGCCATCCTGTGGCCAAACCGAATATTGCAGCCGCCGCATTTTAAGGTTATTATTCTTTATCTTTATTATTAGCGCCTTATTAATATTAATAGGGCGGCGGGTGGCGACACAGGCGCGGGATAAGATGCCCTAATATTAATAAGCTTTTATTAATAAAGAATAATAATTTTCAAACGCCATTTAAAAGGTTTTTCTTTGGTTGTCTGCTACACGGGCTTGGACCACAGGAGGGCACTGTTTTCCGTCCCTTAGCGGTAGCGGCATTGAGGCCGTCGAAAAGGCCTCCGTGCTAATGCTATGGGACGGAAAACTGCCATCCTGTGGTCAAAGCGGGAATTGCGGCCGCCGAGAGAAATAAATCTTTTTAATGGCATTTTAAATCTACGGACTCCGTCCCTAACATTATCTATCTCTTTCTGGTCACTCGCCTTCCTCTTAAATGATTTAAAATGGATCAACCCCAGCCTCAGCTAAGAATGGGTACTGGCAGTTTGGGAGGGTGGGTAGATTCTTCCCCAGTAAAACAATAAAGGAAAGAAATGCGCCGATATCAGGCATTAATAGTTAGATGCTTTAAAAATGAAAGCTGGAATTGTTTTTTTTTAAAAAATAAATCTCAAATTCTGGAACTAGAAATGGCTAGACTGATAGAAGATGGACTGGACTAGTATTTGTGAATTTGGATCCAGTCTTAATGTAGACTGGGTAATCCTTATATAGCCCTTATATACATGACTGTTCCATCAGCTTAGCCTTGTAAGTATGGTGTTCTCCATAAATATCATTCTTCATTTCTATTAATTTCAACCAGTAGGTTCTCCAACTAGAACGGAGCACTTCGTTTTATAGAAATCTGATGCAGTTTTATTAAAATTCTGCCCATTTAAAAGAGTGCCCTCTTGTGCTTATTTTGGGCATAGTGACCTGTAGAGGACTACAAAGACCATATATAACTCAGGGCATAGGACAGGGCATGAACAGAGTGCCCTCTGTTTTTGCTGACAACTTCCACATTGGGGAGGTACGAAATGACGCAGGTTTTTCCACTGGGTTAAAACACCTTCAAAAGAAATCAGATCTGGAATTTCCACAAGGCCCACGAAAGCCGGAGCAGATCCTTCCTGCCTTGCAGAGCTGACAGAAGTTGTCGGGCTTTTTCCCCTTCGAGCGCAGCAGCGTTTGTGAGTCTGTGGCACGGGACATGAAGACGAGTTTGCAGTTGATTTCACTGGCTGCGTCTCTCTGGTTCTCCCTGAGTTGGGGGCTGTCATGTTCAGACAAGGAATATGTCCTCCCACATGTGAAATGCTGCAAAAAGTGTCCTGCAGGTTAGTGACACTGAAGATGTGGGGGGCATTCGAACGCAGATCTTGTTTTAATCCACTGTTGCTACATTTATGTAGCGTATATTGAGATGGTTACCTTTGAGAGCTGAATGCAATGAAATTTCTTTATAATGTATCCCGATTAGTATACATCTAAAGTGACAAAAATGTTTCTATCTATCTATCTATCTATCTATCTATCTATCTATCTATCTATCTATCCTTTAGGAGAAGAACTGGTGAATCGTTGCACGCCTACGTCCTCAACCGTGTGTGAGCCGTGCGATAAGAATTACTACAACGATAATTATACCTACTCACGGTGTAAAGCTTGCGCAGAATGCAAGGCCGGTAAGGCCCCATGGGCAAAAAAGAAAAGAAAAGATCACCGCCACATCCTCGCCCGTTTCCTTCACAGGAAAAGTGTCGCTTTGTGGTTTTTCACAACGGCGGCTTATGCCTGGCTGAGCTTGAATTGCTTTCCCCTGCTTTACAAATATTTTTTTTAAAAAAACAACACCCAAAACCTGGAGAGATCGGTGGCGAAATGTTTGTGCTGAGCTATCAGCCAACGCTCATTTTTTCCCCCTGTCTGTTTCCACAACGCTCCGCTAGAAAGGGTGGGGGGCCGCAAAACCTCGCCGTCCGAAATTCCCATCTTTGCAGTCCAGAATTGGTATTTTGTTTCTTGTAGAGCGAGGCCTCCGGGAAGTAAGAGCCTGTCAGAGGACTTCAAATACCGTCTGCGCCTGTCTTCCCGGCCACGCTCCCGAAGAGAGCCGAGAGGAGAAGAGTAAGGAACAAGGATGAGAGATGGGCCCACCCAAAATCAAACTTAGTGGGATAAAACCAAACATTTCCTCCCCTCCTTTTTTTTGGAAAAAAGGGAAGGTTTTTCTCAAATTTGTCACCCAATAGATGGCTTCTAGAGCAGGGGGTCCCCAATCCCCGGTCCGTGGCCGCGGCACGCCAGCAACCGGTCCGCACACACAAGCAAAGCCCCCATCCGCGGGATGCAGGCAGCATACGAAACCACGCGCCCTCCGGTCCGCAGAAAAACCTCTCTCCGCGGAACTGGTCCCCCAAAAGTTTGGGGGTCTCTGTTCTAGATGGGTTCACCCCTGCCCTTGGCGTGGTGGACCTTTATTTATCCTGAAACGAGTGCAGAGAAGAGCAACGGAGATGATCAGGGCTCCAGAGGCTCAATTGTATGACCGTCGAGGGAGCTAGCCATGTCTAGCCTAAAGAAGAGAAGGATTTTTTTGGCGGGGGGCGGGGGGAGGAGAAAACATGACAGCTGTCTTCCAATATTTGAGGGGCCGTCAAAGAGAAGAACGGGTCGACTTCTTCTGCCAAGCCCCAGAGAGCTGGACGAGAAGCCATGGAGGCAAGCTGGTCAAAGGGAGACCCAACCTAGAACTAAGGAGAAATTTTGTGACAGGGAGAAAAAACACAGGTTAATCCTTGTCTTACAAACTACTTGTTTAGTGACCGTTCAAAGTTACAACGGCGTGGGAAAAAAGGGACTTATGACCCGTTTTTTTCCACGCTTACGACCGTGGCAGGAGCCCCTGCGGTCACATGATCCAAATGCAACCAAATGCTTGACAACCGACTCGTACTTGTGACGGTTGCAACTTCCTTGGGTGTGTGTGTGTGTGTGTGTGTCGTGTAATCTCACTTAACAGATGTCTCGTTTAGCAACAGAAATTGTTCACTAGTTCCTCCCGTGTCATTTTGCAGGATGCAAACCCTGTCCCAGCGGGTATTTTTCCCTCGGAGGGAATGAGAAATGTCGTCCGTGGACCAAGTATGTATTTACTTCAGTGAACCTCACAGGAATGGGGAGTGGCGGTGTGGGGGGTCAGCCCTTCGAGGTAGGCCAGGCTGAGAAACCATCCCTGCGGGGACTTCAAAGGATCCTCAGGGCTAAGTGAGGCGGGGAGGAAAAAATCACCCAAATTGGAGTTTCTTCTTTTTGATACTTGGGTGGGACCCGTTCAGGTAGGCACCTTGGCGCGATTTAAAGGGAAGTTTCAGTGCCCAGAAGGAAATGCAGCGGAGTGCAGTTGCTCCTCATGGGTCTAGGGGTATTTCGCTGCGGCCCGATTGCAAAGAGAGGCCGGGATAAGGTGGGCGCAAGACGGGCGTGAACGTCGGAAGGAGAACGCGAAGGAAATTTCAGTCCTAGGAAAGCGAAAAGGGCAAGGAAGAGATTTCCACCCGTGATTTTAAAATCTCGGTGACCACTCCCAGAATACCTGAGGAGTCCAGGAATACCTGGCTGGGGAATTCTGGGAGCTGAAGTCCACAGGTTTTTAAATAGTTAAGATTGAGACACACTGATTTAAAACTACCCACCTTTGGGTTCTTTTGTGGCGAGGAGCAGTCTCTGTGAAATGTCTTCTTCTTGTTGTTGTTGATGTTGAGTAACCCATCCTTAAAGGTCTTGAACCCTGGCTGGAAACGTCTCTTTCTTTCTATTTCGTAGTTGCACAGCCAGCGGAAAGGAAACCCTACGATCCGGCAAGCGAGACGCTGACACGATTTGTGACAAGCCGCCCAGCCAGATTCCCACCCGGCACCCTGTCACGCAGCGCAGTCCTTTTCCAAAGCAGACGAGCGTCTTCATCACAAAGCTGGATTCACCTCCGGTTGTTGAGGCTACAAATCCAGGTAAATAAAGGTGCGGGCAAGTTAATCCCCCCAAAATTTAGAGAGTCTGCAAGGGAAAAACTGCAGAGTTGGGCGCAGTCTAGAACGTAGAATAATAAAGTGGGAGATTTCATTGGGCTTTCCTCTTCTGTTTTATTCTGTTGATTTTTTTTATATATATATAAATAATGTTTTTTAGGATTTTTATGGATTCTCATCACCGTTGTCCTCCTGCTGGCCCTAGCTGGGGTCTTGGTCTTCCTGTTTTTTTGTCGCAGGCGGAAGAAAACGTTCCTGAAAATTGCATGCGAGGAGATCTACGCTGTCCCTTGCAAGGGTGAGTGTGGGGCTGCCACCCCACAGGCCGGTTTAAAATCTGATTTTATTGGCTTTTCTACACGCTTCCCTTCCCTTTTCCCTCCCCTATTTTTCCCCCACCATTTTCTTTTGTGGTTTTGTATTTTATGCTATAAACTAATTTTTTTTTTAAAAAATGACATAACTGCAAGGCCTGGCCCTAAGTGATTTTTTTCAACGCTGTTGTAAACTTCAGAGGGTGGCTAAACAAATGGGCGTAATTTGTAGTTTCATTACAAGCTAAGAAACGCTTCGTTTCACCTAAGGCCATTGGCGTGCCCCATTTTGACTTGTCTTCTCTGAAATATAATTTTTACACACACACCCCCACGCCCCTTCTCTCTCCTTTCAGATAAAGAGACCGATTACCGAATACCGATTCAAGAAGAAGACGTCGGCGTTAAATCCAAATTTGTTCAGGGGTGACCTAAGAAAAAAGAAAAAGAGGAAAAAAAAATACCCAAAGAATTTTGACTTTCCGAATCAGAAATAGCTCAAGAGTTTATCTGAGTTTGTTTTTCAATCGATGCCTTTATTGTTCTAAATGAATCAACAATCTTTTCCGTATCTTTCTTTCCATTTCTCCTCCATGATGTTGTTTGAGGGTTTGGGGGTTTTTTTGGGGGGGGTCCTTCTGAAGAAGAACCTGCCTGGATTTACATATTTTTTTCCCCACAAGCCTTCTTTGTTTAAAAAAAAAAGAATGAAAAATGTGCTTGCAAATCATTCTACTCTTATGTTTTTAGTCATTCAAGGATCACAGGAAGTGTAGTAACCCCGTGTCTTGATTTCTCAGGAAACTTTGAGGTTTAATCAGGAATCTGAGAATTATAACAAGGAAGCAACGTGGGCCCAGTTGATACAGTGAAATAATTAATATAATTGTTATAATAATATCACGATAACAATTGTTAATATTTGTGGCTCAGCTTCCAATCATTCAGGTTGTAAATAAGAGCCAACAGTCGTCATTTCCAATGTACAGTGCGGAACGCGACAGAATTCAGTTAAAACCAAACGCGTTTTGGAAATATTTTAAAAAGAGAAGCTGGCGACGGATATTCTGCTTCTGTAGAAGCAATACAGTTAACATTTTTTTAAGTTGAAGCCTCTTCAACTTTTCTGTCTGTTTCTTGAAGGAAACATTAAATTTTACTCTGAAAGAGGGAGTTGGAAAAGCATAAATATTTAGATGTAAATCCTCAATTAGAGCCACTGAGTCCCAATGGCTATTCAGAGGATTGTATTGGTGCATAATATGCCAGGTTGGGGTTTGATCTTGTAAAATACCATTTTTACCTGTGGGTGAAATCGTTAAGAGCTTCTTTTTTTTTAAAAAAAAATCAACATTAAAATAGGGATCTCCAAGGCTCTTGGTCAAAACTAAGAACAGAGAAAGTTTTCCAACATTGGGCAAACCCACCCAGGGAATTATACAGTTCACAAATAAGGAACAATCGTACAATTCATTGGACAGTATAACTCGCTCTTATTTCATTAGAGAGCGCGTCTAACTCCACATGGCTTTAAGTGTGACTGTCCAAGGGAATCTGGTTTTGAAATGGTCGTTTGAATGGACCATTTTGAGATTCAGCTGGTCCTTTTTTTTCCCCAATCCATCTCCACCGGGACAGCGCGAAATCTTTGGATCTCATTCAATTCTTCTCCTGGTCTTCCTGTGAATACTTTTCACGTCTGCTGATTTCGTTTCTGGCTAGGCTTTAACAGAATAGCAGATTGGGAAGGGACCCTAAAGGTCTTCCAGTCAATCCCCTGCTTTGTAGCTTGTTTGTAGATAGAGAAGATAGATGATAGGTAGATAGAGAGATGGAGAAATAGATAGATTAGGTAGACAGATATATATATATATATATAGATGGTGGATGGATAGATTTATAGATATGGATATAGATACAGAGATAGATATAGATTAGATAGATAGATAGATAGATAGATAGATAGATAGATAGATAGATAGATAGATAGATCTGGGAACTCTTAATTTTCAGATTCAGAAATCTAAAAAAACGGGTGATTTTGGCGCTACGCTTTTTTGAATTTTGAAATTATCAAGGTCTTCATAAACATTGATACCGCTGTTTTGCTTTTGTGAAATTTTTTTGTTTGCAAGTCAGACTTGTTGGTGGGGAGGGCAAAGTACATCTGAGAACAGAGGGGGAAATGTCACCTCTTGTGAAAGTTTGATCCAGCGGTTAAGGCACCAGGCTAGAAAGCAGGAGACTGCGAGTTCAAATCCCGCCTTAGGCATGGAAAGCTGGCAGGGTAACCTTGGGCCAGAGCCCTTCTCTCAGCCCAGCCCACCTGTTGTGGGGGAAATAGGAGGAGAAAGGTGTGTTGGATATGTCTCACCCTGAGTTACGTGTAAAAATAATAAAAGACAGGATGTCAAATAAACCTTTCTGTGTCTTTTTTTTGTTTTTGTTTTTACGAGCACAAAAGTATGACACTTTGGCTAAAGCCAATCTTCTTTTCACTGATCCTCTGATTTCCAGTTGCTCCTGGAAAGGCTCCCAGCAATCCTAGAGTTTGGAAATGACCTCAAAGGTCATCTAGTCCAACCCCTGTGATGCAAAAAATTGGCTTCCCCAAATTCTTGGACAGATAAGGCCCCAGCCACTGGTTTCAAACTTCTGAAAACTCATCACTTCTGTAAGGTAACTTGGATAAAGAAAGACATTAAATTATTGACTGGCCTAAATCTAACTTCAAAGAATGAGCTGAGAGTCCAAAGATAAGTCAGGAAAAAAAAGTGCCTCTACAATTCTCCCTGCAAATCTATTTTCCTCTACCAAGATTCTAAGAGAAGAAAGGAAAGAAAGAAAGAAAGAAAGAAAGAAAGAAAGAAAGAAAGAAAGAAAGAAAGAAAGAAAGAAAGAAAAAGAAAGAAAGAAAGAAAGAAAGAAAGAAAGAAAGAAAGAAAGAAAAAGAATCTATGGAGTTGACAAAGATGGTGGTGTGTGTTTCCAACAATTTTCACAGCCCCTTTCGCTCCTCTGATGAACTAGGCACAAAGTCATTAAGTAACAGGCGGATCTTCAGATTGTACCACCTGATTCCTTTTCAGAAAGAAAAAGAGAAACTAATCCTAGAAAAATCTGCATACGAAGAGAGACTCTGCAGAATCCAAAATAGCTGCGGCATCCGCCACCTATGTGGGTTTCGTAGTTTGGTTTTCGTTAATTCTTTGCCAGGTGAGAGGGACTTTCCCCATTCAAAGCTGCTGATGCTGGTAAAATCTACTATGCTTTGCTGCTGTTCTAATCCAGAATTATTCGGGGACCTGGGTACCACTTTATCCTAGCTCCCCTCACCTGGCAGAGAGACAAATCCTCCCACAGCTGGGCATTTTATTTTATTTTTATGTCTCTTCTTCACCTGCCTGGCAGCGAGGGTGAGCGGTTAGAGGCCCGGTTTCTGGAGGCTGCGGGAGAAAGGGGTGCAACTTTGGGATCCCCTCTTCTGTCCTTTGCCTTCCACAACCCGGCGGGGACGAGTCCACGGGACGAGTCCGGCCTTTGGCCCCAGGCTTGTCTGGCCGGTCCTGATGCCGAATGACGTTTAGCCCCTTGCTCAGCATCTGGAAAGGACAGCGGTTCGTTTGACGTCAAAGCTGAGTAAATTTCTTTCCCCACTCAAACCTCACAAGGGCGGCTCACTCCCTCGCTCACTCGGTTGGCGTGATTTCCCCGGCGGGGACCAAGCAGATCTCTTGCTTACCTTGCTGCTGAGGTTTCGACAGGAAATAGCCAAAAAAATAAAATAAAATAGTGAACGTAGCAAAAATCCACAGCCTGCCAGGGCTTCTGATCTTTGCAACCTCTAGCAAATTTGCAGGGCTGAAACCGCCGGTTGTGTGAACGCCACGGGCCTCTCAATTACGCCTGTCTGCGCATCCAGGAATCGCCCCCTAGCACATAGGGGGCATGCTGGGAGCATAATGCACCCCAAACAAAGCACTGGGAAGGGTAGAAAGCTGAGCTGAAGACCTTTTTTGGTGGGGGGGGGATTTGAGAATGAGGCAGAAAAACGGAGGCCACTGGAAGAGAACGGCCAAGAATTAGAAGACAAAGTTTGTCCTAGTGGTAGGTCATCCCACATCCCGTGTGCTTAATGAAGCACATGGTTGTGGCCACGGGGAAGAAAGAAACTGGATGCTGGACATTTGACCCCAGTTTAGGAGGCAATATATTATTATTATTATTATTATTATTATTATTATTATTATTATTATTATTATTATTATTATTATTATTATTAATTGGCTGTATATTATTCATGCATCATGTGCTGGGTGCGTGACGCGATCTCCCCATAGCACATCATCACCTACCCAAAGACCTCAATCTGGTACTTTTCCGAAATGTAGGAATGTCTCGAATCGAGAACCGGAGCGTTGGGAGCGGCACCCAGAGAGATCATCTCGTCCCATCGATCCTTCGAAACCACCCATTATTTTGCACTACCTGGGGACGATGGGAATTGTAGCCCAGCCCATTCGGGTGGTCGTAAGTCTCTGGGGTGCGAGGGGGTGAGGGAGGAAAAAATAATAATAATAATGTCAAAGGGGGGAGAAAAGCAGAATCCAGGAAACTCTCAGAGGCTCAAAAGATTCAAATAATAATAATAATGAAAAAAAAATAGCTATTGGTTTTTGGTGGGTTTTTTTTTTTTAGCAAATACACTTATTTTGCCCCTGTTGTTTTTCTGAGGATATTTCAGAGAGCCGGAGAGATCGACAGACGCCGTGTGCCCCCCGCCATCCCCTGCGAAAGAAAGATGCTGGAAACACGTCAGAAAGACGGGACTTTTTTTTTTTTTTGCCTTTTTTTGTTTGTCTTCCTTTTTCTTCCCAGGTTTTGTTCTTTATAAGAAAAAGAGAACGAGGACTTTGGAAATACAACCAGCGTCCGGACAGGGGTGGGTGGGGTGGGGTGGGTGGTTTTTAAGAGCCCCGGTGGGAGATCTTTTTCTCCTGGGGGAGCAATTCCCGGCAACTGTGGCTCACGGCTACGGCCCCGGCCTTGCTCTCGGCCGGCGCCGGCCTCTTGCCGGGCACCGCCAGCGGGGAGAAGGACTTGGGGAACCGCGGAAGGAGCAAGCTGTTGGGCGGCAGGCTGGACTGCAAATGGAGGGAGAGCATCTGCGAGCTGGTCAAGGCGTTCTCCCCACCGCTGTGGTCGCTGGCCGGCGGCAGCTTGGTGCCGAAGGTTTGCTGGAACCAGGTGGCATAGGACTTATCTTTAGAGTTCCCGCGGGGCAGGTTGAGGGCCTTGGCTTGATCCTCGGCGCCCTCGGCCTTGTCCGGGACGGCCGGAACCGGCTTGATGATGTACTGGTTGCCGCTGGTGCAGACTTGATGTCCCCGGAGGATGGCTTTGACGGAAGGACAGCAGGTCAGGCTGGGGATGATGGAGATCTGGATCTGAGGCATGGGGAGTGGATCTCGTCGGACGCCTTTGCCGGGGGGCGCAACCAGCCCTTCCGGAGGGCCCGTGGGGTCTCCCTTGCTGTCTCCTCGGCTGTCGGCCTTTGGCGCCTTCTCGGGGACTTTAGGGGGTGGCTGTTTGTCAGGCGGAGGGTTGGGCACCCCGGGGCTGTTGCCGCCGCCGCCGGCTTTCTCCAAACTTGCCCGGGGGGCCTTTAGGGAACAGAGAGAGATCTTGCTCCTGGCTGGCTGGGGGAGCCCGTTGTTGGAAGCCGTTCCGTTGTAGAGGAGGGAGAAATGGCAGAGGGACTCCAGAGGGAGGAGGCTCTGGGTCTTCTGAGCCTTGGTGAAGATCTCCACGGTCAGATCTGAACGGGGCAAGGAAATGGAGAGGGCGGCTCAGTCTAGGGATGGGGGGAATCCCTAGGGAGAGAGGGAGAGTGCTGGGTTTCCCCCAGAAAACTCAACAGAGGCGGCCTAAATGAGAGAAGATCATGACTGGAGCAAAGAGAGTCGGCCCTGGCCTAAAGCGGCTTTCCAATGCTCTAATCTGGCGTTTGGCAACTTGAACCTACGGGGACTTCAACTCCCAGAGCTGCCCACCTCATTGAGACTTAACTTATTCGCTCAGAAATATGCTTAAATGTATCTGCGTAATGTCAAAAGAGAGAGAGAGAGAGAGAGAGGGGCTCTCCCAGCTACAGAAAGTCCTCGACTTACAGCTTTTCATTTAAGAATCGTTTGAAGTTACAACGGCACTAGGGGGAAAAATAGGACTTATGACTGTTTCACACTTGCGACCGTTGCAGCATCCCCGGGGTCACGCGATCAAAATCCAGACGGTTGGCCACTGACTCATATTTATGACGGTCGCAGTGTCCCTGAGGGGGTCAAGGTCACGCGATCCCCTTTTGCAACCTTCTGACCGGCAAAGTCAATTATGGGAAGCCGGATTCCCTTAACAACCACGTCCCTAACTGCAGTGATTCACCTAACAACGCTGGCAAGAAGGGTCGTAAAACGAGGCAAAATTGAACAGCTGTCTTGCTTAGCCACAGAAATTTGGGGGCTCGGCTGCGATGGTAAGTCGAGGACTGCCTGTACTCGGGAATTTTCCCACACCAAAGTCTCTTGCAACTTACTCAGCGTCTCGTTCACCACCGTGGGAATCACGCTCCTCAGTGCCGTGCAGTTGGTGTGCAATGCAGGGTTGGCGTTCATCTCCAAGAGCCACACCTGTGATGAACGCAGCATTGGTTGCAGCGAGGCCTACGATATTTCCTTCCCCCCTTTTTTTTGTGGTGGTTTATTGAAATTTCCGAAACATCCCTCCGATTTAAGCCCCAAACTGATGAGATTTGATGATTTATTAGAGAAGGTTCTTGCACCACGATTTTCAAAAGCCTTCCCTGAAAAATCTACTTTGCGCCTTGCCACTGGGTGACGTGGCAATCCCACCTCAGCTTCTGCAAGCTTTATTTCATCCCAGTTTCTGCAAAGTTTCTGGGAGGGAAAATCAGTGAGATTGTGATCCTTGGAGAAACAGGTGGCGCCTTTGGGGAAACACCCCCCCCCGTCCTTCATCCCCCAAATTTCCCTACGGGACCAACTGAAGCTGGTCGCAGAATGGACGTATTTTCCTGGATTTGCACCACCCCACAAAAGCCAAAAACCAGGCTGGGCGGGATGCAGCGCAAGTAGGCAAACCTCATTACCCACAAAGGGTAATGAGTTTGCAGCTCGGCTGAAATCAAACGGCGCTTCTATCATAGGTGGCAATTAATCCAGAATAACAAGATCTACGATTACTCACAGATCTTGGAGGGGGAGGGGGGAAGGGGGGATGGGAAAAGAGGTGGACTGACTCTCTGGGGATTTTTCAAAGCGATTAATTAACCACAGGGGAGAGAGAATCGATTCAGTTTTGTCTCTCTGAAGGTGTAGGGAAATGGGCAGGGATGGGAGGGAGGCACGGATGTGCCTTCCCCGGATATACCTTAAAATCTTCATCGATCAAAAAGTCACAGCCGATGAGATCAAAGAAGCCCAGTTTGCATTCCAGCTTGGATTTGACGGAGAGGAAACACTGCAGCATGATTTCTTTCATTCTCTTCTGCAACGCACAGAAGACAAAAATATTGGAGGGGTGGGGGTGGGGGTGGGGTGGTCTCCCAAAAAAACAGAGCCTCCTTTTCGAAGAAAATATATTTATCCAAGGCCTCTTTGGCAGCAAATAAGTTGCTAAAGGGGGTGGAAAAAAAACCCCCCAAATTGCAAGCTACAGAGCAGTGTCTTTCCAACTTGGCAAACTTTAGGATGCGTGGACTTCAACTTCCCCACTCAGCGTGAAGTCCACACCTCTTAAAGAGTGGTCAGGTTGGAAAAAAATATTTCTCTAAAGTGTCTGTTCCATCGATTTCCACCCCCCACCCCCACCCCACCCCCCACAGCCCTAGCAAATGTTCATAGAAGGGGGTGAAATGCAGATTTCCTACAGCTAAAAAGTCAACAATAATCCTGGTTCCTTTTGTAATTTTAAATCTGTACCCGTTTTTAAAGGAAAAAGCTGGGAGTGATCTATTTTTCATCCCGTTAAGCATTCTAAGAATGAACTGATCCACCTGCTTTTTTTTCCTCTTCCCTCCCCAACCACCTTTCCTTGTGTGCCACGTCTTTTAAGCCAAAGGACACGGGCCTCTCTCACTGCTGACCTTAACAAGCAGCCCGGGGTGGGGTGGGGTGGGGGGAAAGTAAGGGTGGATTTGATGAAGAGAAAACGTACAGTAAAGCTGGTGTAGACCCAGTCTCTCGGGAGCCCTTTGGCCTGTCTGAACTTCTCATTGACGTAGTTGTTGAAGCGGTCCATCAGCCACACCGTCTCCTCCTTGACGTGGGTGTAGATGGGACTCTTCTTTTGCACGTACTGAGGATTTTTATTTATTTATTTATTATTATTATTATTATTGAAAAAAGCATTCTCCAGAAGACTGGGCAATATAACGACGTGACTTGGATAGATGACCTTAGGTGGCCTGCTCGGGTCAAGCCTCAGGCCTTAAATAAGACTTTGCTTTGCCGAATCGGAGACGGTTTGGGGACTTCCAAACCTGGGGAAGGCAAAGATCTTTAAAAAGGGCTAACCTCACCTTGTCGTCGCTTCTCAGCTTTGGGAGAGGAGAACTGGCAAGCTTTTTTTTTTCCCTCCCCCCTCCTTTCAAATCAAGCCAACTTGTTCCCTGTCTATTGTTCCCCTTTCTCAAAACGGCGGGTCAAAATGGCGAGATTCCCCTCTATGGGTGGGTGGGGGGGGAAAATTCCCACCTGGTTGGTCAAATGAGAAGTGAGATCGTCGGACTTGGGGTCGTAGTTCAGGCAGGTGAGGCGGACGTAACCGTGGCCGAAAAAGACCATGTAGGGCACCGTGCAGGCGATCAGCAGGTAAGAGCGGACGTCAAATTTTTTCCCCTCCAGCAGCAGAGGGCGGTCGATGTACCTGAGGGGAGGGAAAGGCAGGTGAGCTGGAGGGAAAGGAGGACACTGGGAAATCTTAGCTCTCCGGATCACGCAGAACTACACCCTGCCATCAGGCTGCTCTCGGGGCTGGATCCCCGCCGGCTGGGTTCAGGGTGCCCGTGCCACTTTCCTACACGGAGTGTAATTGGTATTCTTCCACAGCAGCGACACCAAAGGATTTGTGTTTTGTTTTGCTTTTTCCTCCCTTTCTCCGATGCAACCCTGAATATCCTTCCTGAAGGCTATAAATGACCATTAAAAATGCTTTCTCTCCAATCCAAAATAGCTCCCGAGTCCAGAACGGTTCCAGACAGCTGTTCCTGCCACCTTGCAATTCACACAACGCACCCCGTTGGCCGCTTTGGAGCCTGAGGGAAATGACCGAGTAATCTCCCCCTTTCTTTTCGCCTTTCTCTCCCCGGCCTGTCCCAAGGCTAACCCCACGGCCCTATCGGTGACATCGAAACACACAAAAACCCCACGACAAATTATTTCAATAATAATAATAATAATAATAATAATAATAACAACAACAACAACAACTGCTAAGCTTGTAAGCCGCCCTGAGTCTTCGGAGAAGGGCGGGATATAAATGGAATTAAAATAAAATAAAATAAATAAATAACGACGCCCAGAGTCCCCCAGGTAGGGTGAGATCGGCGGTTCTATAAATCTGAATTCATCAATTCATTAAATAATAAATAAAAACAACCGCAAGCGAGTATCCCGGGCAGGTAAAGTCACGTGACCAGGTGGAACGCTGCAACGGTTGCCAAGTGTGAAAAAAACAATCATAAGTCCCTTTTTCCCCCCAGTGCTAAAGGAACTGTTGTAAGACGAGGCTTACAAATACGGTTGTATTTGGCTCAGCTAAAGCCAGGCTGCCCAGGAAGAGCGCCCCGTCGTGTCTCTGTCTGAATCCCCGCTCCGGGGATTCCAAGAGCATCCGAGGTCGCTCACCAGCCGGGCGGCTGCGTGGCGGGATTCTCTACCTTTGGACGATTCGTGCCTGAGGCAGTTTGTAGGGCAGCTTCTTATAGCCACCAGTCTCGTCCTCCGTGACTTGGAGTTTGGCTTGCAAGCTTCGGACCTCCGCTTGGTTTTTCAGGAGGAAAATGCCTCGGCCCTGGTTGGAGCTGGTGGGCTTGCAGATCCAAATCTGGGGCTCTGCAGGGAGGGAGGGAGGGAGGGAGAGAGAAAGTGGCTTAAGTTGCTAGTGCCGGGTTTACAGCCTAAGGGTTGACATCCAGCTCCAGGATCCAAAGAAAGCTCCAGCTTCATTCCGTTTGCGAAAATCTTAAAAAGTTTATTGAATACCCTGCGGGGGTTTTATGTCGGAGTAGCATAGCATCGGCAGGTCCATAGGCAAAGCAAAAAATCTGAATTCCCCTTCCCTGAGCATCTAGTATCAAAGCACCATTCCCTCCTCTAAATAAGGTAAAGGTTCCCCCACACACGCGTGCTAGTCGTTTCCGACTCTAGGGGCCGGTGCTCATCTCCGTTTCAAAGCCGAAGAGCCAGCGCTTGTTCGAGGACGTCTCCGTGGTCATGTGGCCGCCATGACTGGACGCCAAAGGCGCACGGAACGCTGTTACCTTCCCACCGGAGTGGTCCCTATTTTTCTACTTGCATTTTTACGTGCTTTCGAACTGCTAGGTTGGCAGAAGCTGGGACGGGTAACAGGCGCGCTCACTCTGTTACGCGGCACTCAGGATTTGACCCGCCAAACTGCCAACCTTCTGATCGACAAGCTCAGCATCCTAACACACTGAGCCACCGCGTCCCTCCTCTAAATAAACAGTTACAAATTTATATTTCCAATTAGTTTGAAATGCAGGCTTTCCCTCCAGTTCTCCAACCCGGCCATTTCTTTATCCTCTCTTATTTCAAAAAACCTTTGTTCTCAGACTTATCGTTCTCGCGATATTGTTATGTCTGACTCACTCCCGTGCCCCAGTATCATCTAATTCTAACTCTAAGAGTAAAACGTAAGAAGGAAAATGGCTGCATTGCCATACGTTGTCAAAAGCAAGGACATCCGGCGTTAGCAGCGTTTGACAACAAAACGTTGCGTGTCGAAGGCTAAAACCTCTGCCTTCTTTCCCCCCCCCCCCGTTATTTCTTCGTCTTGTAACAAGAGTCGTTGGGGAGCAAAGCAGGGCCAGCCGGACCGTTCCACACCCAACATACGTCTGTGGCAGCACAGGAAGCGTGACATCGTTCGGGCCAGTGACGTCACAACGCAGGAGACGTCTTTCGCTGGACCGGGCCCGTCCTTTCCGTGCCACATTTGAACACCCAGATCGCAAGCCGCTCCTGTCTTTTCTCACAGAAGCCACTGTTCGAAACAGATCCATTATCTTGAAAAGGAAGACAGAATAAATGGCCTTTGGGGCTCACCTTTATACATTTCAAAGAAGATTTCTCTCTCGTCTTTGGCATCCAGACGAAAAGTCTCGGGGAAAAAATCTTCCATTTTTAGCAGTCTGCAAGGAAGGGAAAGGGGGATTTTTTTAAAATAATAATAATAATAATAATAATAATAATAATAATAATAATAATAATAATAATAACAACAACAACAACAACAACAACAACAACAATAATAATAATAATAATAATAATAATAATAATAATAATAATAATAATAATAATAATAATAATAAATGTCAAATTGCTTGTTATCTCCGAGGAGCTTACCTGGCTGTCTGCCCAACCTTCTTCATCACCCGATCATATTCCCTGAGGTTCATCAACAGGCCAATCTTTGTCGTCAGGATCTTGTTGTTTGGGATCTGGTAGAGAAGCTGCTCTCCTGAATGGGCAGAAAAAAAACAAAACGGGGGGGCTCAGGCAGCAGCGGAGATGAAGACGGCAAGGCAGGCAGCCCTGCCTAATGACCGGTCGCTCAACGACCGCTCCAAGTTACGATGGACGGATGTGATCTGAAATGAAGATGTTTCCTAGTTGGGTAACGGAACGCCTGCATGAAAACCACCCAGCTCGGAGAGCACCAAGGACCCCACAGTCCTCCCCCTCCTCCCCCTCCAGGGCTGATGATGTTGCCTAGTTGGGTCATGAAACATCTGCCCCCCCCCCCAAAAAAAAAGCTCAGAGAGGACCAAGGACAGTCCTCTTCCTTGAAAATCCCTTCTAGCACTGATGATGTTAAATAGTTGGGTCATGAAACATCTGCAAGGAAACAACCCAGCTCAGAGTGCACCAAGGATCTCCTCCTCCTCCTCCTCCTCCTCCTCCTCCTCCTCCTCCCCCCCTTCTAGCACCTAGCTCAGTCTTTAAATGTCTGCGACCAAACGACCAAGCTCAGAGCGCACCAAGGCCCCCCGCAGTTCACCTCTCGAGCTACAAATATATTTTTTTTCCGTCCAGTCCTCTGCTCCTTGACCTCCCAAAATTCTGGACCTGCCTTCGCTCCTTCCAGCTCCTCTTGACCTTGGGAACCTGGCCCATACCTTCTCGGAAGTTGCAATAGGTGTCCCGAAACTTGGTCTCGCACCATTTCAAGATGTAGTCTTCCCTCCGGTTGTCATAGATCCGTTGCCACCCTTTACTTTTGCAGTAGTTGTTCAGGCTGCGAGAGAGAGAGAGAGAGAGAGAGAGGCGGGCTTGGTGCCGGATGACCGATGGATCCTCTAGAACCGGGGTCCTCAAACGTGGCCGCTTTAAAGACTTGTGGACTTCCACTCCCAGGATTCCCCAGCCAGCCTGGGAGTTGAAGTCCACAAGTCTTAAAAGTGGCCAGGTTTGAAGACCCCCGTTCTAGAAATACAGGTAAGTCCTCAACTTACGACCACGACAGAGCCCCAAACCTCCCAGTGCTAAGCAAGGCAGTTAACTTCGGCCGCTAAATGAGCGGCTGTTAAGCCGAGGACTACCTTTCGCTGCCTATGTTCTGAGTCCTGCAGCTGAGAGGGCTCCGCAAAGGCCATCTAGCACAACCCCTCCCCTGAGGCTGGCTCAAGGGCTGGGGGGGGGAAGGGCTTGCCAGGGCATTCTCCTTACGTATCAACCCCGTTCGCTCCGCCGATGTAAAAGAACGGCCCGGATCCCGGGACTTCTTCGTTTCTTCTCTCGTCCAGGCGACTCATTCGGAGCGCTGCCTTCAGAACGACCCGAGGCTTCTTTGATCTGAATTCATAGGTGAATCTCCCTTCGGCTACTTTGGGAAGCCCTGGAAGGAGAAGGAGGTGGGTGGGTGGGTGGGAAAACCCTCCTGGGTCCAGCCAGGCCATGGGGGAAGGGGTGTCTGCAGAATGGGGGTGGGGTGGGGGGCTGGGAAAAGCCGGCTCTCTCCGAGAGAAATACTCCTCAGTGGGCACCAGGGGTCTAGTTCCCCATCCTTAGCCCCTTTCCGACGTGCCAACCTCACTTCCCAGAATTCCCCAGCCACGATTCTCCAGGCCTGTGGAAGCTGCCCGGATGGGGAAATGACACAAGGAGGTTTTCTAGTCTTCCTCCATCAGGAGACCCTAACCATTCCAGACAAAGGACGGGTAGTAAGAATAACAACAGAATGACAAGAGTCGGAAGGGACCTTGGAGGCCTTCTAGTCTGACCCCCTGCTCGAGCTGGGGACCCCACCCCATTCCAGACAAGGGACGGTCCAGGGTCTTCTTACAAGACCTCCCGTGATGGAGCACCCACAACGTTTAGAGGCAAGCCCTTCTAACTGCCAGGAAAATTCTCCTTATTTCTCCCTTGCTTCCCTACTCCACTGGTTTCCCTCTGTTGCTTCTTGTCCTGCCCTCAGGACGACCCATTTCGGAGAATGGGGTGACCCCCCCCCACTCTTCTTAGTGGCAGCCCCTCAAGCAGTGGAACCGTGCTATCGTGTCACCCCAAGTCCTTCTTTTCGCTAGACTGAGACATGCCCGGTTCCTGCAACCGGTCTTCCTAGCTTTTGAGCCTCCAGCCCCCCCCCCCCTAATCATCTTTGCTGCTCTTCTCTGCACCTTTTCTAGAGCCTTCCTTTGTATGTTTGTAATATCGTGGTGGCCAAACCTGGATGCAAAAACCTACACTAGCGCTGGACTGGAGAGATTTGGGAGTCTCCCTTCTCCATCAGAAGCGGGTGGGATGCAATCAAATTTTCCTACCCCTTTGCTTGTATGTCTTCCGCTGCTTCAGTGCCTGGCTTGGAAAAAGAGCCCGGTATTTCTGTCTCCTGTTTTCTACGCCCTTGGGATCTGTCAAAGAGAAGAAGGTTAGGGCTTGCCAGGGTGTGTGTGTGTGTGTGTGTGCGCGCGCACGGTATCTTGCGCATCAGTCAAACAGAAGAAAACCAATCGCAGAATCCTAGAACCGGGAGGTCCGGACTGGTCCTCCAGTCCAACCCTTCGCAAGGAGTTGAGCTGGGGTGGGGGGCGGCCTCTGAAGGAGGAGAAAAGCTGAAGAGGCAATTCCTCAGCCCCCAACACACCGGAGGAAGGGGTCCGGTTTGGCATTAAACCGGCGTGGATGGATAAGACAGGCAAAGGGGCAAATTCAGAGCCAAATGCTGGGATGGGAAAGAGAGACGTCACTCATTTTGTCAATCTGGGAAAAAAATGAAGGGAGAAAAAAAAGGGATGACTTGGAGGTCCTGGTTGGCAACTATAAGCCCTTCCCGCCCTCGGTTTCTTATGGTTTGGGAACTTGAAACCGGCTTTTTGGCTCCAGAGCTTGGAAAAAGAGTCTGCGAGCAGAGTGGGGTTGGGGGAACCGGCTGTTCCAGACGCTGCTGAGCCCTCCCGGTGCTCATGCTGGTGGAGGCTGCTGGGTATTGTAGTTCAGTATTGTATCTGCTTTGACCAGCCATTTCCACTAGTGTTGTGTTTTTTTTCCAAACTAGGCAAATTGAAGGGGTGTGAACGTCAACTCCCAGAATTCCTTAGTCAGCGTGCCGGGATTGAATTCCACCGGTTACTCCAAAATCTTCCTTTTGGCTGCTCTAAATTCCCCACCATTAAAGCTCCCCCCCCTTTTTTGTCGCGTTTTTCTCCTCCCGGACCCTTTACAAAAATGCTAACTGAACAAAGCCGCGGCTTTGATATGGGTTATATACGTTCCGATTTGTCGATGGTTAATTCCAAGCCTGTTATTCACAGCATTCGGATTCCCATTTATTCTGGATGGTTTTCCAAGCTGTATTTATAATACCCGCAGAGCAATACATCAAGTGCAATTATGGCTTCCTCCTCTGCGCTTTATTGCTTTTTGAGGCCACAGGTCCCTGACCGGAAGACGCAACATTCTCTGCCTTTTGAAATCTAGCCTTTCAAGGTTTAACTCTTTTTTTCCCCCCTGAGCTGCTAGATTTCTCTAGCTTTCACACAGTGGCTCCCCAAAATCTTACTGGTTGGGGACAAGCTGGAAACAACGAGGAAGGAAGGAAGGAAGGAAACGGGCTGCAGGTACGCAGACCTCAATCTGCGGCTACAAGTTTGTGGGTAAGTGAGACAGGGGTTAGGTGAGTTTTTTGCCCCATTTTGTGACTTTGGTGGCTAGGGTTGTAACGTGAATCCCCGCGGTTGTTAAGTTAGTAACACGGTTGTTAAGTGAATCTGGCTTCCCCTCAGTGACTTTGCTTGTCGGAAGGTCGCAAAAGGGGGTCACATGCGGTCGTCCTAAATACGAGTCGGTTGCCCGAATTTTGATTCTGGGAGTTCCCGCAGCGGAGTTCCCGCAGCGGTCGTTAAGTGTGAAAAAGGGTCATAGTGTCACCTTTTCCGGCACTGCTGCAGCTTCGAACGCTGGACCGGCAGAGGGAGGGGGCAAGCGCAGGTACGTGCTCCATTCGCACGAGCAGCGGGCAGGTGCGCCAGCCCCTCGCCCGAATGGAGCTTGGCGAGCACTCGCCCTCCACTTCTGCCGCCCAGTTTCAAAGGGGCCGCAGCCCGTGGGCAGGGGTGTGTGTGTGTGTGTGTGTGTGTGTGTGTGTGTTGGAGACCCCCGGTCTAAACAAAGCGTTGTAAGGCGAGGACTACCTGTGCTGTCTTTCCACCTGTGGATTCACTGCAGCTTATCCAGTTCCCTTTTCTGAATCTAGCAAAAGACACGCTCGCGTTATCCGCTCAGAATTACTGGGTTAGTTTGCAGTCACGCCACTGGCTTTGGGCCCCCCGTTGCCCTCTTCCACCTTGCAGGGGGGGGGGGGGAAACCAGCCTCACCTCCTTGTTGATGGGTTGGGCTGCTTTGAACCTTTGGATGACTCTGTCCGGGGCGTCTTTTGGGCAGCCTTGTCGCCCGGTGGGCCTCACCTGCTTCGTTGTAGTATGGGAACCAACGGAAGCCTAAACGGAGGGCAGCTGCTCGTTCATTGCCATCCAGCGGTCTTTCGCTCATCCATCCTGAAAGCCAGAGCCGCCTCGGTCAGCAGTGTGTGTGTGCGTGTGTGTGCGTGTGTCTCACGCCCAGATTTTAATCTGGGTTTTCCCTCCCGCTTGCAGCTCAACCGCCGCATCCGCGGTTGACGGACTCTGGAACGGGATTCTAACATCCACCCTTGCAAGGTCCGCCTTCCCCGTACGGAGAAGGCCCAAAGGGCAGATCCGGAGACCAGGGGGCGGAGAGTTAGAATTTCGGTCCCGCCGCTGGGGGCGATTGGCGGGCGCAAAGGAGGAAATGCAAGACGTCGAGGGAGGCTCCCGTCATCCTGGGCCAAAGGCGCCTAAAGGCTGAACCACGGCAAGCGGGCCAAACTTTGGTTACCCATCCAAGGGGCTTCATCAGGCGGAGCAAAACTAGCGAAAAGGCGGCGTTTCTTGGGAGTTTTTCTCACGCCAACTTCAAGGAGCTTAAGTGCGATTTTGTAACTGAACCCCCCCCCCCATAGACTTTACAGAGACGGCGCAATTTAGCCACACACTCAGTTGCTACCCAGTTGTCCCTTGGCACAACGGGCACCTGTTGACTGTCACTCCCCAGCCAATCTTACGATGGGCATCCTTCCAAGGGTTAACAGTTGCCCCCGCCCCAAGCCTCCATCCCCGGCTTTCTCGAACCCCCTCCTCCATTTGTCAACCCTTTCCCAGAGATTTTTTTTTCTCCGCACGCCGTCCCGGTGTCCCCACCAGCTCTTTCCTGCCTAGTTCAGAGAGGGGCACCTGAGAAGCACGGAGGTCTTTGGAGAGTCAAACGGGGAGGGAAGCTCAGGAGTTTCTTCCTGCAGACCCTTGGTTCCCAGCAATTCGGTGTACAAACTACCTCCTGCCCTGAAGCCATACTTCTGGAAGCTGACCCGTGCCCGGGTCACAGTGGAGAGGCTGTGATGTCACGCTTTGACACTCCGGTCAGTTGGCTCACAGCTGCAGAGCCAGGGCTGTAGTTCAACAGGTTAAAAGCCTAGGGCTTGGCAGGCTTCAGGGCCGCACTGCACTACTCTAGGGCACTGTGGGAATCGGGACGCTTGGAGGGAAGGGACGCGTGTCTCATGTCTCCGATGTGGAGAGGAGTTAAGGGCGGGGCAAGGATGCGGTGGAGAGCAGGCATGGCCAGCCAGGTCTTCTCCTAGCTGGAAGGGAAGCGGTCTGATTCACCTGGGGCTGGTGGCGGAGGTCCGTCAGGGCGCACAACGTCTCGCGTTCTGGACGTCAGGTTCTTTGTCCATTTCCCAACGTGGCCCGACATGGACTTTACCTTGCAGCTGAAAGGGGAGGTCTGGGTCAAGTCTCCGACTGAGTCCTCTCTCTGGCCAGGAGGGTCCTGGCCTTGATCTTCTGGGAGGGTCTTCACAGGATCCGCCTCGCCCCCTCTTCTCCGGGCCTCTTGTTCCCCCTGGGTCGCAGCCTGGCCGCCTGCTCCGCTGAAGCTCGGGGCTTCATCCAGACCTTGGCCGGACTTTACACCTTCAGCTGTTTTCCCCAAGGTTTTCTGAGGGGGCTCCCAGCCCAACCTGGAGCCCACCTGAAGGTCCAGGCCGCCCACCTGCTCGCTGCTGCTCAGTCCACAGGAGCCGAGAGATGCTGCAACGGATGCCATCCTGACTGACGGTCCTTCATCGGCAGGTGGCGAGGGCGGACGGCTTTTGGAAGGGCCGGCGTCCTGCCCTGCAGATTCATCTTGCCGGCTCAGCGGGTAGAAAATAGTTTTTTTCTCCACAACGTCCCTTGCCGAAGCCCATTTGTGTTCGGGACAATGGCTGCAGGGCAAAAGCAGTGGGAAACGGTGTTTAACTGAGGAGTTCTCCCAACGGGAGGGAGTCAACCACTGTCTAGCCAAACCTGGCGCGTTCTTCCGGGATTGGAGTATTCCCCACTGGGGCCTTGCCAAGCTTCACAGGCTTGCAAGAGATTTACCCCATTAGAAGTGAGCGGGCTTCACGGAGGTTTTTAACTAAGGTGAAAAGCCAGCCTGATGAGGAACTTCAGCCGCTGCTAGACACTTGACCCAGCTCAAGTTTGAGTTTAAATCTGAGTTTGGATGGCACCGCCTTTTCGGTGCGCTGCAGCTGCCAAAAAAAAGCCAGCACGGTCCTCGGCTGCGTCACCAGGCCGAGTGAAGGGTTAGTACCACCTTATAACGCCTTGATAAGACCACACCTGGAATGCTGCATCCAGGTGTGGTCACCAGGGTACCAAAAAAAAAAAAAAGAAAAGAAAAAAAGATGTGGAGCCCTTCGGAAGAGTGCGGAACAGAACAACAAAGACAATTAGGGAGGCAGGAGGCTAAAACGTAAGGATGAAAGGTTGCAGGGTCAGACTCTAGGCTAAGGAAGGGAAGGACTAGGCATGACGTGGTAACAACCTTCCTTCGGCATTTGAGGAGCTGCCACAGAGAAGACGGGGATGATCTATTAACCAAAGCATCGGAGGAGGAGGAGGAGGAGAAGCAACAAATGGAAACTAGCCAAGGAGAGAAGCAACCTAGGAATAAGGAGAAATTTCCTGACAGCGAGGACAAGGAATCAGAGGAACGGCTGGCCTCCGGAAGTGCTCCAACACTGGAGGTTTTCAAGAAGAGATTTGTTCAGAACGATATGGGGGTCTCCTGCTTGAAGAGGGGTGGGGTGGGGTGGGTTGGACTAGAAAACCTCTTAAGATCCCTTCCTGCTTTGTTATTCCGGTAAAGCCCTTGTGATTTCGTCAAAGCACCAGCTGCCTGCCACCTGCCGCTCTTTGGGGAGGTTGTCTGGAGCCCTAAGCATGGAGAGAAAAGACAAATAACCGAAGTCTGACCTTGACTTGGCCTGCCCTACGTGCTCAGAGAGTGCGCTGGAGGCTGTGCTCTCCAGATCAGCCATCCTGAAACGCTCTGCCGCCTCCGAGGCCGGGTCTCCAAGCATCCAATTTGGACAGCCCTGTTTTCCCCTGGGGAGGAGGGTGCAGGCGGCCTTGGGTGCTGTCAACAAGAGCCCGTTTCCTAGCAACCGTTGCTTAGGAACCGTTGCTGGTGCTGGGGGGGGGGAAACTCCAGAGCCCAGCAAGGTGGAGGTGTGTGAACCTTCCCTGCGGCAGGCAGCCGGTGAGAGCAAAGTCCCCCTCTGGCGTTGCTCCTTTGGCTCCGATGCTGCAACTAATCCTTGGGGTGTGTCTCTGCCTGTCTGTTTGACCTTCCCCACAATGCTCCCCCCCCACAAACCCGGTGGTCCCCAGGGGCATTGTGGGAAATCCAAAGAGGAGCGGGGCTCTTGCGACGCTCAGCTTGTGAACGAGCCATGGATTCCGGCAAGTGGAAGGTAGCCATCCCTAAAGAGGCAGGGTGTATAAAGCAACCCTTTTGTAGAGGTGCGTGACCCTGACATCACGTGCGTCTTTTCCCTGTGGTTATTTTGCTTTAATTTATTTTCATTGACAGAACTATAATTACGTACTATCTGATGTCCAGCAACTCAGGAAGGGGTTTAAGTGCCCGGCTTGAGCTGACGGGCCTCCGGTTAAGCTAGAATTCTGGGGAAGTGAACTGCAAAACAAATCTTTGGAAAAGGAAGCGGGATTGGGCAGGTCATCCTCGCAGGGCCGTTGCTCAAGTGCGCTCTCAAATAAGACCAAGAGGAAATACAGGTGGGGAAAAAAGGTACCTTGGGAAGGAAGGAGTATCGCCTCCTATTTGGAACTCCCTGGATGTGAAAATATATATATATATATATATATATATATATATATATATATATATATATATATATATATATATATATATATATATATATATATTATTATTATTATTATTATATTATTTTTTTTAAAAAAGGTTGGTTGTCTTTTTTAATATATATATATATATATATATATATATATATATATATATATATATATATATATATATATATATATGGATAGATAGATAGATAGATAGATAGATAGATAGATAGATAGATATAGATATAGATATATATTTACGTAAAGCCAGTTTTTGATTGTTCCATTCATCTGCTCCTTGCTGCGGGACTTTGGTCACAAGAGCCCAGGTCTGTAGGCATCCACTCCCAGAATTCCCTAGCCCTTGCTGGGAATTCTGGGCTTGGTAATTCACCTGTTTTGAGAACCTCCAGGATGAAAAAAGCTGCATTAGGCCATCCTCCCTTTTGACAGATACCCATCTAGGCGAGATGGGTGGCGTGTACCTTTAAATAATAGCTAAATAAAAATCTGGAAATCCGCACTCGATAATCCTCTGAGGGGGGCCACCTGACCAGATGTGGAGCCCCGTTATTATTATTATTATTATTATTATTATTATTATTATTATTATTATTATTATTATTATTATTATTTTAAAAAAAAAGGTTATAGAGAGATCGGAGAGCAGACAAGATGCTTACCTGACACAGACGCCTTGCAGCCATGTCTTGATGGACTTGAAATGGTATTCCATGTCTCCGTAGGAGCCGGAGACGACACTTGTAGGAATCAAAGACCTGCGCTCGGCCGCGCTTCCGCCTGGCCCCCAGACTGCGTTCTCCACATGGATGTCGTCGTGGGGTTGCCTCTTCCCTGCAAAGAAGGAGACACAGTAGCACCTGGGCAGGTAGCCCTGACGACGCTACCTAGTTCCGTAATATTTGAAATGGCTGCAAGGAAACCACTAAGGTCAAAGAGCGTCAAGGATCTGGGCAGGGATTCAGGCTGTTAGCAAATGCAGGGAACGGTGAGAAGAGGTTGCACGGGGCTACTTTCTTAATTTATATCAGCTTTTCTCTCGGGGTCTTAGTTGAAAACCTCTCTGAACTCAGAACCAAGGAGACTTGAGGTTCCAGGCAGGAATTAATGATCCCGTGTCCGGTGCCTGGCATTTTTTCAGTGGGGAAATCTTTAGAAGAAACGCAGAAGGGCGGCCTGCGATTGCCAACAGCGGGAAGAGCGAGGGAAAGAATTTGGGACTGCCTCCCAAATCACGTCCTTCTCTTTCTAGCCAGCCACAACCTTGGGTGGGGCCGCCCTCCCCTCCCTGACCTCATCCCAAATGGCATCAAGCGCCCACGAAACGGGCACGGGCTTGCAGCCTCCTCGTTCCCGCCCAGGGCCGAGCGGCTTGCAAAAGGTGGAAAGTGGAGTCCTTTGGAGCAATGGGCAGAGGGGTTAATTGGGATTTATTACTGACTTTCAGAGTAGGGCTGGGCTGTGGGTAGGAATTCTGGGAAGACTTCATTGGAAATACGGATTGGCCCTCCTGAAGGAGATTGCCGAGTTAAGTCCAAGAGGAGTGGGGGGGAAAGGTTTTTTAAGGGGAGGTTGGCGCAGACAGCGATAGTGCAAAGCCGGCAGCGTATCCGACCTAATCACTTCTTCCCTCCGAACCATGAGGACTAGAGCCTTGCTTGGCTCTAGCAGCTCGGAGATTAAACAGCAAGATCATTTTTTTTCCCTGAGCGTTAACTATCTGCCAGCGCGCGGGGTGGGGAATCTTGACAATATTAACTCTGAAGCTGACAAAACAAGAGAAAGTCAATATTTACAGGGAAAGAAATACGAGTGGGAAGCCGGGAGACGATGGATCTCCAGCATGGCAACTAGGACAGACGTCGGCCTGCAAAGCTGAATTCAATAGCGAGGGTTAAAACAGGAGGGCAGATCAGGAATGGCGTCATTCTCAAAAGGGGCCCGGCTGGCATTCCTTCAAGTAAATCATTGGCACGGCTGAGTTCGGATTACCAGCAGGCCAACAATGATATGCTGGAAAAGAATGAAAGGTGGGGAATGGCCCATTTCCTCCCCCCTGGCCACCCCCCCCCGGCTTATTAAATCTCCCGGCCAAAGACTCCTGTTTGCAAACTTCACACAGCCATCTGCCCTGGCAAGCCGAGAGAGAGGCTTTTTGAAATTTATTTTGTGTCAGGGAGAAAAACTTGCCCGCAAAAACTGCCCGCTGCCGAGATCGGGGACGGGACGCTGGGCTTTGAAGCGCTGAGCTTCCTTTGGTCCCACCCGAGTTACTGATGGAGAGTTTCCCACAGTCCTCCGTGGTTAATAACTAATTGCCAGCCAGGGTTGACTGAAAGCAGACGGCTGGCTTGTAAATGAAATTAACAGCTCTTGGAGCCTTGGCCAGCACCTCTCCCCGTGACCTCTCATGTAACAGTGGTTTAATGTTTCTCCCCAGAGACCTGGTCTCTGTGTATGTGTGTGTGTGTGTTTCCTTCTTCCCACCAAGGGGTGGAGCCCGAGCCTTAAGCGGAAGTCCTTTACCTTTTCTCCCCATATCTTGGTTTACAAAAGAGGCCAGCATTCTTTGCAAGGCTTATAAGGGTCTCTGAGGAGGGAGGGAGAAGCTGCTGGAGAATTTATCCAGTTTTTGATTTCAGCCCGAAATGGATGAGAGGGCTTTTCTGGGCAAGAAGACCCCCCACCACCACACACACACATTCGATCCCAGGGCCAGCCTGGGAAACATCCCCGTTGTGAATTATTTGCCGGCGTCGTCACCCGTTATCGTGGTTTGTTTGAACAAGCCCCCAAAAGGAGTCAGGCTCAGCCAGGTTCCCACGGCGGTCGGCCTGTTCCCAGAGCCACCAGAGGTCAAGGCAAGGCAGCAGAGTGTGTGACAAAGGACGCTTCCTTGGGTACGAGGCAAGAGGTGGGGGGGATGAAGCCACGACAATGGGTTCACAGGAGGTGGGATTGCAACCCAACTTCCTAGCCAGCATTTTATGTTTAGGGTGGTGTGTTTCTTCCCCCCCCCGTTTGTTTGTTTGTCTGTGCGTGTCTACGTAAATAACTGAGAAGCAAATTAGAAATCTACGTCTTTTTTATTAAGATCACACGAACAAAAAAAAACGTGAGCATTTCCCGCAAGGGTGTCAAGAAAGACAGGAGGAGGAGGAGGAGGAGGAGGAGGAGGAGGAGGAGGAGGAGGAGGAGGAGGAGGAGGAGGAGGAGGAGGAGGAGAGGGATTGAGGGAGGGAGGAAGAAAGTCCCGGACAATTTTTACAGCCTTTCTGCCAGGAATGGAAGTCAACGCATGACATGTTTGATTTGTAAGGGTCTGGGCGAGGAGAGAGATGATAAAATATCGCTGAGGATCTGGATGGCACAACTTTGCAGCCACCCATAAGAAGGGCGGGTGTGTGTGTGTATGTGTGTGTGTGTGTGTGTGTGTAATTAATTGTAAGCAAAGACACAAAAAGGAAACAGGTGGTTTTTATGATCCCAAAGGCCTTCCTCAACCTGGCCGCCCACCCTTCTCCACCCGGTTGGGCCAGAGGTTCTCATGAGTCACCTGCACATCGCCTGATTCGGGATGCTGGAGGTGCTTTAAGGTAACACACGGAAAAAGTGGGAAAAATGTCAAGATAGACAGCAAAGTTTCCCGGGCGGGTGTGTTTGTGTGTGTGTGTCCACAGAGAGTCTTCTCCGGGGGTTCCCAGGGATTAAGTGGTGGGTGGGTGGGTGTCCGGGAATGACGTGGGCCTTTTCCAAGGCGGGTGAGTGACAAAGGGCATAGGTGATGATGCAGTCACCGGCTGTACACCTGTCGGATTTGCCAGTGGATCGAATTGCGCCCCTCGCCACGGACTTGGTTGGAGTGGAAGCACCTGTCTGGCTGTTGGTGGGAGGAGCCTGGAGTGAAAAGGAGGGGCCCTCCCCAAAAAGGGGGCGGGGTTTCAGCTGCCATGATCAGAGCCGAGCAGCATTCAGAGTTTGCAAGGGGGTTCTCCGGGACGCCCATCGTCCCGAGGGTAGACCTCCTGTCGGAAGCCGAGAAGAGGCAGGGACAAGGTGGACACATCCCAGGAAGCCAAGAATAATTTTAAGGACTTAGCTTCATGCGCTACATCTCCGGGACTCGGGTTCAGGAGCTCCCGACCTCACTTCCGGTTAATTTCTGATGTTCTCGTGCTAAGTGTGGACCATGGGCTCCTGGGAATTTGGAGTCCAATCTGGATCACTCACATTATTATTATTATTATTATTATTATTATTATTAATAATAATAATAATAATAATAATAATAATAATAATAATAATAATAATAATAATTTTCCTTCTCCTCGAATTAATTTCAATAAATCCTTTTTGGCTCTCCCATTCGGGACATGGTGTGCTTTTGTTCAGCTACTCCTCACTGCCTGGGGTGCCCATACATGCTCAAAAATGCTTGAGGTTTTAGCCTGGGAGTGGGGCTGTGGGGTGTGTGTGTGTGTGTGTGTGTGTGTGTGTGTGTGTGTGTGTGTAGAAAGCAGGACAAGTTTGAATCATGCATTTCTTGGGCCAAAGCCACCCCACCCCAGGGAGAAATGCTGGGAAATGGCTCACAAGCTGCCTTTGTTCCCAGGATAATGGCAGAATTCTCTTTTGACTGACGTGCCGAGCACACGGCAACAAAGATCACAAAACTCAGCCTCTCCTTCTGCACGCGCTCCTGCTCGGAGTGGCGGTTTGTGTGTGTGTGTGTCTGTGGGGGCCCCACAGGCTTTAATTTCAGCCTAGGTTTGCAGCTGGGAAGGTCACACATAGAGATCTCATGGACCCGGGACGCTGCAGTACATCATCAACACACACACTGGTCGCCAACGCCCAAATCTTGAGCACACTGGACTGCGGGGGATGCTGCCACGGTCCTAAGTGTGAAAAACGGTCCTAAGTCACTTTTTCCAGGGCCGTTGAGACCCGGTCACTAAATGAAGTCGGGGACTACCTGCATAGGACAGATGCCATCCACAAGGCCACTGCTTCTGACCCATGAAAGCCTCCTCAGGTGGCCTTCGCCAAGTCAAGTTCTCCTGCTTCTCCTTATTCCCGCTGGCCTCTTTCGGACAACCCTTGTTCCCAGCTCTGTTTGGGGAGCTGGACACTGAACCTGCAATCTCCTGCGTGCAAAGAGAGGGGGATTTGCGGGTTTTTTTTGGGTGGGCTTGACCGCTGGCCAACCTCCGCCCCCGCTTAACGTCACCCCGAGGAAACCAGGAACCAACCTCGGCGTGGCTGTTGACCCAGCTAAATTTTGCTTTCCCCAGGCAGGGCTAGGTGGTCACAGCAGCAATGAGGTTTTATCAAGGTTTATTCCCGCTCTCTATGGCCAACCTCACGGCGATAAAAGCAGACTTTGAACCCAACGGAGCCAAACAGGCGCTCGGGCCGCACCCAGGCACCCAACGAAACCACCCCGTCGGTGAACTTTGGGCTTACGCAGGGAGGCCATGTGTTTTTTTCCTCTCTCCACGGGGCGAAGACAACGCCAGTGCAAATCGACGGCATTACCAGACAGTATTAGACAATGATAGATTAAGATCTAAATTTGTCTGGTAAGACAGCGATCGGCCGGCAGACAGGCAGGCAGGCGGGCGGGCGGGTGCTGGTCCCCGTAGGATGACCGTCTGGCTCCGGAAAGAAAGATGGAAAGGACTAGCGGCTTAGGTCCCAGTCATTCCCTTCCTCTCCTCTTCGTTCCCCCACCCCACCCCCATGGTTTCTAAGCCCCTCCACTCTTCATTTCAGGGGTTCTCGGAGCTCACCAGGTCCCGTCTGCTTTCAATGCAATTTAGATTAATTTTCACTTTAAAAAAAAAGGAGTTAAAAAAAAGAATATTTTATTTTAGTGAAACGCCCCTTCTTAAAAAAAATAAAATAAAAATGGCTGGTGTCTGAATCCCAGGGCTTTTGAGTGTGATTGAAATGATTGGCTTTGGGCATGGCTGCTTGTCTGGGTTAGTGAGAAGGATCCGGTCCGAAGAGGCCGTCGCTTTGTGGCAGAATATTAAGAAGACATTCCCAAACTCAATTCCTAACTTTCCCAGAATGGGAATGTTTGTAACCTGCCTAAGAAACCCTGTCTCTGCCCAGTGTTTTGCAGAACTTTGAGAAAAGGTTCATTTCTACGGCAACACATTCCTACGGCACAACACACACACACACACACACACACACACACAAAGAGTGAGAGTGAGAGAGAGAGAGAGAATGTTCAGCACGTTGTGAGTTTTAGCAGCAACTGCAAGAGAATTTTTTTTTAAAAAAAGTGATTTTCCTGTTTTATAGGGCTGCCAACTGACCAGAGCAATCAAGTCCAATCTTGAGTGAAGGGCCATTCCCCCCCCACCATTCCCCTTCTGCACCCACCCCACCCAATTCACACGACCCTCTCTAAGCGATTTACAGAGTCAGCCTATTGTCCGCCCCCCCAACAATCTGGGTCCTCGTTTTATTGACCTCGGAAGGCGAAAGGGCTGGGTCAACCTGGTCAGGATCGAACCCCAGGCCGCGGGCAGAGCTAGCCCGCAATGCTGCACTCTAACCACTGCACCCCCAAGGCTCAAACTCTGGTGAGGACAAACACACTGAATGCCGAAGACGCTTTACTTTTCCGGGGCGAAATTGGAACAGGGGCCTAGGCTTGGGAACGTCCAAACTCCCAGCGAGGAGCGACGAAGCAAGGAACGCCACGGGCAGGGGAGCTTGTAATAGGAGACCGGAAAAGGAGAGATTGTCAAGAGGAGACACCCCTAAATCCCTCCCCCCCAAAAAAATATGCCTGGTTTTTTAAAAAATTTAATTCCCATCCATTTTCCAAAGCAAACGTGCTCTGCCCGAAAAGTCAATTTCGCGGAGCTCATTCTGCATTTCCTCAACCGGCGTTTCCGCCCGGTTAATCAGTAACCCCACATCCCCACTCCTTCGCACGGTGCTGATCGAGCTAATAAATCTAGGAAAGGAGGAAGAGGGAAGCCAGTTTGATCGGGGCGGCGAAACCACGAAAGCGTCCAAGCGTTCGCTTTCATATTCCGAACTCAAGCATCCGTTTTTAGACAGCCTGGCTACAGGACCTCAAGGCTGGGTGGGTGGGTGGGTGGGGGAACTGAAGACTCCCCCACCCGTAACGGGGAGGGTTTCTCAGACTCCTTTCTCTGGATCCGGCCTCCCCGCAAGCCAACGGAAAAGATTGTGATTGCTGTTTTTCTGTGCGTTCCCTCTGAATGGGAGAAAGAGCACACAAATCAATCAATGGAAGAAAAACGAAGCGAAAGCCATCATCCTTAACAGCACCGCCGGCACCTAACGGTGTGTCGATATTGCGGTTCCTCCAAGGGTGATGTGCAAACACTAACGGCGCCACGCAAAGACGTATCGACCGAGATCCAGACTGTAAATCTCGTGGAGGGAACCCCGGGGGGGGGGAGTGGGGTTTAAGATCTTCTCCGCCTGCTCTTCCCACGCCTTGACCCCCAGTTCTGGTTGAGTTGGAAAGGTCCAAGTGGAGGATGGATGGCCTGGCCTGGCCTGGCTGACCCCCATCTCTGCTTCTTGACCGGGCTACCCGAGAAGGACCGAGTTGGCCACGGCGCCAAAAGTGAAGCCAATCTGGATGGGCTTCTGAAGGAATGAGAGGCATCAACCCCAGTTGATGTGTGAAGGCTGGAGAATCCCTTCCCAGATTTGGGGGACTCTGCGAAAGAGCCACAGGGTGGGAAAACCGAAGTGGGGGAAGAAGACTGATGCAAGAGGTTCTAGTTTCTTGGTTCTAGATCTAGAAAGGGACCCCTTTTGTTAGGTCTGGCCAGGCTTAGCCTGAATCTCAAATGGTGGAAAACTATCCATCCAACCTGTGTTTCTAGGCGATGGGGAGAGAGAGAGAGAGAGACAGAGAGAGACAGAGAGAGAGAGAGAGATAGGGGCCATGTGGCTCCGGGGACAAGGACGGGAGGTACCTAGCCCATGTGCCCCATCCCAAACAGCTGTTTCTGTTCCAGAGGTAGCCTAGGGGACCTTCCTGAGGATTCCTTGGCGGAAAGGTTGAAAAAGAGCCAGGTTCTGGAGAAATGGGAGTTGGGTGTGACCTCAGATGACTCACCGGGCCGCTGAGCTCAAGCTGGCACTGCCTGCCATTCATGCCTTCGCCTCAAAAGTCAAACAAGGGTAGGGCAAAAACCTCCCCTCTCTTTGAGGGAGGACAGGGGGGCAAGCTGGGGGGGGAACCCGGGAGCCTGCGATTGTCATTGTTTCTTGAAAAACAAAACAGAACCCAAGGGCCTAGAGAGGGTATCTCCTTCCAAACAAATCCCTTGCAAGGCGGTCTAAGTCAAGAGTAACTTACAGCTCTGATCACCGAGGATCAACTGAGTAACTCTTCTATTATATCACATCCCCGTAATAAATATAAGATGTATAAAAAGGTAAAGGTAAAGGTTCCCCCGCACACACGTGCTAGTCGTTTCCGACTCTAGGGGCCAGTGCTCATCTCTGTTTCAAAGCCAAAGACCCAGCGCTTGTCCGAGGACGTCTCCGTGGTCGTGTGGCCGGCATGACTAGACGCCAAAGGCGCACGGAACGCTGTTACCTTCCCACGGTAGTGGTCCCTATTTTTCTACTTGCATTGTTTACGTGCTTTCGAACTGCTAGGTTGGCAGAAGCTGGGACGCGTAACAGGCGCTCAACTCTGCTACGCAGCACTCGGGATTCGACCCGCCAAACTGCCGGCCTTCCGATCGACAAGCTCAGCGTCCTAACCCACTGAGCCACCGCGTCCCTTACATAAGATGTATGCTTGATATAAATTCAACTGACCATTTGGCCCGGGCTGCCTTTAAACCACAATTCCGATTCTCACTCCCATAATCAGGGTTTAAAGACCCTGGTAGTGCTTTGCTCCCTAAAACATTTTGTCCCTTTTGCTGTGTTCTCCTCCAGTGCATTTTTTTTCACTTTGACCTTTAGGATGTTCTTTTTCAGGCATAGTTTTTCATCCAGTCTCTTTTATCTACCTCCCCACCCCTTCCCACTATTCTCAGGAGCCAGATGGAGACTCCCTGCCATCCTAATCAGTAAAAGATGGAGCAAGCATGCAAGTGGAAAGAGCATCAAGGCTCCACGGCCAGACGTCTCACATAAGCGAGCCAAGTTGCATATCAAATCAAAGAAAACGCAAGCCTGAACCCATTTCCCAGCCCTATCCATCACCTCCTCCTGAGGGGCAGTGTAATTTATTTGCCCCAGGGCGGTCTTTCTCAACCTCGGCAAATCGGAAGACCTCTGGACTTGCAACTCCCAGAATTCCATGGCTGGCTGAGGAATTCTGGGAGTTGGAAGTCCAGACACCTTCAAGCTGCTGAGGTTGAGAAGCCCGGCCCCTCGAGCGACAGTTGGAACATCAGAGGAATTGGACTCTGTGCCTCTCTCGCCAGCAACACATCTTACTTTTTTAGCTAGCCTCGATTCGGATTCTTGCACTTTGAAGACGTCCGGAGAGCGTAGTAGTTTGGCTCGCTCTTTAAACATCGTTACCAGACAGTGTTAGAGTACACTGACAAAATCCAGCACTGTCTAGTAAGATGCCCACAGAGGACCATGATCTGGCAGTCGTTGCACATCGGCAAGTTCACGAGCTGGGAAAAGTCCGTTGCTTGTAAAACACCAGCCTTCCAACTACCCCTTTACAGCCTTTCAAGGTTGTAAAAAATCATGATTGCCCCATCTGGGAGGCAGTGAAGAAAGAGCAGGTGAGACTTCAAAAGGGGGAGGAGAAGAGCAGGATTTTCAAGGAATGAAAATTTTAAATAAAAGGAAATTAAAAGGAAATCTGCAATGCAGCGTTTATTAATGAACTTCCGCACCGGGGTTGGTTCAAGAAGGTGGACTGGGGTCGGGAGAAGTTTCAGGAGAAGCTTTTGGCAAAACTAAGGGGTGTGTGCATCGGTGTGTGGGTCTGTGGGGGGGTGTCTCTCAGTGTGTGTACAAATATGTATAAAAATAGACGGGCTGATTTTCAGCAGAGCCCTCTTTGCTTAGCATCTGCCAGGTGTGTGCAAGCACCCCTTATAATATAATATTGCGGGCACAGCTCAGCTGCAAAAAAAAAAAAACCAACAACACGGATGGGAGCCTGGTTATTACACAGCTGATGCTGACACGTTTCCAAAAAAATTTGGGCTGCTCTGCTTGCAAGAGGCAAGAGTTGGCTGTCTCGGTTGAGAAAGGAAACCCAATTTTTTTTTGGGGGGGGAGCTTTACTCAGACGTAAACCCCCCACCAAGGGGATACTTCATAAGGACCACATCCTAAATAGGGTGAGAGTTTCAAATTTTGGCTCAAAGTTCATGTTCTCAATCCCATCGCTCATTCTTTAGAGAGAAAAAGGAAAAGAGTATTTTTTTTTCCCCTTCCTGAATCCGATGTTCCCTTTGCCTGCTCCTCTCTTCCTTCTCCAACGTTGGCCACGAGCTGGTCTGTTTTTTCCTCCCCCAAAGTGGGCTCACGTTGAATGGGAGAAGCCATCAACATCTTTACCAGGCAGTATTAGAAACAGATAAAACATCCAACGCTGCCCAGTAAGATGCCGATGGCTTCTCAGGATGGACGTTCCGGCTGAAATGAAGGAAGGCAAGGAAAATAATAATAACAATAATAATAATTCCAAAATATCAGCCCTTGCCAGAGGGTGGGAATTTTCCCCTCTCCCTGGTTCGATAAGAGGGAAGACGCCCTATTTGGGGTGGATTCCTACTTTTGATCTTAACCCACGTAGATTTCACTGGGTATTTTAAACCAGACCTGTGTATTCTTCCAGACAGGAGTCAGCTTAATGCTAGTTTAAACCAAAAGAGGTAGCCCAAGATGCAAAGCTGTTAAATCAGGATTTACAAGCTCCAGTAGCTCCAGAGCTAAGCCAGGCCTTTCAAAAGAACGTATTCTGGTTTACTGTGATATCTGAACTAGAGGTTGATTACGCCAAAAGCTTGAAAATGGACCAATAAACCCAATTCAGCTCAAATGAAGCACTCGCCAGCTTTTGAGACCAAAAAAATAAAATAAAATAAAAAATCTACCGGCTTTTATTTCCATTGCTACCACGCATTGGAGGCCAGGGAAAAACGCCAAGGTAAGAGAGGGCTCCATCAGTCGGAGCTGGGACAGCAAAAGCTCACTCTTCAAAGGCAAAACCTACAACTTTGGGGAGGAAAACACACACACACACACACAGAGAGAGACACACAGACACACCTTACATCGGTTTCAAACCTGCTGCAAATGCAAGGGAAACCTACGCTAGACACGAGTCCCCTAAAACTGTGCTTTGCAACGATATGAATTACACATTGCTAACTTATTAAGCCAGGTCGATTTTTAATTTCTCTTGCTTTCCCGCCCTCCCCTTCTCCTTCCCGATGCTGGTCTTCACTTCCAGTAGAAGTAAAAAAAATATATTCAACAAAAACCCAACCAAACCAGTGCAACTGGCCTAAAGGTCCAAATAAATGCCATCTATTTTTAAAAAAAAAAAAGGAGCAGAGACCAAGCCATTACAAAGTTGATTTCTCCCCTTGGCAAGATTTTGGAAAACAAATTGCCATGTCGGGAGGACAAATTACAAGGCAAGGGTTTGAAGTCGTGTTCCAATATTTCTCTCCCTCTTTCTCTGCCTTCGCACGTGTGTGTGCGTGTGTGTGTGTGTGTGCGTGTTACATTAATTAAGGTCACAAATACTTCTGCTAGATTAGTCACTGGAAGGGATAAAGCAGTTTTTCTTTTTTTTTTTTAAGCGATTAGCTCCACTTTTTTCAAAGTTTGCCTGAAGGAGTGTCTATTTGCTTTCCATTTGGTCTTAAAAGGAATTAAGAGGCTTCTGCAGCAAAGGGAAAATTTGTTTAACAAATTACAGGCAGTCCTCAGCTGACGACCACGACTGAGCTCAAAATTTCGGTGGCTGAGTGAGGAATTCGTTAAGGGAGCCTTGTCCCATTTTGCGGCTTCTCTCCCCACATTTGTTCAGCAGAATCGCTGCAGTTCTCAAATGAGTCACACGGTTGTTAAGTGAATCTGGCTTCCCCCACTGACTTTGCTTGTCGGAAGGTCGCAGAACAGGACTCCAGGACGCTGCAGCCGTCGTAAAGGCGAGTCAATTGTCAAGCATCCGAACTGTAAATCGCACGACCGTGGGGATGCTGCAATGGTTGCAAGTGTGGAAAATGGTCCTAAGTGCCTTTTTTCCCCATTGCTGTTGTAAATTCAAATGGTCACTAAATGAGGACTACCTGTATATTGATACTTTGGCTCTTTGTGGACTCGACAGAGGGCAGGAACCCCAAAATACAGACCAAGACTCGAAAGACACAAAAATCTGCCAGTATTATTTTCTCTCTCCATCGACAAGGCTTAGCAGGAACTAAATTTATTCAGCTACGGGAACAAGAAATTTTGGCTGCTTAACAATCATCTCTGCCTCTGAATATGAAAAAAATAATGTTGGTAATATCATATTTTAGGCGCCTGCTTCCAAGGCGCAGTGAAATTCTTAAATTCTGCGTTTGAGAATCGGCTCTGGGCTACCCATCAAGGATCTGCTCCTTATATTATCATTACTGCTATTGCTGTTAATATTATTATTATTAGTAGTAGTAGTAGTATATTGTTCCTCCAAAGAAGGAAAACGCCCCATTTTATAGCATTAAAAGTGGGCAGGCTCTCCAACTGGAACACATCTCAAATCCTCGGTCGGCAGGACTAAGCGGCCATTTTGCCAAAAACAGATGGGCCAATTCCACAGTTAGCGTTCTTCTAAATCCGTGGCTTCCACGCAGGAGAACTTTTAGTGCTGGGGAAGAATCATGATTATGTGGTCGCTATCGTTCAGAAGTCCCTGGTGGGCTGACCACTAGAGTTCTTAAAGGTGTAAATCCTACTGAGTAATAGAGATTACTTCCTGGAAAAAGGACAAAGAAACGAACTGCCTCCTTTGCAATTGCTCAACAGCCCTCCTATGTCATCAGGGCCTAGTGATATTTTTTCCTTTTATTGTTGCTAAACCACGATTGTTCCATTTCTTCCCTCTGAGCCCACCTTTTTTACAAAGGAACCTATTCAGTCTTTTGCGCGGCGAAATAAATGTCAGATCCAAACTAGACGGACCGCCAATTCTGGCAGCCCAAGCCTACAATAACAATGCTTCATTTGCATGAAAATACCCAAGTAAATGTTCTATTTTGAATGCCTTTTCCTCTCCAAGCCCTGCCTGCGCCGCGTTTAAAGCACATTCTCTAATTCACATTCACATTCTCCAAGCAAGCATTCAGAGGCACTTTTCAAAATCAAAAAACGGTGGGTGGTTTTTTTATAAGGAGCCCAAACCTTGGTTTTGCAAAAATTGGACAGGCGCAAAGCTGGAGCATCGCAATCTTTGCGACTGCTCAGTTTTGCTTCTCCATCCTTTTGATTTGGGGGGGTCGGGGGGGGGGTCCAGAAAACATTTTCCAAATCCAGGAAAGAGATCTAGACAACGCTTGGGCATTAGGTTTAGGTTTAGGTTTTATTTAATTTATATACCGCCCTTCTCCCTGGGGACTCAGGGCGGTTCACAGGGCATATATAATTACGATACAAAAGTTAAAATAAGATTAAACCAATGCCCAAATAAAAACAATAATACAATAATAAAAACAACTATTTTAAAAACCCATATTCCCCCATCAGGCCAGACCAGCTAATTCGAATAAATGGGTCTTCAGGCCGCGACAGAAGGTTCGGACGGAAGATACAGAAGGAAGAAGGACATTCCTCCTCCGTTGGCGCAAAAGCGTGCATTTGGCTACGAGAGTATTCTTTTTGCTAACACCTAATTGGACCCATCTCTACTTCTTTCCCCCTGATTATAAGGTAACGATCAAAAAAAGAAAAGAAAAGAAATCAAATCCGGGCTGAGAAACCGGGAGGTTTTCATTTAACCCAGACAAAATAAGACTGCTGCCTTTTTTTTAATCTCCCACGCCTGAACTGCTCCCGCCAAACCAGCATTTGCGGATTGGAAAAGTAAGAAAAACAGAAATAATGAGGAGTTTGTACCAACGGCTGCTTTCTGGCTTTTTTTAAAAAAAATATCTCTATTTTAACAGCTTGTTTGCTTTGTTTCCAGTGGTTCCTTCTGAAACTCCCCGACGGAAAGCAGCAAACGATTTAGACAAGATCCAGAAGACATTGCCAGATACTAAAATCTCTGAATTGGCCTCTTTGTTTCCAAGTTCTGTAGCAGAACGGACCCGGGATGCCTGCGCGCCTTTTTCCAAAGGAGTCTGGAGGACAAGGTTACCTGGAAGCTCCACCCCCTTTCTCTAAGCCACACCCCTACCTTTCCAAACTAAGCAGATCAGAAATGATCTGGAATACCATAAAGAAGAGGAGGGTGTGTGTGTGTTTGTGTAATCTGTTTCTGGAAACTGACTCCATCCCCAAGACGTTGCTTTTCTGGGCTCCAGGTGGGCACGTTTGCAAATTGGCGGAGGCAATTCTCATCCACCTGGTAGCCAAACCGCTGCAGACAGGAGCCCCGAATGGCAAAAGTTAGACGACTATTTCCAAATTAAGGCCTTTTTTTTTTCTTTTCCCCTCCATCAAGAGTCTGCGCTCTGAATGCCAAGAGCTGCAGAAATCTCCCTGTTGGTTTCTTCGTCGTGATTTTGTTGCTTCGGCTGGCAAAGGTTAAAGGACCATGTACAAAAAGACTTTGCCACTTCAGACTGGGGACCCCCTAAGAGGGCCAATTTTTTTCCCCCTTGCGGGTGGCAAATGGAAAGACCCAGGAGTCAAAAACCTCAGACTTTGGGTAGCTTGGAAGGAGTTTTGCTTTCAATTCAATGAAAGATTCGCGAATGTTCTTAGGATCGCTGGCTCTTGAGAAAATCTTTGCTGTTTATCCAAAGATAACGAAACTTCCAAGCTATTTTGATAGTAGAATGATGACTAATTTTCCATAATGTTTGGCTTTAAACAGCCGATGCCAATCTGACTGGGGAATAGTTATCCCAAGTCAGCCTTCTATTTCCACCAGAGATTAATACCAGAGATTCTGAATAGCTTCCATGTGCAGTATAATCCTTCCTTCCTTCCTTCCTTCCTTCCTTCCTTCCTTCCTTCCTTCCTTCCTTCCTTCCTTCCTTCCTTCCCTCTCTCCCGCCACATGCCAACACTCTTAGGAATTTTACAAAAGGTAGAATTTGGGTGCTCCAAATAAGCACTCTTCTGCTATTTATCATTCCCTAGGTGGGAAAAAGTACAATTTGACAAGAAATCAACTAGTTGCTGCCAGACAACAGCACCATTCTATCACTTCTCTCAGATATTTTGATGGGTTTGTTTGAATCACTCTTCAGCGCCCCACACAGCCATTCCCCCCCACTTGGGTCCTCTTCCCCAACACATTCAGACCCACAGGCCTGAGTTAAAATAAGATAGCAGCCTTCCAACATCTCACAAAGAAGACGGGGTCAAGCTATTCTCCAAAGCCTCTGAAGGCAGGACAAGAAGCAAAAGAGATGGAAACTCATCAAGGAGAGAAGCAACCTGGAACTAAGGAGAAACTTCCTGACAGTCAGAGCAATTAACCAGGTGGAAGAGAAGTTGCCATCCGAAGTTGTGGAGGCTCCACAACTGGAACGGTCTAGGGCAGGGGTCTCCAAACTTGGCTGCTTTAAGACTTGTGGACTTCCAATTCCCAGACTTCCTCAGCCGGCCAAGTTCGGACGGAGAGCCCCCGATCTAGGGTCTCCTGCCTGAGCAGGGGGTTGGACTAGAAGACCTCCAAGGGTCCTTCCGGCTCTGCTTTTCTGTTATTCTATGAACCCGCCCGTCATTCAGCTCTGCAAGTGCTGCTTCTCTTGCCGACTGCCGACAGGACCCACCCAGTCTCTCCCGTCCCAAGGCCAAAGGGTGTTAACGTTAAGCCAGCCTTTCCAAGCCACCCCTCTCTCCGTGCCAAGGTGATCGGCCTGAGGAAGGCCACGTTCCAAAGCCGGTTCTCCAGGCCTTTTCCTGAAGCTCCAGCGGGCTCGCCAGCCAAGAGAAACACCCACGCGGTCGCTGCTCAGAAAGGGCGAAAAACCTCTTCAAGCAAAGGGGCAACCTGGCAGAGCCTCTAAGAAACGCATGCCCGCCACCACCCCCGGTCTCAATTTTCCCCTAAAGTACAAATGGGAGAGGGGTCACTTTCTTAAAGTTGGCCCTTCTGCAAAGGCAAAAGGGGTGGGTGGGTGGGTGGGTGGTCTGTGGAAGGAGGAAAAGAAAGAGAAAATTAAAGGAAGAGTTTGGAATCCTGCCCCCCAAGAGAAGCAAGGAAAAAACAACCACAACACAGCACAGCGCTTTTGTTGCAGGTTAAAAAAAAAACAAAAAACCAACAGGCATGGCATGGCACATCGAACAAGCAAACAAACACACACACACACACAAACACACACACACACACACCCGTTTGTTTTTTGCCAGTGCTCTGGAAGCACATAGTTTCCAGACATTAGGTACCCACAAAATGCAAATGCACCTGCATTGCTGTCCAGGTGACGTGTTCTTTGTTTGGTTAATCATCACCCCTTTGGGCCAAGGCTTGCGCCTGGGAAGAAGGCAAAAGGGAAGTGGGAGAAGACCATGAAAAAGGACGTGGGAAGCGGTAACTTTCTTCCCTTTGAGGTTTTCTTCCTTCCTTCCTTCCTTCCTTCCTTCCTTCCTTCCTTCCTTCCTTCCTTTTTTCCTACTCTTTCATGTTTCTTTCCTCCCTCCCTCCCTTCCTCCCTCCCCTTTTTTCCTTCCTTCCTTCCTTCCTTCCTTCCTTCCTTCCTTCCTTCCTTCCTTCCTTCTCTTTCATGTTTCTTTCCTCCCTCCCTCCCCTTTTCTCCTTCCTTCCTTCCTTCCTTCCTTCCTTCCTCCTTTCATTTTCTCCTTCTCTTTCATGTTTCTTTCCTCCCTCCCTCCCTCCCTCCCTCCCTCCCCTTTTTTCCTTCCTTCCTTCCTTCCTTCCTTCCTTCCTTCCTTCCTTCCTTCCTT